>NC_056743.1:1684695721-1684815721 GCF_019279795.1 Protopterus annectens
CACTTGAGCCACTAGCTGATATTGTGTCATTGTGGTCATAGTTACAGCTCAGTCCCTGTATGGCATGGAGTTGGGAACACTGACATTTTCTTAAAAAATGTAAGCACATTTTTTTGCACTGGTAAAGCATTGACATAAACTTTGCTCTGCAAAATCTCTTGTTTCAGTATGAAGTAATTCACTATGGACATCTGAAAAAGCAGTAACTCTACATAACCAATGATAAATTTGGATTTGTGGAATTTACATCTACAGAATCCAACAGCTATTATACTGAGTTCAGCAAAGAGTGCTTTGATGGCCCATGCTGCAATGACATCTACAATTATATATTTACTGTTTTTGAAAAATGTTCTGCCATGATGTGGCTACATTTATCACTAGCTATTTAGTAGCATTTCTTTTATTTTATCTATAAACATGCAAGCTGACAATTTATATAAAGTATCAATGTAACATCTACAGAACTGATCAGTGTTAATTACAGTAACCTTCAACTCATGTTAGTAAAACAATTAAAGAAAATATTTACAAAAGGATTCTGGAGTTGGTTATAATGAAAGAAAGAAAGAAAGAAAGAAAGAACTAGAGCTTTCAGTAAGAATCTCCATACCTACTCAAATGCTCTGGAATTACTGCTCAGTAGGCTTGCAGTAATTAAATTAAATAGTACGTCATTTTACTAGAGATCCACTTCCCTGAAATGCACAGACACAGCTGAATAATAAGTTTGAGCAAAAGTTAATAATTATGTCAAAATCCTCCTCGCATACTTTAACGATTACTACTGTTTTACTGCTATGCTTTGCAAATCCTACAGAGAATATTTTACAAAGCTATTTTTTATTAAAGCATGTTTTCTTGTTGTGTAGGAGGTTTAGAACTGTTGCCACAGCTTATTTTTAACTTTTTATGTGCTATTTGAGGTGGAGGTATTCAATAAAAATTCAGTAAAGATTTAATTTGCTGCTTAATCTTTTCAAATACAAATGCAGGCTCTTCAAAATTACAGCTTAATCATAATAATAAAACATTAATGAACGTGGAGATGCCTGGAATCTGTGAATGATTAAGTATACTTCTTCAATCTACTGCTAGAGGTTACAAAGAGTGCAGATTTTAAATCAATTCCTGCTTCGATTCTTTGTTATTTGTACTCTTAAGCTGAACTTATGTAAGAATCTGTAACTTCCATAAACCAAAGGTATAACCATGTCACTTTAATATCCCTCCAGCATGCCTTCAGTTGTTGTTATCAAAGCAAAATCCATCTTTAATTACTCTGCTGGAAACATGTCATAAAGAGGAATTGTCTCTGTCACTCTGACCTCTCCCTCATTTTTTTTTTTTGTTGTTTATGAGTACACTATAATGTTTCTCACAAACAGAGACATACAAAGTCACACATACCTAGTGCCCCCAACACACACATGCTCGTGGGCGCGCACGCACACATACACATACAGACACACACACAGACACACACACACACACACACACACACACACACACACACACACACACACCTTAAAGGTATAGTAATGAGTGAGAAATGTATAAGTCACTTTACAGAGCTGAAAATAATTCAAATTCCAAGTATAGGAAGCTTAGCTTTTACTATATATATTGATATAACGTTTGCTATAACATTTCACTAAGCCATATTTGAAGGATTATCAAACCATCAAACCACAATATTTGGCTTAATAAAGACTGAATTAATAAGAAATGATTACCTATGACTATACATTTGTACAATCTCTATACATGTAGGATATTGCTTTATTGTAATAGGTTAAGGTTGTGGACAGCTTAAGATACACAATAGTGGCATATCAACTTTTGTTATATGCTCATGAGAAGCAGATTGCTTTTGAGGCTAAATGTGATAACTCATAATTAAACCTGTTACTCTACTGGTGGATGAAGATTGAACTCCCCAGCTTCAGTTTTCTGTGGTTCAACTCCTCAACAGATTTTCTACATATGAAACCACAGTCAGCGAGTTGTGCTGGCAGCGATGCCCTTTTTGGTGTAGTTGGTATGTCTAAGTTTGCAGTGTGTGGGGGACTTTTCCTTCATAATAGATGGTGCAGGAGGGCTTGCAGTCTGAAAAAAAAACACTTTAAAATTTTGTTTTTGGGCATGTTATTTTTTTATGTGAATGCAGTTCGGGGATTCTAATCCTTGGTACATTTGCTTTTGTTCACTCATAGTGGAAGCAGTTAAAACATGTGTCTCTTATATATTTTGTAAATGTAGTTTACTTAGTATTATGTAGTATTTGTTTTGCATTTTTTGTGACCAAACCATTAGCTTTTCTAGACACATGTACACACACACACACACACACACACACACACACACACACACACACACACACACACACACACACTCACACCCCCCATACCCCCACACACACCCATGTATATGAAATAAACCAGGAATTCATTCAAAATTGTAAAATGTAAATTTATTTCATAATTATTCCCACTTAATTGCTACTATGCATTTTGTTATATCGTGTTACTTTCTGTTCTTGTTTTTGACATACATAAATAAATAAATAAATAAATATATATATATATATATATATATATATATATATATATATATATATATATATATATATATGTACACACATATATATAGCTTACTGGCTCTCTGTATCACTTTTTTCTTCTTTGTAAATTATCTTACCTGGGCAGCACTTTGTAATCTGTGTGCTACTTTGATAAAACATATGGAAGCTGGATGGTTTGGGCTGGGATCATGTATCATTTTTTACATGTTAGGGTTAGAGTTAGGGCTTAGTAAGGGGATAGATTTATTGATGGGTTTGCATGTGTGTGTGTGTGTGTGTGTGTGTGTGTGTGTGTGTGTGTGTGTGTGTGTGTGTGTGTGTGTGTGTGTGTGTGTGTGTGTGTGCGTGTGTGTGTATATGTCTGTGTGTTTGTGTGCGTATGTATGATTGTTTTGATTTTAGGGTTACAGTAATGGGGTAGATGTATTGTTATACATGCATGTTGGTGCTTGAGTGTATCTCTGAGTCTCTCTTGTGTAGTGGTGGTTAGGGAAAGGGGTTGTGTTAAATTAATGTGCAAGGTTTGAGTTAGGGCAAGAGCAGGATTAGGGTTGGCATACATGAGTGAGGTGGGGCAGGTAAAGATGATGAAGTCCATTAATTTTACGGATGAAAGCACTCAATAAATTCAGCTTTAATAAATGTAAGTTTCTTACTGTTAGGAATTTCCCAGACACATTGTAAGACAAGTGCGCTTCCCAAAAATAAAATCTGTGCCAGACCCCAGCTAATGCATTGTCTCCAACCTCTAAGCAAGCTAAAAGAAGAAAGGACAAGAAAGTTTTCAGGCTGCATTAACAGTTATGTATGTTACTGTTTTTAAATAACTATTACAAATATTCTCTCTCAAATAACTTTATTGGTGTTTAACCTATTGCTGTACTGAAACCAGTAGGTATGCAGTATGCACCTGTGACTTAACCCCATAATTCTGGGCCCAGTTTAATACTGCCTTTTTCAAATATAATCTGTTTGCTAGTTAACCCTCAAGTCCCCCCACCACACACACTCACACCAGCTGTGTAGTTTCTCTTGTTATGCAGCTATAAAATATATTTTTTCCTTGATGGATAAAAAGAAGCTTCCTCCAAAAATAATACACCTATAAATTTTTAGAGTAATACAAGTATCAGTAATAAAAGTTAAACTGAATAAAAATAATTTTCTGCAGTCAGGAAATCTTCTCAAATTATTGTTTTTTTTTCCAGACTGCAGTACTGCCAGGTGTAACCTGCTCCATTTGCCTATCCTACCCCCATATCCCACCAACCTCCACCTCCTCTAAATGTATTTCTCACCTTAGTTTCACCCTTGCAAACATACTAGCAATCCACAACAATCTCCTCCAGCCAAAACCTTATTAACCAATAACAACCTCTTGCATCACCAAGTTATTGTAGTTGACAAATACTTTGATCCACCTATAAAACTATACTACTAATCCATAACAATTTCTTCCAAAATCTAACCAACCAGTAACAGTCTCTCATCTCCTTATTAGTATAACTGACAATACCAGAACATGCTATACCCTAAACTCACCACTCCCACCATCATACAATGTGTCTCTCTAACCTCCCTTATACTCATATTATTAACCTACTCTACATCTTACCAAACACAAATCCTTGATTACTTCATCTATTACCAAAAGACATATGATCACAATGCAACCCCTACATCCATCCTGTTCATTATACGTTATCTAAAAATCACTGCAATAACCTCATTGAACCTAAAAGGCTCCATACCTCAGAAAATAGTTCAAAGGTACTATCACCAGCTGTTCCACAAAATCTAAAACATCATATTCATATATGTGTACTACTGAATCTACTCCTAGCAGATGACATTCACCCCAACCCTAGATCTTCTTAGGCATCAACTTACTCTACAAACAATAAATCATCCTTGCCTGAAAACCTAAACTCCTATCCTGACAAAATAAGAAATATTAACAAAAAACACGATCTATTCCATATGAACCTAAAAAGCATTGTAAAGAAAATTTGAGAACTACATGCATGGATAAAATATCATTCCCCTGACATATAGGTTCATAGGTTCATAGGTTGATACTAGGCTATCGGCCCTAGAGCCTATACAAGCCAAGCCATAACAATTCCCTGGATGTTTCTTCCCACAATATTTACTTCCCTGGACCCCTCTCTAGCAGGGCAACTGACGTGATCCCCGGGGTAAATTTCCTATCTCCCATCCAATCATCAAAGTTCCTTTTGAAAAAAAAAACAAATCCACAAACAAAATAAAGTAGGGGGCTTCACCCCCCACACCCCCAACGTGGACTCCCACTTAAATATACCAACTCTGAGATCGCACCACAGTGGAGGAAACTGTAAAGTCTCAACAATGGCCCAGGGATTTTCTTCCCTGGGAAAAAATCGCTGTTCTGGCCATTTGACATTTTGTGGCTTTGTCTATTAGCTATCGCTCAAAGACCATTCGCTCTTTTGAGTGTTTGACAAGCTAATAGGAACCCAGATTTCTAGTATGAAACTGCACAATTTCTCCCAGTTTATCAGTATGGTAAAACTACTACCCTGGACTGGTTATTAACAAGCCACTCTAACAAAATAAGTTCCTAGAGCACCTTGGCTAGCACATTTAGTGACCACCTACCCATATATGCCAAAATAGAATGCAATACTTCTCCCACAGAACACAAACATAAATCCACTCACAATATGAATAACTTTGACCCACAACTGTTTAACACCTCACTACAATATCACAACTGGAGCATCTTAAATATCTTGCCACAAGATGATGATGCTGTCTATTTTAATGATAGATTTATGGAACTGCTAAACAGCATGGTCCCCATTAGGTTTAAAAAAGTGTAAAACAACCCTGCTTCTTGGCTCACACCTACTACAAGGAAATTAATGAGGAATAGAGATAAAACCTGGAAAGCATGGCTCTGTAATAATGCAGAAAACAATCTTCAACAATATAAATATTTATGAAATAAAGCCAAATGCCAGATCAAACTTGAGAAGAAAATATATTATTCCAATTTGTAGAATAGATGCTACAAAAATTCTAGACAATTCTGGTCCACCATTAGTAAAATACTACAGCCTAGCAGAAATGGACAACCAAACCCGAACTTCCTTTGTTCACTGGAAGATATAGAGGACAATTTTCCTCTATCTTTGCTAAACTACTTCATAACCAAACTCAAAGCACATCGACCACCACTAATAATGTGACCATAGCCCACGCAGCCTCACCTCCCAGTTCTATTAATGCTCACTCTTTCTCCTTTCAACCAGTATCCACCAGAACAATTAATAAATACCTCAAACAAATTAAACTGAGTACAGTTGTTCCAGATGGAATTCCTGGGGATGTTTGAAACATAGCAAACAGCTCAATTTCCTTTCTGGTTTTCATTCTCATAAATAAGTCCATTCATGAATCACACGTCCCATCCTTATGGAAAAAAATCTCTCATCATCCCACTTCATAAGGGAGGTAAATCCTGTGATACATATCCAACTTTAGACCCACTGCCATTCTTTTGCCAATCCTTCAAAAATACATTCCTTACTCTCATGCAATATGGTTTCCGACCAGGGCATTGTACTACCACAGCTCTCTTAAACTTCACTAACACTATTAAACTAGCCAAAGACAAAGGCCATCTGGTTTCTGCTGTGTTTCTGGATCTGTCCAAGGCCTTCAATATAGTTTCCCATAGCTTTCTTCTAAAACAATTCTCTTCACTTGGCCTAGTGAACACCTCCATGAGCTGTTCCCCAGCTAGCTTTCCAATAGACTTAAGTCTGTTAAATGGATTAATTCTTACTGATCCTTCTGACCCATCAAAACAGGTGCTCCCCAAGGTTCTATACTGGGGCTGCTGCATTTCAACATGTTTACCAGTAACCTACACTCTGTCAAATGTCATGCATCCCTCATACAATATGCTGACAATGACACATTAATCGGTTCTGCCAGTAAACTAATTAGTCTACAATTCCTCATTGAAGAGTCATTTTCATCAGTTGAAAGCTGGCTCAATAACTCCCAGCCTTTACTCAATCCAATCAAGAGGAAAGCTGCTGTTATTCCCCCCAAAATCCCTTACACACCTCAAACAAAATTTCTCAATAACAGCATCTGTTAACACCTCTACAGACGTCAACCACATTATGAAGCTGCTAGGCATGGTAATTGAAGATAACCTGAAATTTGATTTACACGTGCAAAAGGTTTTCAAAAATCTCACCAAAAATCAGGGACACTTTATAGAACAAACATTTTACCATATAAAAAAAGAAAACAAAGGGGGGATGTAGAAAAGATTAGTAATGGAGAAGGTAATGAAATATAAACCAAAGTTATAGATTACATGGGAAGTGTACGATTTATTGTAGAAAATCTAACTCTGGTAATGTCACATCATGATAGAACAATGACTCTCAAAATTAAGAAGAAAAAGGTGGAACTATAAGCACCTGATCAGTTGCAACATGAAGATACTCTGGAGCCTTCAGTAGGAAACCAGTACAAAAGTTCATTTGGGGGAGGCACAGCAAGGGACAGAGCAGGAAATTGTGGCAACACTTAATCAATTCTGTGTAGTAATAGGTCAGTGAGTTCCCATATGAAAGAGCAATGGATGATGCAGGATGCAGCTGAAGAGAATATGTCACAGGAAGATGTTCTGGAACTTTCTGTAGAATGCCCACAGGAAATGGAGAATAAGGAATGTGCTCTCAGTTTAGAAGAAAAACATCTAAGGAAAGAGTTGCTTGATTTAAAGGAGATGGATAGATATATTAAGATCAATGAAAGAAATAGATTAGAGAAAATCAATAAGCCCTGAAATGTTAGTCTGATAATTAGCAGAAATTCATGCAATATAACAGAAGCAAATAGGACATATTACTGTGCAGTTAAATTAATAACAGATAAAGTCTTACCACAAAATACAGAGCGATAAAGGGAAAGGAAGGGAAGAAATCAAATGCCATCATGGAAGTATCAAATAGAGAAAACAAAAGCAAATAAGACAAGAAGTGTCACTCCTACAATAGTATAGAAGAGGGAACAGAGCATCAAAAATACTTAGAAAGATATTTGTTATAAAAGCAATGCACAGTATTAGAACACATCAGGATCCATTGCACACTATTTCAAAAAATGAACTAATGATATCAAAAAAGGCAGAAAAAACTTGGAAGATATGCAGATAAAAACAGGAATATACAAAATGAGCAATTCATTGATGACCCCAAAATGTTTTATGGAGAACTCGAAACAAAGCAAATGGAATAGAAACACCACCAAAAAAAGAATAAATAAACACATTTTGAAGAAATATCTATGAAGACCCCATGGAACATAACAAAGGTGCAAAATGGAGAGAAGAAATAAAAGAAACAGTAAGAAATTCAAATGTACAGGATATGAAGTGGGATAAAGTAATGGCCAGAGAAACTGAAACAAAATTAAGAAAAGCTCCTAAATGGAAAATCCCAGGCCCAGATGCAGTAACTAACTTCTGGCTAAACGTATTAACATCTTCACATGAAGATTTACCCCTGAGTAAGAACTACTTATATGCATACCCTTTACAGACACCAACCTGATTAACAACAGGAAAAATGATACTCCTCCTTAAGAGTAAACCTGCAAACTCTCCTAAAAACTATACACCAATAGCTTGCTTTATGATGATGCATAAACTCTGTACTGAAAATGATACCAGCAGTGTTCATAGTTATTTAGAAGAAAACTCAAGAACAAAAGGGTAACAAAAGTAAGTCACATGGAACAAAAAATCATTTGTTGTTAGATAAAGTCATAATGGTGAATTGTAAAAAGGGGAGGACTCTAAGTATGGCATGGATAGATTACAAAAAAGCATTTGACAGCATCCCCCATTCACGGATTAAGGAGTGCTTACAGATGTATAAAATACACCTTATATTAATCAGTTACATTAGTGACCAAGAAAAGGTGGCAAACCACTTTGTAGCTAAGCCATGATTAAGGATGAATTATTATCTCAGGGATAAAAATTCAAAGGGGGATATTCCAGGGTGACTCTTTGTCTCCACTGCTGTTTTGTCTTGACCTTAACCCATTAGGCTGTCTACTTAATTAGTTAGGCCATGGTTTCAATTTGGATCCCAGTCAACAACAAAGTGTAAATATGTCACATCTTTTTGTGGATGATTTAAAACTGTATAGTTCATCAGACCGTGAGCTGAAAGCAGAACTGCAAGTGGTCAAAACTTTCTCAGATGGTATAACAATGTCATTTGGTTTTGATAAATATGCAAAAGCAACATTTAAAGCAGGAAAGCTACAGCACCAATAAAATATCAGTCTAGGACAGAAATGTGGTATAAAGTAACTTGAGCAGGAGGGGGTGTATAAATATTTGGAAAATGATGAAGGAATTGACAATAAAACATGAACAAATGTGAACAAAACTCAGGAAGGAATATTTTGGAAGACTGAAATTAACACTGAAAATGGTACAGACATCTAGGAACAAAGTCCATTTATAAACCAATTTGCTCTTTCTGTTATAACTTATAGTTTTAAGGTGATTGACTGACCCCAAAAGGTATTGGATGAGCTGGACAAGAAAATAAAAAAATGCTTCATGCTTATGAAAAATCAGTGTATACCAAGACTATATATATATAGTATATATATATATATATATATATATATATATATATATGTATGTATATATATATATATATATATATATATGTATATATATATATATATATATATATATATATATATATATGTATATATATATATATGTATGTGTATATATATATATATATATATATATATATATATATATATATACATACATATATATATATATATATATACATATATATATATATATATATACATATATATATATATATATATATATATATATATATATATATATATATATATATATATATATATATATATATATATATATATATATATATATATATATATATATATATACACCCCTCATTCTGAAGGAGGTATGGGCCTCCTCAAAGCTGATTACATGTATAGATCTGCAATCATAAGACTGCATACATATCTGCTGACTTCTCATGATCCAAACATAGTGAAAGTTTTGGAACATATAGAGAACAAATCTAAAATGACTTCCTTGCTTAGGTTAGCAGAAGCATATCTGTGTCAAGAGATAATGTAAACCAAACCAGACGTAGACAAAAATCAAGGATCAACTGAGTGTACCAAAAAACAAAAGAAATAATATAAGGTGAAGGATCAGAACAGAAGGCAGGAAATGTGGAAAAGGCATGAATATAGTTGCAAGTACAGAAAACTCCTGGGAAAACCTCAAGTTGATCAGGATCTGACACAGGAATGGTTAAGCAGAGGTGAATTTAAAGCAAAAGATGAAAGATTAATATCAGAGGCCCAGGATAGTGAACTACATACACATTGGTTTACAAAGTCTGTTGAATATATGGGAAAAACAGACAAATGCAAGTTCTGTAAAACAGAACTTGAAACAGTCACCCATCTTGTTGCTGGGTGTGATACACTAATGGCATTGGGCCTGTATACCGAAAGGCATAATGATTTGGCAAGACTGTTACAGAGGGGATTATGCGAACATTACAATATTAATGTAGCTAAGAAGCATTGGAAACATGAGTCACAAAGCATTATAGAGAATGGCAAAGTTTATATCACATGGGATCACACATTATCAACAGTTCAAAAAATAGATGCGAGGAAAACATATATATAGTAGTTCATGAAAAGAAGACAAGAGTGACATTGATCATTGAAATTGCTGCACCTAGTGCTTACAGTGTCTTACATACACAGAGAAAAATGTGATAAAATAACAGGATTTGCAGGCAGAAACAAAGGCAATGTGGAAGAATGATACTCAATTCCTACAGTAGTAGAAACAATAGAGCTCATAAAAAAATTATTTACATTCATATTTAGATATGTTACCCATACATGTAGCTCCTTATGAATTGCAGAGTTATGGGCACATTGCGGGTGCTGCAAAGAGAATTTTTGGCTAACATCAAAGACTGAAACAATACTAATTTTATGAACTTTAATCATACTTTGACTTAGGAATGGGGTCCATTCCCATTATGGTATTATAAACCCAAAAGACTTGCAGAAATTAAACCAACAAAGAGCTACTTAACTGATTCATCTAGGGAAACTCCTGGCCACTACACTCATACTCCTTGCTTTACTATATGGCTCCCCAGTACAGCTTCAATCCAAAATAAACTAAACCAGTGCAAGAATAAAATAGCAAATTTTACCAAACTGATTAAACAGAACCCATCACTGCTTAGGCCTAAAACACCTTCATTGGCTTGAGTTACCCAAGCAACTCACTTATATAATCTACTGCTAGTCCACAAGTTAATATACAAACCAGAACAAAGCAAATCCCTACTATACTTATTGTATACATACACCCCTGCTAGGCCACTTCAATCTGAATGCAAAATGCTCCTCACCATCTACAAACCACACCTGTCAGCAGGAACCTGTCTCTATTCTATGTAGCCCACTCCTGGAACGCTAACCTCATATCCCTTAAACATACTAGCAACCTTTCTAATTTCCAGACCAATCCAAAAAATATCTATCTGATACCTGTACCGTTATTTGTACAACCCTCAAAACAGGTGCATGACCACCTATTTACTGTATCTATTCCTTTCACACTCTGAATACACTAATACTTTTATATTTTCACAGGTAGTAATGGTCCAATGTCAAAAGAAGCACTCACTTTAAGGATACCGTACTACTAAGGTATGCTCTTTTACCTCTTCAGCCAATACTGACTATTATTTATTTCCCCTCTGGTGTCCTTCCATAGCAGTCTTATCTCTATAATAATAATAATAATAATACTAATAATAATAATAATCATCAATTCTCTCTCCATGTCCTTAATTTTCTCTCGTGCTCACTAATCCTCCTCATCTTATTGTATTACTCTGTTTTGGCAGCAGAATACTCTATTATTTCTCACCTCCATATATTATTAGAAATATAGTCAACATTATGAATAGCTATATAGTACTTTACTCAACATTGGCAATCCACTTCTGCAAAGTGTCTTGCTACTTGGAGTACATATTGTATTCTTAATTGAGATTTACCCTAGTAGTATTCTGTAAATGTATTTCAATCTGTTTGTGATTTAAATGTTGTGGGAAATTTCTCCCCTTGTATATTATTACTTATCAGCTGCTGGAAAATGTTTTTATACGTGTTTGTAGAACCTTTCTCCCCAACTCATTGTAAAATATTGAATCTGTTTCAGAGCTTTTCTCCCCTTGTATATAATTACTCATCAACTTCTGTTTAAATATTTTTGAATCCGTTGTGGAGATTTTCTCCCTGGGCCTCCACTGAAAATGGGCAATTGGCTCCGTTGGCCTTTTCTGATCATCGAAGGACAAATAAAATAAATAAAACATAAAACTGTTCTTTAGAGAAGTGATTATTCCTGCAAGATTGTTCTTTTGGTGTGTTTTCATTGTTTTATGGCTTTTATTGCACTGATTTTTTGGGTGCATTTATAAGCGCCGAGTTTTGTTAGTCATTTTTGCTTTACTTATGTCACCTGTCATAATTTTTCTCATATGTAAAGACAGGCTGATTTTTTACCAATGTCATCCTCTCACATCAACCATACCAGAACCCACAACATGAAATTTGAATCTGTGAAACAGGAGTGACTGTTGAACACATAGCCTTCCCCATCAAAAAGGTAGCCAGCTGCTATAAGGAGGCATGTATCTTATATAAAATGAAAGGATGTGCTGGTGTTTTTTTTTTGTTTGTTTTTTTGTGTATAGAAAATGAGCAAGCAGCAGGTATCCATAAAATGCCAAAAAATAAGTAATCAAGTTTTTTATATCCTTATATAAATAAGTTCTGCAAGCTGGCACCTAGGACAGGCACCTGATATACTTTGTGCAGTCTATGGCGCAAGCACTAGTGCAAGGCCCTTTTTGGTGTAGGGCCACATTAAGTCAAATAAGTTAAATTGGCCAAAGTCTGTCTCTCTGCATTTACCTAAGTTTAAATGGGGGTAGGGGTTAAAAGGGAAGGGGAACAACTGAGTGCTATTTCCCCATACGAACATTATTAATGAAACAATACCATTTTCAGACATGGTTGGAGTGATGTATACGTGACCTTCTTAAGTTGTGCCACCCATTTCAGGGGGAAGCTATAGTTAAACTGGAGCTAGCTGGGTAACTACCCTGACCTCTCACAAATGCTGATTTCTAAATAAGTTCTCTGCTTGCCTGATGTCACTGCCTTAAACATCATTTCTTCCGAACAGGTTTTCTGATATTCAAGGTATCATGAATTTTGCTAAAGCTAATATGCATAATTTATTGAGCAGACTGTTGTGGCCTACGTGACCTAATGCAGTATTGACGTCCACATACAATGCCTAACCTGTACTCACATTAGCACTGCATTTGTTAGTTTCCATGGCCACACACAATGTTGCCCAGTTATAAACATAAATTGTGTAATGAAAAACAGAAGCCATTATTAATATAGCTTGAAACAGTAGGGCTGATACGCTCTTAATCCGACCTTCTCTTCAGAAATGGCTGGTAGTGCAACATTAAAGTATCTCATAATGATATTATACACTTTATGTTTGTAGTTAATTGTTTTCTTCAGTATTTAATTATTTATTTTAATTCTAAGGCACATTTTTTGATTTTTTTTTGTTTTATATAATTTTAATGTTTGAGAGTTTAGGGTGGATGATGTCAGCCCACTTTATCCAAAAAAAGTTGACTTGACAATTGTAGGCATAATTTGATGTTGGCAAAGTAACAAAATGTTCAGAAATTTTCAGCCACACAGCAGGGTGACTAAAAGCTACTTACACCCATTTAATAATTAGAAACTATCCATATCAACCCACCTTTCTTTAGAAGGGATGTAGAAAAATGTAAATTCTTTAAATCAGTTTTTTTTAAATGTCTGAACTACCAATTTATGCTGTATGAGCCCATAAAAATAGAAAGACATATTACGTCTACAGTTAATGGGGCTTTGTTTATTGGCCTGAATACCCCAGTAAAGTCTATTAAACAGCAAAACATCAGTGGGCATTCAAAAGTCATGCATCTAAAGCACTTTTTTGTCCTCAAGGGGTAATTTGCACAGTTCCTTTGCGTTTTGAAGTTTAATGTATTATCTGAATTGGCAGGGTCTTTTTGAACTACCTATCTATATCAAACGAGGCTTCTCACTAGCACTCTTCAAGAAAAATCTTGATGATTGGATGGGAGATAGGAAATTCACCCCAGGGATCACTTCTGTAGCACTGCTCAAAAGGAGCACAGGAAAATAATTTTCTTGGGTGGCGAAAGCCAGGGTACTTTTTTGGCTAGGGTTATATAGGCCCTAGGGCCAATAGCCTAGTACCTACCTATGAACCTATGAATGTTTATCCATATGAGTTTTTTCTGTGCGACCTTTTTACTTGTTGTTCTACACTAAGTTAATGGATTTTCTCAGTACTGTTGTCTCATGATGATCAAAAGAGAGGGGAATTATGACCCCATGTTCTAAAGTCCCTGACTACATTTTCATTTTGTAGTGAGTTACTACGTATACTGTATGCTGGGGTGGGGTGTTTAAATGTGGTGATATTGCAGTTTTTTGCTTTTAATTTGAGCTCATTTTCAGAACACCAGGCATTTTCAAGTGTAAGTTCTTGCTGAAGGGTTTTGGTATGACAGGGGGACTTGACAATAACTCCCAGTTTGCAGTCTTCTGTTAACTTAATTATCTAGAAGTCCTAGTTCCAGTTTATGCAGTGGAAAAGTAAATGTCAAAATGAAGTCCCCCTAGTACTGAGCCCTGGGAGACACCATTGGTTACCCACGCATTCTGATGGGATTCCTGCCACTTACAGTGTAGGTTCTTTTTGCCATTTTTCTAACCATCTTACCATTTAGAGATCTATTTGTAAAGTATTTAGGTTAGTTTCAATGCCTTCACAGGATATAGTGCCAAGTCCCTTGGCCAGATCAAGATACGAAGTGTGAACAGCATGGCTACTGTCAACAACCCGTGTAACCCTCTCAAGAAGTTAATCAGATTCATTAGTTAGCATCTTCCCTTGACAAAGCCAAACTACTGAGTGTCAAGGGTAATAGGATGTATGATATCATATAAGGTCAGTCATAGTAAATTCATAGATGAGGCACCCTTATGTAGGGACATCACCCCTGTGTTCCATAAAAGTCAGAATCAAAATCTGTAGCTAAACCTATATTGAACAGCATTAGGAATATGTGTCTGAGGGCATGTTATTAAACATCCAGGTACATTGTCAGGCACCAGAGAAGAGGCATTTTAGGTCTTTGATTGCACATTTGTTACATTTTCCTTTGTGATAATAGGGGGTATAAGGATTCTAAGATTTATTTGCTCTGTATAAAAGCCTTAGGGTAAAGTTAACACTTAATTTGTTTGCTAGCAGAGTAACTTTATCTTTTGGGTCTGAATGGGAAGTTCCATTTTGAATGAGTTCAGAGCAATGTTGAGTGTTATTCCTTAGTTTCCTGATATAGCTGAATAAGGTGGCTTTATAATTGTCCTTAGATTCTGATTCCAACCTATGTTCATGGGTTGCTTTAGTAGAACTATCAGTATTTTTCAAAATTTTTGTGATATTGTTATACTATTCTTGATATGATGGTTTTTGGACCAGCTGTGTAATTTAAATATTTTTTCCTTTTGTTGTAATGTTTATTTATGTTTGTGTGCCACCAAGGTGGTTTGTTTCTGAATTTCTCATTATGTTTTACACTGGTTGAGACTGTCAACTCTATGAATGTATTTAAATGGGCAAATAACTTTTTTGTGATGCTACCTGCTATGTCAACTACACAACTGATGCTACCAGAAGTGAATTTTGGAACCTAGTCATAGAATTGGAAGAAGTTAGTGCATTTGAAATCCTTGAATTGACAGTGATCTGTTGCAAGGGCTTTATGGCTTTTGAAGATGAATGCAGCCAGTCTATGATCTGACTTAACTGGGGAAAGACATGGCATGGGAACAGCGTCATGAATTGACTGTATTTTTAAGAACAACATCAAAAATATAATTTCCTGTAGTGGGTTGGGTAACTATCTTCTCCAGAGAGTTTCTGTTTATTAAGAAGTGAGAACTTCTGGGCATACTCTGCATAGGTGGTATAGGTGCTCCAGTTTTCTGAGAAGTAGTTAAAGTTTCCCAGTATACAGGCATTTTTGATATAAGTGGTTTATTGAGTACATTTAGGAATATTGCATTATCATTATGGGACATGGAAGTTATCCTGTAATAGGCTACAAGGTGATAGTTTGTCCTATTTAGGGTGATCTAGAGTTCTAGAAATCCAGCTTGTGGGTCTGCCTAAATCAACTTGGACGCAAAATGACTGTTCACAAATATGGGGATGCCATCACAATTGCTATCAAGTCTAAAGGCTTGGTAGGTGCAAAATCTAGGTATGAAGGGAATGCTCTATTTTCATTTAAAGAAAGTCTCTGTAACTAAAGAAATATTTTTTTCCAAATATACAAGACCCTCAAGATCAGGTAATTTGTTGTTGAAACTTGTGGCATTGAGAAGGGCCACCTTAATCTGATTTAGTTCCAAACCTGATATTTTTGTTATGTTGGAATGTCCATCAGCTACACTGTGCCTAAAAAGGCACTTATGGGTACAGCAAAGGCCTTAGCCAGTATGCAGAAACATTGAAATGAGAGGTGCAGGCCATCCATTGCAAAACAAATTTGACTTTTGGACATCTTGTCTCATGGTACCACACACTGGATCCCCCCTCAAATGACAAAACATATTTAGCCAATTGCTGAAGCCAATTATCTTTTCATTGTACCCAGGCATCATTCTTGAGGAGAAAAGGATTCCACTCATGGCTGGTGTCTTGCCCTGTATTTGTCATATGCAGGGAAAGTTCCAGCATGTCTCCCAGCATGCCCTTTAAAGTTTTTGAATCTCATGTTATTCACTCCAATGTTGTTGTTATTGTCTGTCTTTTGGATTTTCCCGGTTAGGGGTCACCACAGAGGAACTCCAGTCCACTAATGATTGGGAGTAGATTTTTTCATGAACGCCGAGGTGCCAGTTCAACGTGCAACCTTCAACAAAGATATGCCCATTTAGATATGTCTTTCGAACGCCACTCAACCACAGGGAGGACATGCAGACTCCACACAGAAGGCCCTCCCCGCACTCCAGCCAAGAATCAAATGGGAGAACCTTTTGCTGTGAGGCAACAACGCTACGGCTTCACCACTGCGGCTAAGTTTTAGCTATATTTGCCAAGTAAAAGGGTCATTAGAGCCCTTGTGCTGCCAGAGATCCTGGCACCTGAGACAATATTCACTGCTACCCTATCTTTCAACAGCTTTGTGAGTGTAGAATCTTTGTGCCTAACTAAAGAGTCACGCATTGCTAAGACATTTTTTGCTACAACAGTCATTAGAAGGAATAGATGTGAGGTAATTTGACTCTTGGTGAGACTGCTGTAGGCAGACATCACTGTTTTGAAAGAACTTTCCTATTTTCAGGCTTGTTTTACCCCTGCGCATGATGGAGGTATGATCATATTTTCAGGCTTGATTTACCCCTTTTGAAATTCAGCTTATCATACATGACTTTTGAAGCTGTCTGGTGCATAGAAAACCACACTAAATGAGTAACATACTAGTGGCACCAACAATTTAAAGAAAGAGGACACACGTCTTACATCTCCCATTGTCAGAAGAAAAAAAAATGACTTTGTTTGATAGAATTTTTCAGTATAGCTTACTAAAAGCTATAGATTTTTACACATCTCTTTGATAATGTGCTTTTAATTTTTTACATAATTGTTGTCACACTCTTTTTAAACATCTGTTTCTGAATAGTATCCCATATTATCACTGGAAGCAGGAAGAGTTTTGTGATATTTCATGTTCAAATGTTACACTAATCAGATGCCCACATTTTTTTACTGAATGTACCTACTTTTTAAGGACCTTTGCTCCTTATTTTCAATGTCTGCAGGTTGACAGGTATGGCTGTAGGCATATATGAAAGAGATGAAGTGATGGATTTCTGCAGAGACCTAGTTGTCTTACTTCTAGGAGAGTTTGGTAAAGATTTTTTTGCAAATTCGCCATAAGATATCTTAATGTGATTATGTTTGCACTGTGGCAGATGTGTGTGCAGCTCAAAGACCATCCCCCGGATTCATGAAGTTTGCGCCAGGCGCAGGCGTAGCATAGGTGGCATAACGCCAAATATGTCCGCCGAGCGATTTAGGTACGAACCAATCTCACGTGAACTACCAGCGTACGCCAGAGCTACGCAGCCCTCGGCATAGGTATGCAAATCACCCCATGCGCAGTGTCGCACCATGCTAATGAAGGCATACAGCAATTCACGAAGTAGTGCAGGCGTAGCGCAAGCCCATGGAAATGTAAACCAAAAAACACAGTTTACATTTTCCCAAACAGAACATCGGAGTTATGGAAGTGGACCACACGCATGTATTACAAAGTTAACATATGCCAATGGACAAATACACAGCCAATGGCACAAGAAAAGATGCACAACACCTAAAAAACAACATTTAATGTCATGTCCACAGTAACGCACAGTACAACCGCAGGGCATGTGTGTGCAAACAAGAATACAAAGGCAATATATAAAAATGGCAGAAAATCGCAATGAAAGACAAATTAGGATTGCACCATAAATATGCAACGGTAGGCATGGCATACCACAAGCAAGGTGCAAGGGTTGCCAGGGGCCCGCGACAGTGTTCGGCACTGTAACTATGAATTAGTAGTCAATGCCATGCAAATGAGGCAGGTAATACTGAATCGCAATCGTCCCGCCGGATTAAGGATGTACTTGACGGTGCAGCACTATAACACCGAGGAGTGTATCAAAGGTGATACATGACATCAGCAGAGGGGTGTGCCACCGTATCAGTAAGCACATTGGAGCAATGCAATTCTGGCCTGCCCGTTGCTAAGCAAAGCTGAAGGACAGGGGTGGGGAGGAGGGTATAGAACCGTTCAGCTGAGAGCACACATGGTGCCCTAAAGCGCATGTGTACGGGGATGAACTCGTCCCCGAAACCTGGTAAGCGGATGCACGCACCGTGAACAATAGCACAAACAGGAAGGTCAGGGGAAGAAAAGAAGGAAATGCCGAAGCAGGGTAATTGGCGTACTAATGAGCAATTAACACCAATCAACACACGGGGGCCAATCGACGGCAGTAGACAAGCCTGCATGCAGAAACCTGCAAAACAGGATAGGAGAGACATAGGATTGCAAAGAAAGGTGTGGAGGACCTGGAATGCAAAGATAGGAGAACTGTCATAGCAGAGCAAAGCAAACCCACAGTAGATCGGCAATAGCACACATTACGCAAGATAAGCCAGGTCTAGGAAAGTACAAATGAAAGCAGGCAGCTGGATGCATGCCAGAAAATGGTAGGTGTAACGTGCACAAATGTAAACGGAAGGGCAGGAGGTAATTCACGGTATCCAAATGTAATGCAACACCAAAGGCAGCACAATAGTGGTTTCGTAAATAAAACACAGAAGATACCCTGTAGCCACGATCATACATGCACACCCTATGACATCATCAGTGTTCACAGCAAAACAGTATAAAGTGTGAAAGCACTCAACACACACCTGTGTATTCCCAAACACTGCACCATAGGTGTAAACAGACAGGGAACTTTTAAAATGTACATGTTGGGAGCTGCCATAGCTGTGATTCATCAGCATGTGTTACAGACCGACGGTGTTGTGGAGGATAATGCCGACAACCACCGTAGGCCTCGGAGGAGGAGAAGAGTGTTCAGACAAAGGGTAACCTACCAGGGGTTACATGATCTGGAGATAGTAGAGCGTTACAGGGTGGACAGGTACATCTTACAGAAAATAGTAGAGCTGTGCCGTCCACACCTCAGAACCAGAAACAACAGAGGGGAACCTATCCCAATGGACACGAAGGTATGTGTAAGCTTGCGAATACTAGCCACAGGTACCTTTCAAAGGCCAACTGGAAATATAATGGGGATCTCACAGGCATCGGCATCCAGGGTACTACACCAGTTCCTGGATGCCATGTTACCACATGCCAATGAGCATATACACTTCCCCAAACTCAGGAGGAGTTGGCCAGCAATATGCGTCACTTCTACAGTGTGGCAAACTACCCGGAGGTACTGGGTGCGATAGACTGCATGCATATACAAATTAAGTCACCACCCGGTGAGTATGGTAGGTGCTACATAAACTGCAAGGGATTCCACTCCATCAACTGCCAGGTCGTGTGCAATGCCCAGGGCATTATCATGGATGTGTGTGCTGGCAGCCCTGGAAGCTACCACGACTCCCATATCTGTCATGCCTCACAGCTGTATCAGGTATTTGTCAGGGGGGACATCCCACAAGGTCACCTTGTGGGGGATGCTGGCTATGCACTGGAGCCGTGGATGATGACCCCCATCAGAAATGCACACACACCAATGCAAGAATGCTATAATGAGGCACATGCACAAACCAGAATCATCATAGAGCGTGTGTTCGGGATGCTGAAATCACAGTTCCGGTGCTTGGACACATCTGGTGGAGCCTTGCAGTACTCATAGGTTCATAGGTTCATACTAGGCTATCTGCCCAAGGGCATTTATAAGCCTAGCCCATAGTTATGTGGCTTTCGCCACCCCTTTAGTTTGAATAAAAACTATGCCTATCATTTTTCTGTGCCTCTGTCAAGCAGTGACACTGAAGTAATCCCTGGGGTATATCTGCGATCTCCCATCCATTGGTCAAGATTCCTCTTGAACAAGGCCAGCGAGGTGCTCTGCCTCACATGTACCGGATTTTGTTCCACAGCATAGGGAGTCTCTGGGTGATGAATCTGTCCCTCCAGCACGTTCTATTTATAACCGTGTCAAGGTTTAAGTCTCCGCCTTGTGGTTCTGAGGGATCTAGATTTTTTGAGGTGAAGCATATTCATCAAATCTGGGTTTGACATGGCCTTATATGTCAGGCACAGGTCACCTCTGAGCAAGCGGTATGAGACTGAATAGAGCTGGAGTTCTTTCAGTCGGGCAGCATAAGACATATTTTTGAGACCCTTTATCCTTTTGGTGAGGAACTTTGGGGCCTTTCAAGCTGCAGCAGGTGTCTGGTCAGATACATTCTGAATGGGGCATTGTACTCAATCATAGGTCTAATGAGTGATGAGTACAGGGGGATGATGACCTCCCTTGATCTAGATGTGAATCCCTTCATGATCAGGTGGGCGATATAGAAGGTTTTCCTAACTACTTTAGCAACATGAGTGTCAACCAAAGGCTACTGTCAACTTGGGTCCCCAGATCCCTGATGACTTTTCTGCGCTCAGTGGATTGCCACCTATATGGTAGCTAGGTAACCTTGTTTTTCCCAAAGGGTATGACTATGCATTTTTTGGCGTTTAACTTCAGGCCATGGCTCTGGCACCAGTTATCCGTTTCTGTGAGGCCCTTCTGGAGGATATCTGTGTCAGATGTGTTTCACTATGGCCAGTTTGCAGTCATCTGCAAACTTTGTCAGCCATAACCCTCCTGTGTTTGCTTGTACTTCAGAAAGTAGATGCCGAACAAGAGTGGACCCAGGACTGAGCCCTGTGGGACACCACTTGTGACAGGCTTTGAGTCTGACATGGCTCCAGCAACTCTGACCCTGTGGGTTCTGTCACTTAGCCAGTTTGCAACCCATCTTGTGATGTATGGGTTTACATTCAAGCTGATGAGTTTTTCGATGATACCTGAGTGGGGTATTGTGTCAAGGCCTTTGCCAGGTCGAGGTAGGCTGTATGGACTGCCTTTCCTCATCAATGGCCTTGGTGACTGTCTCAAAAAGTCAACCAAGTTTAAGAGGCAGGATCTGCCTTTGACAAAGCCAAACTGGGTTGGATCCAAAGTCTGCAAGTTCCCTATGTCTTTATTTATGAGTTCCATTATGATCCTCTCCATGGCTTTGCAGATAAGGCTTGTCAAGCTAATGGGGCGGTAATTTCCAGGGTCTGTGGAGGCACCGCCATGAAGTGGGACCACAGTCGCCGTGTGCCACTCCTTGCACGATCCTGAGGTGAGGCTAAGATTAAACAGCTGTCCTAACTGTGGGTTTAATTCCTCATTGAGTTCATGAAGCACACAGCCGGGGACACGATCCGGTCCCATGGATGCTGTGTTTTTTGCCTTAGTGAGGGCAGTTCTCACCTGGGCGTTGGGGATGTTTGGGGGGCTACAATCCTCTGGAATAGATATCTCTCCTTTTGGGGGGGAGGGGGGGAAGAAGGGAAACACAGGCTCTGATGAGATTTGAACTCATGACCCCTGGTTTACTAAACCAGCGCGCTAACCCCTGAGCTACAGAGCCACTGTCATCAGGCACGTGTTCCCACATCTTCATAGTATATGCCATGCTACATATTATGATCCTGCGGAAACAGCTGCAGCAGGGTCATAATGGGGGAGGGCCTCACAGCCCACTGCAAGTGCCAAGGCCAACACAGGCACAGAGGGATCCAGACCATGGACACACTGTGCCAGCCCCAGTAGGCAGATGGAGACGTGCCCAATATGCCTACGCCTTGGCAAAGAGGGAACGTATAGCACATACCTTGACAGTGTAGGCTCCCACGGACTGACACCCCTCCCCACCTGCACACAGTAACATGGATGGCACACAAACATGACTACCTGTAAATTGTGATGTATAGGTGGCCCACTGTGGAATCCTACATAGGCAGCCCTCAAACATTGTACACACAACAGCCATGGGAACACGGAACTGTCAACACCTGAACAGTAGATGCGCCCATCAGCATCTGTTGGTGCTGTGTGTATAGGTTCCCAGGTACATCGGTAGGTACACGCCCGATTGTCAGAGGCAAAACACCAAATGGGGCAAACAGTGACACCCGTCGCCACAACATCGAGTAAGCAACTGTTGCGTACTGGAGCAGAGGCAATCATGGGAGAACATGTGTGTAAGCACTGTCCTACACACAGTCATCATGGATTACCCGCCGCATTACTGAGGGGCTCCACAAAATGTAATCATGGATGTAGTGTCAAGGCAGGGGATGTACCCATGATAGGCATTAGTCACCCCGGCATGCTGCATCCACGGTCGTATGAAGATGTAGCAAATAATCGGGTGTACCTAATTGTGATATACATACCCAGTGCTGGAGTACAGCCAGTAAACATCACATGGACATACCATTAACTGGACTCATCAAGTTGTAAACTAACAGAGTCTTCCATGTGAGTGTAGTGTGGAGTAACTGCTGTAGTGTACTGCACATCCAAATTTACATAATTCGTGTACAACCCCCAGATGTCCAAGTGGCACATGCAGTGACTGTCGTGCATGTTCCCGATCCCACATCCCGCAAGGGATGTCACATAATCCTGACGGCACGGGTAATGCATTCCGGATGCAGGTCATCAGAATATGTGTAGCACACATTAGCGGGAATAAGCGTTGCCCACAGCTGGTAAGCAATGTTTAAATACAACTATATGGATATGCGCGAAACAGGGCTAAGTGTCACCGACCACTGCGCAGATCACGGTCAATGATGTACAGAACAGGTGACACCAGCATTAGTCACCCCTGAACAAATAGCGCCTGCTCTGAAGGGTAAAACGACCACTGCCAGGAGTGGAACAGGCAGTCATGTACACAATCACCCAACACTATTGCTAGGCAAGATGTATGTACGGTAGGGTTGCCACAGTTCAAATGACCATTGTGGGACATACGCCAGATGTCAGGAGGACGACACACACCCGGCCAGGATGAAAACCAGAATGACAGTGTTTTGCATAGATAAAAAGCTTATAGTCTAGTAATGGTCGCAGGTACGTGTTCCGTGTCCTGTAACATGTAGGTGGGTCAGATACAGAATAAGTGTGTCATGCAACTATGACATAAACTATAGGGAATATGTTTGTCCCAAAGTCGCAGGACATTTGCTATGTTCACAAATATTTCGCAGGACACAACTGCACAAAGAGGGATTGTCCCTAGCAAAGTGGGATGGGAGGTAATCTTAACCTATGGCAGGATTGTAATGCGACAGGTGCAGACACAAACGTGCGGAGTCCAGGAAACACAGTATACACTGACAAACACACAATAAAAGGCGTAGCATGCCTGTCACCACCCCTGTCCCAGATATGTATATATATATATATATATATATATATATATATATATATATATATATATATATATATATATGTATACACATACATATATATATATATATATATATATATATATATATATATATCTATATATATCTACACATATATAATACAGATAGAAAGGGCGATAGTGTGATATATATGTTGATATACAAGGGGTCACTGGCATCTGCAAATATATAGATAGGTCGACGACATTCTAAACACCTTTGAGGTACAAATAAACAGGATACCGCCAACTATGGAACGTGTCACACACCGACACGCGTAACCAGGAGGATGAAAGACAGAAAGAACACAGTACTGGAACAGTATAACCGCGAGCAATTGGATGATAGTAAGGACATGTAGTCACCGCTGTCGGCGGTGCGGTCCACGTAGGTACCGTGTACAACTGTGGTTGTGAGTGATGTAGCCTTTGTATGTGTGTGTTGAGGGTGCCATGTGTGTTCCCGTGTGACTAAAGTGTGTGTGTGTGTGTGTGTGTGTGTGTGTGGGTGTGTGCGTGTGTGTGTGTGTGTGTGTCCGCATAGTATGTCTGTAGGTGGCAATTCGGAGGTAGATGATTACGATAGGTGTGGGTATAGCTATCCGTAGGCATGCGGTAGACACCTGTCCCACATTGGGTGGGACAGCCCCCCTTGGGCAGGTGTGTCCTGACATGAAACATTAGAAAGGGCAACTGTTCGTGAGTGTAGAACATTAGTATGTCCCACATAATATGCAATAGTTGCAGGAAATACTCATGCCTGTATGGAAGAAACAGAAATGTTACATGCAAACCGATAAGTAGTGAAGGACCAAGAACAATAGGTATGTAATGAGGATAAAAGTATGTGCTATCCTGTGTACTGACCGTGGTCATATGTCAGCTTGTAAACACCATTGTGTGATCCGCAAGTATCCAACTATGGCCATATGAAAAGGTGGCAAGCCATGTGACAGAGGGTCTGACACCAACACCACTGCAATGACTGCAAATATCTGGGACAGACATACACGGGATAGCGTTCATTTACAAATATCCCTGCACATATCGCCGTACATCCGGAGGTATGGAAGTATCAACCGCACCTGCATACCATATAGAAACCAATTAACAATGGCCCAAAGTAAATTCCCGTAATAGAAGTCTATTAAGTGATAGCACTGTAATTAGGGAAGGGGCCCACACACATATATATGGACTACATAGAAATGCAAGCCCCACAAAACCGTATATGCTATGTACAACCGCCTACATCCCCCACACTGTAAACAATAGCAATACAGACCGTAACCACAGCCCAAACATCTAGTTAGTCAATTGCATCTGCTGAACCGTTGACATACCTTGTGAGAGACATTTAAAGGCACCATGCAAAATTGTATCCGTCGTATAACGGAACAAACGGCGATGTTACAGGTGTTTGCAATAGTCCTTTATCAGACGGATGGGATGACAGGTACAGTCACAGGTAGAACCATATACTCAGGCCATCACACACAATCCATGGGGGGACATGACCCCAAAATAGACTTGGCTCTACACAAAGCAGTTGCAATTACACACAACAAAACACAATACAGGCTGTCTCCCCGAAGTCAGAAATGGCCAACGCCCAGGTGGAGAATTCAATTATACCCTACTGCTGCCGCGTAATTGGTGAATGGAGTAGCTGCACAGCTGAAGTGCACGTAATTAGTCACACCGGACCACCAATTGGCAGCAGTAAACCACATGTGGCAGGTATAGATGTGTATAAGGATGACTTGCCAGATATGCAAACTGTATGCTCATACCGTATAACAGTTGAAAGAGTGATACAGAAGAGTGAGATAGAGACGAAACACCAGAACGATATCAAGGTATGTATAACACTAACTGTATGTATAGTATGTTCTGTATTACGTAATGTCAGTGTATGCATAGCCTGGTTTGCAGTAATTAACAGTGTCCGCCATGCATAAAGTGGGAAATGGTATTTATGTAGTGATGTCTTGAAGATCGTAATAATGCTTGTAGAAAATGTGCGTCCAGCAGTGGGCCACACGGTAAACAGCACAGACACCAGAAGGGATACAACATGACGGTGTTAAACAGAACTATGTCATATGACCCGCCGTCAGTGGCAGGGTAAATCCAATAAGTACGTGCCATAGCAGGGATAGTATATGTAGATATACTGTAACAGTATGCATGTGTAAGGGCATATAACGTCAATGCCATGTCTAAGGTGGACCCTCTGTGCAAGTAATGGTTGAATTATGGGATACCATGTAAAACATGTGTAATGTATAGTACAGTAGATTGATACGTCAGATATGTTACACAGGAGAACAGGCATATGATGCATAACAAAGGTATCATATAGTGATGTCAGTAGTATGTAATTAAGATATGTATAAACAGTTATGATGAAATAACTATGTACTCCACTCTGTGCATTTGCAAAGGACGCAAACATTACTCCCATACTAGAATAGCAGAAGAGATGTGACAGACAAACATGAACATGATTGGCATGTACAATAACAGTATACATATGGCCCGTAGTCACGGGACATTGTAATAGCATGACAGCCAATCTAACTGGAAGGGCTATACCAGTAACCATGCACAAAGGACATGTAATAGCTGCACAGGTTCATAGTGGGGTACCATGCAGTCTGGAAAGTCAATGTGTAACAACAACTACAGTGTGCACACCAGTGGCGCCTCTCCAGGGTAGTGTCCTGTGAACAGAAGAGCCATGTGTAACCTGCATCACTGCACAGTACAGCCACTGCAGTGATCCCTGGCATACATGTGTCCACCATCCAGCAAGCGAGGTATCACATGAACACTGCTACTGACTGCCCATGTGTGATGTACATAGGAATCATGTCCCAAAGCATGGTGAGTGTCCGGTCTGGGAATGCACCCCCCAAGCACATGCCACACACAGTCGCGTGTGTGCACATATCCATGAGCATCATGGTCATAGTGACTATTGTGTAAGTCGTGTATGTGGAGTATATCCATAAACATATTTGCAGACATGGGCCCTGTCATTGCAGCAGGCATCACCCCTGAGTATGTAGTCTGCAAATGTGTACAGACTTGGTGTCTGTACATAAGCCGCATACATTAACAGTTGTAGCTCAATAAACATCATGGCGTTTTAATGTTGGGTTATGTAAAGCTGTTGTGTAAGGTACACCCTATGTGGGGTGTTGCACCCATGGATGTGTGTATATGTCCAGTGTTCAGAGGTACAATGGGTCTCTATGTACCAGCTACACACCCAGTACAGACATGTGTGAACATGTAGAAGGATATCCACGCCACAGTGGCAATGTGGTAATCACAGGAGTGTGGGCGACATACATGTGTCTTACAAACATGTACAATGCAACATGTATGTAGGGGAATAACATCTATGTGATAACAGTGGGAGGATGGTGTACTGCAAAGGTGATGTTCACACCATGTGTCATGCAGGTAGAGGCCATGATGTTCATATCGGTATCTGTCACAGTGACACCCGTATGGATGGGGTCTGTATCAGCTGGTGGAGCAACAACAGCGCTGGGTATGCAGTGGTCAGTAAAGCTAGGCAAGGAAGTCCCCTCAGTGGTAGCCTGTACCTCAGGAAAGCATATACCGAACATGAGGGCCCCATGACTGAGGACTGTGGTAAGGTAAGTGTAACTGGATTGCAGTATGTGATATGGTATGCCACCCTCAGTGTGTGTGTGTCCCGTCCATTAGCCACATTGCATAACATCCGGAGACATATGTTGTGATGTGCAGGTGGATATGTATGTAGTCAATACCAGAATGGAGAACGGTGCTGAATGGCAGCGAGAGGAAAATGCAGGCTGTGTGGACACCTGTGTCATCATCAACTACTCTGGCGACTGTAGGAAAGGTGTTCAACAGGTGTAGGAGGCATGCTGTGGCCCCAACAAGACCAACCCAGCTGGCATTAAAGGACTGGAGCACAACAAAGAGTCGACGAATTATGTCCATGATGATGTGCCCTATAGCCGTGCATAACAGTCCATTGAGGTGTGTAGGGCAATAGTCCCAGTCGTGCAGTGTGGCGCCACCTGTAAGGAGTGTTACTGTCGCTGTGTGCCAGTCAGGGGCCACAATGTCTGGTACAAGGCTATTACTGAATATGGTGTCCCAGTGGGGAGACATGCTGTTCAGAGTTCTGTGGACATCATAGCCTGGGATATTGCAGGGTGACAAGGTGCCTGTGTCCTAGGACATATAGAGTGCAGGTCAGTACTGTGTAGGTGTGACTGCAGGTACACTGCAATGTACCTGCAAGGAATGTGGCCCTACAGGGAGTGAGAGAGTGCAATGTTAGCAAGGAAGCCATCAGACAGCATGTTGCCAACATCACCTGTTACTGTCATGTTCCAGAGTGACTGTTGTATGTGTGAGCAGATGTGGGTATTGCATACAACTACCGACATACCACCATAATGCCTTGTGGTACATCTCGGAATGTGTCACAGTAATGTGTACATAGCTAGTTATGGTGTATGTGATGTGGGATCCTGTGGCCCTACCGAGGCTGACCAGTGTGTCACCCCACCCATGGGAATGTACACCACTGTGTAACAGCCCCCACCTGTTGTTATATGTCTGTGGGACTGCACCCCCAGAGTGTTGTCTGTATTCTGGTGTGTACCAGCATGGCTCTGTGTGGAATAGCATGAACCACATTGTTGTGTATGTGCTATTGAAGTGCACTGGGGTATGTCTCAGTGTTTGCATGTGCATTGTCCACCTGCACGTGTGTCACGACAACAACTACCACTGTCATACGACATCTGTAGTTGGTGTTGTAGTACTCATCTACTGTGTATGCCGTGAAGTGTGTGGTGCCGGTATGTGGCTAACAAGGGTGGGTAGCAGAAGTTCGGATTCCACCAATGAGGGGATAAACGCAGGTGTGGAACAGCAGTCACATGTTGGTAGTGTCCATGTCAAGGATACTGTTGGTCTTGGAGGTGGTGTATGTGTCGAACCAGCTGAGCAGAGGTTATGACTCACGCACAGTGTGCGCCTAATGTGTCAGTACATGTGTGGCTATCACAGTTAAGTGTGGGTTACTGTCAGTCTCACATTAGTAGCAGCAGTAGTTCCGGACACAGTAATATGCACGTGGAGCACCTGTGATGCATTGTGCGAAGTAACCAGCCGGGATGTGTGTACAACATAGTGGAATATGGGGACACCTCAGCTGTGGGTGTGCCAGTCCAGGTATGTGCCTGAGAGGTACTGTCTGTCTATACCCAGTCATTGCAGGTGTGCTCCGCAGCATTGTGTGACATGAGCACATGCTTCGCTAGCCAGTTCCCATTCTGGTGGTGACTGTTAGTGGGCACTGTGCAAGACAGGCAGTATGAAAGCAGCAAGAGTCCAACATGTGATCCGTACTCCCAGGGCTGACAGGTGCAGGTCAACTGTGCCACAGCATCATGTTGTTTGGCTGGGTCTGTCAAAGTGGACGTATACTAGATGCCTGTGGAATGACAGCAGAAGCATGGACAACTGTTGGGAGTGACACAGTCATTCATAGTGCAGTGGTAACAGGTCCAGATGACCGCAAAATGCTTCCTAGGGCGTGGACCACGCCATCAGGGCGACAACACTGGTGGGCTATTGCATGTCCATGCACACGTAGTCTGTGCCCTGAGTGACAACTTCAATCACACAAACATGGAAGGGGAGTCACATCGTACCTGCTGACTTGTGGCATGTGTGCATAGGTTATGTTGCAGAAACAGTTACTGGACAGCAGGATGTAAGTGACTATCGCCTTGTGTAGCCTGCTGAGTGGAACAGCAGTGTGACTGCCAGCAGTCACCTAAGACAGTTGTGTTGTGTATGTTATGACACCCTATTGGCTGTATGTGATGGGCACACGTGTCTGTGGGCTATAGGTTGGTGTGGTTGTGTTTGGTGATGTGGGCTGTCATCGGTGCCCACACAGAGTATGGAGGGGTACTGTACAGGGTGTCTCCGTATGTGTGGCCTGTAGTGGGGATCATGTGGGACCATGTGATGTGTGGGGTGCATTGCCAATGTTGCACAACCCCACATGACTGTCAGGTGCAGTCAAGGTTGGTGACTGTATAACCCCCAGCAGGGCTGCATATGTGCATCCCCCACAGGCTGTACTGTTGTATGTTGGGAGGTGTGCATTGACTGTGGACATGAGAATAGCTCTATTGCCACATGTACAACATAGTCATCATAGTGACAGGCAATAGCACTGGTACGTGCCAGTTGGACATGCCTGTATATAAGTGGTACGTGGCAGGTGGACAGGCCATAGAAACCACCATGTCTCATGAGGTATGTGAGTGATGTGTGTACGACAGCTGTTGTACAGTTATCAAGCTGGAAATGCATGGACAGACAGTGTACCTGTGAGGACTGGTGTGAAATGGGTGCTAAACTAAGCAGTAGCTCATAACGTGCCAAGAAGCTCTGAACAAGTGCTGAGCATGGCCATACATTACAGATAGTGTGTTGTATACTATCAACCCACAAGTGTTGACAACAGTCATGATTGGTGCCACCGCATCAGAACACTGCCGGGTATGGTCTGCAGGTCCATGAATCATTATCAATGTAGATGTTAGCAGTACAGATGTAAAGACAGTATGGATGTTTGGCTACAGATGCCTGTGTATGTCACAGGAGTGTTCTACTAGTGGCCTGTTGACAGACTCACAACTACCAAAGGTGCTACAGTGACATGTTCATATCACATGGTGTCAGCTACAGTAAACCAGGGTTAATGTGTTGTACCCCACCCACATTGTAGCCCATACCACACAGATAAATGTCAGCCATCTGTGTATGTGATGATGTGAATGGCCATGACCTATGGGCAATTGTTGTCACAGTGTTGTGAACAACATACAGAATGTGCTGTGTGTGTGATGTGTGTGACATATGTGCACATTCTGGTGGATGATATCAGCAATGACACCACTAGGGGAATACCCCCATACCCATTAAGTAACACCTATGCTGTAGCCAACAGTATGGACACTGTGTTAGGGATGGTGTAGTGTAGTACACCTCCCTGAGCTGGAGACATCTCCCTGGCCCTTTAGGTAGTCATCTGAGGTACCCATGCCATGACAGCGTGGTATCCATGAGCACAGAGATTATTGAACAGGCATACACAGCAACCATGTGACCAATATTGGAATACACATCACCCTCCAGGGGTAGGGCCCATGTGTGGATGGCCGATACCAGTCTCCAGAATACTCACCTCCAGTATGCAGCATGCTATCCACCTTGCAGACAGACATATGCCAAACTATGCTGTTAGACATGCTACATGTCCATAGCCTGATCTGAAAGACATACGTCATGGACAACCACAGTCCTATGACTAGGATGGCCACATGTTGGACAGATCCCTGTGCCATACCTGTGACATACTCCCGCCATACCATGCAGCCCTGTCCACATAGATGCACATATCATCCCTGCCATACATGGTGTGATGGCCTTATGGTAGATGCAGTATCATCTATCTGGATCAGTAATGTGTCACTGATGCCCCTCGTGGTGGAGTAATGGGTGTCGGATACAGCTAGGAAACCCAGCCCATACATGCCACAGCTGATAACCTTACCTGCGAATAACATCCGACTAGCCATTGTCCCATGTCTATCACATATGCAACACAGGTGATCCATGGCAGGATGTTGAACAGCTGTGCAGTGTAGATGTCTATGGAAAAACAGATGCATGCACAGGTTTCCATGCATACTTGGTGCATTGTCACTGCCCAAGTCCAGTAAGGCTGTGTCTGTGTTGATATGTGACATATCCACAGCATCTAGGTCAACAGCATTACCATGGATACATCAGGCATGGGTAGATAGGTAAGAACACCAGTGCATGCAAACAGACATGTCCACATGGAGACTGATGTCACATGCAGTAGGAACACTAATGAGGTGACACACATATATGGGGATGATATCCAATGCATACTGGGTGTTACATGTGTGGGACACATACATGCCAGTTGTGTTAGTGTCATGTTGATTTGCAAAGATAACTGTGTGAATGTACTAGAATGTATGTGCAGCAGTATCACTGTACATGTCTGTAATTATGACCTGTCACCTTCATCATGTCTTACAGATAATGCCACATACATGCCTACCAGCATATAGCCAACAGGAGGATGATGTTGTAATACCGTACCTCCGTGAGAACTATGAGGTGTTATTTAGCCATGTGCCATAGCATGCACAGCAGTGGGATGACCTGTGGCAGGATCTTCGCAGGAGGGTCAATGAAGTGGGCAGCCACAACCGCACCTACCAGCAGGTGCGCAGACACTGCACAGACCTCATACGTCATGCAAAACAGCGTGCCACTGCAATCGCCAGGGAACAAGGTGGTACAGGTGGTGGGCCACCAACCCAGCCTCCACTCACACACACAGAGGAGCTACTGGCCAGTCTGGGAACACCCTCAGAACAGCCCCCACAAACAGTAGCTGCCATCATGGAGGTGGGTGTCTCCCAACCAATGAGCCTGGAGTTGCCTGGTAAGTCAGTACTGAACATATGGCCAGTATATCCCAAGTACGTGCATGTGTCAGTGTACATCATGTAATGTAACAACATATGCAAGGTATGTGGACACACATGCTTTATGCTACCCTGTGTATGCACCATACCTCTGACCTATACGGGTATTTGCAGGATGTCCAGATGTCTGCCTCATATTTTCAGTGTATTCCCCTTAATATCTGTCCCTTTCTGGCAAATAGCTGAGTAATGGAGTCATTACATGATGACATACAGTTGTGTTTACAACTACACATTCTGTTGCAAACCCCATGTGCATGCAAACCTATTGGTCTATCAAATATACAGGTTAGTAAGAGCAATATGTCACAGTTGTCCCTATATGTCCCCCATCATAGTAGGCTTTGTCCACATTTATTGTTCTAAGAGGTTGAGAGGTATGGTATGCACACATGTGCTGACTATATGCTATTGTACAGGCGAATGTGTTAACCTGCACTGTGCACCCTGTGGCTGTCATACAGTCATGGATAATGTTCATACTGCTGTGTCACCCTATACAGGTACCTCTGGCATGCCGCACAGACAAGAGTCCATTGCAGGTGAGTCTATCATCAGTATCAGGCATGTCAAAGCATAGATCTATTCGCCATGTGGCCAGTTAATACATTGATATACAGGTCACATCACCCATCATCCACACAAGCTACCCGTGTGCAATATATACAACTGAAATGATACACAGACAGGACACTACAGTAGTTGTCATTGCTACATGTGTGTCCAGCTGTGCATACAACAGTGGAAGTGTTCTACAATGGAGGCATACATACTATACAGTGGAGCAACATGTGTGGTGCACAAACCAGTACCGCACAGTGAGCAGTGATATGGGCAGACCACAGGCATCTTGTGTTATATGCCCCTGCAATGGTTTCACACATTGTGATGTTCCATCCGACATGTCTGAGACAAGTAGCATTTTGTTGCAATATTGTCACAATTTCCCATAATCCATACCCTACATACCACACATACACCTGTTGTCTGCATAGCCCTGTGGATGGTGACATAACCAGCATCTACGGGTGTATGTCATATGGGACAACACAGACATGTGTGATAGACAGCCATCACATACATGACCAACACATGTGCACACATGGCCATGGGGGATGGCCAGAGACACGTAGCCACACAGAAGATGGGATGTGGATACACCCTGTCCCACTTTGTCCACACATGGTCCAAGTACAGCCATACTAGACTGATTGTACAGGTGATGTGGTTTGCTGCACATCATAAATGCCTGTGCACAGCTAGTGGAGGTGTCAGTGACATGTACCTCATAAGATGTGTTGAACATGATGTCTGTGTCATAGCATGACGGTAGTCACCTTCACAGATTCCACTGACAGTGACACCAGGCCACAGAAACTGTACTTTTCCCCCTGCCATAGGACATCACTATTAGCTGTGCACCATGTGTGCGTGGTACATCAATGTCATGTGTGAAATGGTGACGTGACAAGTCTGCTATGTGTGGACATGGTTGCCAGGCAGCTAACACTCTGTAGTTATCATGCAGGGATGTCATCTGTATGTCCTCCAGTGACCTGTCACATGACACAGCATGGTTGGGTGTGTATACACCTCAGCATCATAGGTCACAATCCACAGGTATGTCATGGGTATGCATGCAGTTCTGGATATGCAATGTGTATATAACATGCACTGTTTAGCAATATAGACACCTCATGATGCCATGCAATGGCAGTGTCTGTACATCACACTGTACAGCAATGTAGACGGCCCAGTCCCCTTCCATGCCCATGCACATTTGCTCAACATGCATTCTATTTGTAGGGCATATGGACAACACTGCAATGTGATACCCACTACCATGCTGCACATGTGTCACAACACCATTGTGTCAGGCATGCATGCATGTTAATAAACATGTCAGCAGAGTACATGTCAAGGTCACGTCAGCCATGTGTACTGTTATCCTGTTCTGGTCCACATGGTGTATCACGGGGATGCATGCATACTACCATGATCGCGTGAATTGCATGGATAATGATATGACACCTGCCTGCTGTAGTGTGCATTCCAGGGGGTATGCTTACAAACACTATTGATGTCTGAGCTGCATGCTGTCAGCTGTAAAACAAGCATGCTGCATGCCATCTGTCATCTCACATGCATGGTATGTCAGTGTGTGTGTCGGTGTGCCAGTGTGTCAGTGTGTGTGTAAGTGTGTTAGTGTGTCTGTCAGTGTGTCAGTGTGTGTGTCAGTGTGTGTGTCTGTCAGTGTGTCAGTGTGTGTGTGTCAGTGTGTGTGTCAGTGTGTGTGTGTCTATTGTAATGTAGAGTATTTCTTTGCATTCACAGGTGATGTAGGTGTGTTACCCTCCTGTGGTCCATCTGATAGTGTCCCCACAGATGCTAGCAGTGATGAACATATGCACGAGGTACAGGCAGGGATGTCAGGGGCAGAATCTGTGATTACAGTTGCCATCCCCCTCTTCCCCACACACAGTTCAGTTGCCAACACATACCGCATCTACAGTGGCTATAGAGGAAGGACAGTCAGTGTTTGTCAGCATTGAACAGGAATGTGTGGTGGCTACAGAAGGTGTGTCTCCACACCATGGTGGCAGTATACTGACTGCAGATGTGCCACACAGGCATGTGGCTGGTGCTGCTCGTAGGAGGACCTCTGGCAGACATGCACCTGCAGGACATAGCGCAGCAGCTGGGATCACTAGATGCATGTTCCAGACTGTAATGGTGGCACAGTCATGTGCCAAATGGCAGAACAGAGAAGGGCAGAGGCTGCAGAGGGCTGCTATCAGTACCCTAAACAACAACATCCAAGCATTGGCAGGTGCTCAACAGCAGCTTGTTGATGTTCTGGACAGGCAATTGGGTGACATGGTCAGAATCCTTGACTGTGGCATGGCAATCTGTGAGCATGAGCTGTCTGTGCTGAAACATCTAGTAGGGGTGAGGCATCGGACACATGGACATAGGCCAGCTACACCACCTAGTGCAGGTCAACGTGAGCGTGCCACCTCACATGGCCGCTCCCATAGTGCCGGTAGCAGTAGCAGTGCAGCTGGTGCTGTGATATCCACACCAGGTCACAGCAGGCCATGTGGACGTGGCCCTGGACGTTCCTGGCAGGGACACGGTTCCAGTGGCCATGTGTCATCGGACAGTAGCCATTCTGTACCTCTGCCTGGTAGTGCCCGTGCAACCCCTGGCAGGCACAGGACACGTGGCTGTGTCCAGTCACAGTGAGCTTTACAACCTGGTCTGTACAATCTGGAGCTGTCCATAATACCCTTGTGTAGGCCTCACAAATGACAGAACTGTGTGCACACATACACGCACACAGCAAACACAACTGTAGGGCTCCACAACACCCACATGCATACAGAACAGACATGTCCATTCAAATCACTGGCCCTTACCTGCACACATGATGTCATCCATTGGAGCAGCCTATGCCCCTGGCAAACAGTATCACCCTGTGCATATGATGAAGCCTGTGCTGCATCTCTGTCATCCACACCATCGGTTCAGGGATATACTCATATGGTCTGATGCACAGGGTGAACAGAATAGTGAGAGGTGTATCTAACATTACTTGTGTAGGCATATTGTGGGATGTGTATGTTCTATTGGTCGTGTGTGAATACTGAGATGTGAGAGGAGTATCTAACATTACTTGTGTATGCATATTGAGGGATGTGTATGTTGCATTGGACGTGTGTGAATACTGAGAGATGTGTATGTGACATCAGTGGTGTACTGTCAACATGCACCAGTCATACCATGTAGTCCAGGTGCAGCATGCATTGTGATATGTTCACAGTATGTGTCTCGGTGACAACAGTAACAGCATGTTGGTAATGCCCTGGTTCCCTCCTATGGTGTACTGGCATGTGCCTACAGGTAGCAGTGTTTGCAGTCCCTCATGTGTAACTGTGGAGTACTCACAGGCACGTATGGCAATATCAGCATGATAAACGTACCCTCAACCTGACTGTTGGACAGTCAAACATGACACAAATGTCCGAACATGACACAGATGTCCGCACATATACTGCACCTGAAGCATGTGGTCAGTTGAACAGGCTACAGCGGACAGAGATGTGACATACACACTGGGAAACATTACAGGTATGTTGACATGGTGCAGGGGTTGTACACAGTGGTCAGGCCAATGATGACATTAGAGGCCACCTGATAGCATGTGGCCACACTGTGTAGCAGTAATACCCTGTCACAGTACAGGAGCATGGCCACATTCACGGGGTCTACAGCACTATAACACACCCCATAGTGTTCATGTGTGGACCCTTGCCTATGTGGTCATCACCCTCTCAGTACTTTGCACCCACACGACGTGGCACAGAGAAGGGACATGCACAGGTAGCCAGTATGGCTGGGACCGATGGCATCAACAGGGTAGTAGACTGCATCACCATGAGGGGTTAGTGATCCTTTTTCCACAGTATGGTAGCATACACCCTCACACCAGGCACCAGACAGCCATACATACATACACACACACACACACACACACACACTGTGGAGACCAGATATGTTTTTACGGATAGCCGATGTGTGTGATGCACCACACCTGCTGACCTCATGCTTTCCACACTGCAGTATGTACAGATCTCTACAATGGTGTACAGGGATGTGTTACATCTGGGATGTAGTCCCCACCATATGTGGCATGTGTGGTCACACAAGCGGACAGACATGGCAGTGCTGGGAATGATACACCTGCCATATGATGATCCGTTTGATAGACATGCAGCAGTACTGTCCACAGTATGTGTACCAACGCTATGTCTGGCAATTGTGTGGCTATGTGCACATGGGTGGATGTCAGAGATACAGGTGTCACGTGACATACAGTTGGTTACACCTGATTGCTGTGTATGCGTTAAGTCATTACCATCAAGTAACAGTGACATAGCGTACTGTTTGCACATGGCATGGTAGGGTGGCGTGTGATACACCTGTGAGCCATTCCGGTGCACATACATCTACACAGGTGGATAACCACTTTATGTACACAGATCCCTCCATACATGATGTACAACCAACTGTACTGTCTGTATGTCACCATATACAGGTGTCAATGATGGGGCTGCATTGCGACTGCATGTTGTAGTTAGGCACAGCTGTGGTACGGACATCGGCCACTGTACATGCATGGTTGCTGCATGCACAGTACAAATTGTACATGTGCATTGGTCCTACATGTGTCCCCTGTAGCCATGTTTGTATGCATTGCTATTGGTGGACATGTGTGTTGACATACATGACACATAGACTGTGGTATGATATCATGGGTGTCATGGGCGACTACTACAGGGGAATGTGTCCTCGGTCAACATTGCTACCTCCTGTACTGTGAGCATTCAACAGACATGGACTCACCTTCCATTTGCGTGTGTATGATTGCTTAGGCCACTGTTCTGCACGGGGGACAGCAAAGGCTTTGCTATGTACATATGTGTTGTGTGTGTGGTCCATGCACACATCCACTACAATCACATGTTTGACATATCCAAACATGTGTGTTCGTTGGTGTACAGCAACACTCATCTGTCACAGCTGTGTAAGACCTGGGGCCCCTGGTATGTCTTGAGCTGACCTGGTCATGTATAGTGGTATACTTGCAATGCATAACACCTGTTGGAACCCTGTCAGTACATGTGTACCCTGCACAGTTGCTGTAGACCACTGTACAGTCCACTGGTCATGTGTCACATGGTGTTGTGGTAATGTATGGCTGTGTACTGCTGCAGCAATGACATGGTGATGTCTCGAGGGCTACAGTGTAGACTGCGGTGTGTACATCTGGGATCTGCACCTGTGACAGCTGTGATGGCAGCTGAGTGTGTACTGGTCACTGCATGTTTGTGACCGCTCTGTGCGTGGGGACAGTTATACCTTACTGTGCCCTTCCGTGTCTAGACTCCATCTGCATGCAAGACGACCCTTTGCAACTGCTAAGTGTGTAAGCATGCCCAGTACGCTGTTGTGTAGATGGACACACATGACAGTCACAACTGAGCCCTTGCAAGTTGAGACTCCATCCGCATGCAAGATGGCCCTTTGCAACTGCTAAGTGTGTGAGCATGCCCAGTACACTGTTGTGTAGATGGACACACATGACAGTCCCAACTGAGCCCTTGCGAGTTGAGACTCTGCTCGCATGCAAGACAGCCCTTTGCAACTGCTACGTGTGTGAGCATGCCCAGTACACTGTTGTGTAGATGGGCACACATGACAGTCCCAACTGAGCCCTTGCAAGTTGAGACTCTGTCCGCATGCAATACAGCCCTTTGCAACTGCTAAGTGTGTGACCATGCCCAGTACGCTGTTGTGTAGATGGACACACATGACAGTCCCAACTGAGCCCTTGCGAGTTGAGACTCTGTCCGCATGCAAGATGGCCCTTTGCAACTGCTAAATGTGTGAGCATGCCCAGTACACTGTTGTGTAGATGGACACACATGACAGTCCCAACTGAGCCCTTGTGAGTTGAGACTCTGTCCGCATGCAAGACGGCCCTTTGCAACTGCTAAGTGTGTGAGCATGCCCAGTATGCCGTTGTGTAGATGGACACACATGACAGTCCCAACTGAGCCCTTGCGAGTTGAGACTCTGTCCGCATGCAAGACGGCCCTTTGCAACTGCTAAGTGTGTGAGCATGCCCAGTACGCCGTTGTGTAGATCAACACACAGTACAGTCAGAATGGACGTGTATTACTAAGCATGTGGCCATGCCCAGTGACACCTTGTGTTGGTGATGTCCCTCTGTACATGGCCGTTGACATTCTGTATAGCCATGGTGGTCATCCAGGCAACAGATGTCCATTTTCAATGTCACGATGGATGCCTACTGAGTACACACTGTTCGACTATCTTGAAGGGTGTACTGTCTGTGGGGCATCCCGTGACTATGTCATGTTGTCGTGGTGCACCATAAATCTTACGTTGCCACGATCACACCACTGCCATGTGTTTGTCTACGTGTACTGTGGGACAGTTATATGTCTGTATGCTTTCAGACTGATCACTTTCTATACAATCCCTGTCGGCGTCCTTGTCAGTGCGGATGATGACACATGCCTAGAAGTATGCCTCTGGGACGGCTGTGTTTAATAATCTTGGTAGCGTGTTCTGTAAATGCATCATGCTGTAGTGTGTTAGGGTAGTTAGGTGTATGTTCGACTCCCAGCCCTGCCAAGTGTGTGTGTGTGTGTGTGTGTGTGTGTGTGTGTGTGTGTGTGTGTGTGTGTGTGTGTGTGTTTGCACACATGCTCCCGTCTGCCTGGGGACTCAGTCTTGCTTTTAGATGCCTCACACCACAGCAGTTTCCTACTGACGTCTTTGCCTTTGCGGATGATGACACGCATCTAGATGTCTGCCTCTGGGACTGCTGTGCTTAGTAATCTCAGTAGCGCATTCTGTAAATGCGTCATGCTGTAGTGTGTTAAGGTAGTTAGGTGTATGTTCGACTCCCAGCCCTGCCAAGTGTGTGTGTGTGTGTGTGTGTGTGTGTGTGCGTTTGCGCGCATGCTCCCATCCTCCTGGGGACTCAGTCTTGCTTTTAGACGCCTCACACCACAGCAGTTCCCTACCGACGTCTTTGCCTTTGTGGATGATGACATGCATCTAGATGTCTGCTCTGCGACTGCTGTGCTTAGTAATCTCGGTAGCGCATTCTGTAAATGCGTCATGCTGTAGTGTGTTAGGGTAGTTAGGTGTATGTTCGACTCCCAGCCCTGCCAAGTGTGTGTGTGTGTGTATGTGTGTGTGTGTGTGTCTCTGTGTGTGTTTGCACCCATGCTCCCATCCGCCTGGGGACTCAGTCTTGCTTTTAGACGCCTCACACCACAGCAGTTTCCTACCGACGTCTTTGCCTTTGCGGATGATGACACACACCTAGATGTCTGCCTCTGGGACTGCTGTGCTTAGTAATCTCGGTAGCATGTTCTGTAATTGCATCATGCTGTAGTGTGTTAGGGTAGTTAGGTGTATGTTCAACTCCCAGCCCTGCCAAGTGTGTGTGTGTGTTTGCACGCATGCTCCTGTCCACCTGGGGACTCAGTCTTGCTTTTAGATACCTCACACCACAGCAGTTTCCTACCGACGTCTTTGCCTTTGCAGATGATGACATGCACCTAGATGTCTGCCTCTGGGACTGCTGTGCTTAGTAATCTCAGTAGCGCGTTCTGCAAATGCATCTTGCTGTAGTGTGTTAGGGTAGTTAGGTGTATGTTTGACTCCCAACCCTGCCAAGTGTGTGTGTGTGTGTGTGTGTGTGTGTGTGTGTGTGTGTGTGTGTGTGTGTTTGCGTGCATGCTCCCATCTGCCTGGGGACTCAGTCTTGCTTTTAGACACCTCACACCACAGCAGTTTCCTACCGACGTCTTTGCCTTTGCGGATGATAACATGCATCTAGATGTCTGCCTCTGGGACTGCTGTCATGGGCTAACACACGCGCACACATGCTTACTCAGGCTTACTGGCGCGCATGGGCGCAGACACACTGTGGGCCGTTTTGCAGGTCACATCGGTGGTATCCATGGCGTACACCATCAGTCACCTGACATTCCCTAGGATAGCTCATGACACGCCTCTTCCACTGAGTACTGACAGCACACATGTGACACTGCTCCAGTGAGGTTACAGTGTTTTATACATACACACTCATGTTGTCACCTATCTTCTACACTAATAGTCCCCTTAACCTACACTACACTGTAGAGGCTTGGCCCATATGGCATGGCATGTTGTGATTCACTATCCTCAGCCTCACTTGCCTCACATTGCCTACATATGCTTCGTTACATCTCTGACAGAGTGCTTCCACACATAAGAACCAGTATGCAGTAGCCATGTTGTCTCTAGCTTGCCATTCATCTGCATGGTGTACTAACATCTAACTAAAGCTACATTTTGTATGTATATTATACATATGTCTTGTTTTGAAGCACAGCACATTCCCGTGGCGCTGCGCTATGCTTCCACACCAGGGATCGGGGGAGGACAACTACTGGTTTATTGATATCCAATGGACAAAGCTACCACTGGCCTTGGACTTGGATATTGGCATGCTTCTTTGACTGTATTCATACTGTATTTGCAGCTGTCATTGCTCCGTTTAGCAACGTGCAAAACGTTAGTCGCATAACATCTGGGTACATTTCTGCACATAACTCTGCTCTTGCACGGACAGCTTACCGTTTCATATATCGCGTAATTACATCATTTGCATAGCTTACACATACAAATGGGGTATGTTGCAAATCCCAACATTGTCCATGCAATGTTCATGTTACGGGTGGTCTTGCACACCCCTACGGGTATTTGCTGAATAGCCTGGCAGTCATCTTTCCTTGCTGTACTCTCACTCAATCCATACACACCAGAGGCTTCGTGTATCATGGCCTAGGCTTTGCTGTGTGCTATGTCTAGTTGTGGTGTATGCATGGCTATGAGTATGCCCCACTGTCATCATTGGTAAAGGTGACGCCCTATAGTTACTTCATGTAGACTGCTGTGTCATTTGACATGTCAGCACTTACCTGCGGCCAATACTGAACTTCCTACTGCAGCGCTTTTCATACCTTCTGAGTTATCTTGTGGTCGATAATGCTGTTTCCTCAGACATGTATCTGTTTCTGATCATACCTATCAACCTCTTAGAAAAAAACATCTATACAAAGCCTAACATGATGGGGGGACAAATAGGGGAAGAGTATACATATTGCTCTTATAAACATAGATAGTTGACAGTATTATCGGTTTTGCATTAGTATGACCTTTCTGAGGGATTTGGGGTCTTAAACTCATAAATTTATCAGTATTTAATGACGTCAGTTCTCAGGTATTTGGCAGACAGGTACAGATTGTAAGAGGAACACACCACACATATGAGGCATACATCTGCACATTCGTACAGTTGCGAGGTATGTTTCTGATACTGGAAATCAATTTTCTTACACCAATACACACAATACATGGCGCCATCACAGGCCAGTTGCCATTACATTCCTATTGCAGGACACACCAACCCAGAGGGTTATATTCCTCACACAGACCAACAGGTGCTTATCCACACTAATTATTCTATCATGTACCTTATGTGTACGCCAGTATTTGCGCTTTCCGTCAGTAGCAGAGCTCACGTACGAGTATGGGGGACTGGACACTGTATCGGTGACACTGCATGACACCCTGAGGGACACATGTCTTTTGAGTCTATTAACCTTCCACACTGACTTTCACAGGGCATACATTGTCATTCACATTTGTGGAAATACATGCTTTTGACTTGTACATGTTTTGTCATTTGTCCTGACGTCTTTCTTCTCACCTGTCCACCTAGTATCACTAGTTCTGTACATTTAATTAGGATGGGTTACCTTCATACCTCTCACCTGTACACATTATGGGTATATGCCCCGAGGTTTGACCTATGATTCTGTTACATTTGTCATGATAATGTGCCTTTCTGGTAGTTTGCTGGCAAGGCATGACGGACTGTGCGGTTAGGTAATCATGACTGACATTTCTATGTCATGATTACTAACTCTCATAACCTTCATATTCCTGACTATGCAATTATTCTATCAACATTCTGACTTTGTCTGGGGTATATTTAATATAGTCCCTATTTGTCTTTCGTGTACTATGCCTTAGTCCAGCTGTCTTATTCTGACATTTTGGCAGGCATGGTTACCGTCTTGGTCGTACGCATGTCCATCCATGATAATCACCTACATGACACTGATATAGGTCCCTACGTCTTCCCCCAATGGTTTATACAATATCCAGTAGATGGGTTGCACCTTTTTGGAGAATATAGGTGTGTGCTATACCCACATAGGTATATTGATCACTTCCATGGGGCGTACCTAATAGATCTGTGCCAACCAACACCTTGGCCCATTTCTGCATACCCATGATTCCCATACCTGACACCCCTCCACAGTACCCATTAGACATGTTTAATGTGAGCGATAATAAAGCATGAGGACACTTCCGAGCACTCCCCACTCTGCGGATATCAGGTCGTATGTCATACATTCTATCGACCCATGTGTTATTACCCTTGCACCTGCTACTGTTGCATGTACACCTATATCGTAGTTGCACTTGTGACTTCTTTAGCATCAATGACGGTTCGCACTTCATACAGGATCAATTTTTGGGGTCCTGCAAAGGACACCTATAGTCATGTTTAACGTGTAGAACTTGCAGGCCCTGTCACACTGGTACTTTCCGGGCAATGGTTTGGAAAGCATCGGTGTATTCTCCTTTCATGCATGTCTGTCTGTCTATCCATAATAGCTATACCGTGACCTATTTATGTACATGTGTTATATGTACAGGGACATATGTTTGTTGTGTATATATCTATTCATGTATTGTGTGTGTATAGATATATATATGTACATATATACATATGTCTGTACATTCCTCATCTCATAATTTGCTTTGGTTTATGTCTGTGGATATATGTGTATATATATCTCCATATCATACCTTTCAACTGTACAGATTTCCACTGCATGTACAGCTGTTTGCCTCTTATCTTTGGTCCGTTTTTCATAACCTTGTGTCTATCTGGCAAGTTAGTGGCATATCATTAAAGACTGACGGTAAATAATGACAAACATTTCAGGTTACGACTTCATACTCTTCAGAGAATCCATGCTAGTGACACACCTGTTATTCTATCCACTTTCTATGTTTGTTAGGGCAATATCTGGGGATTGTCCCTATTTGTTCCAGTTGTTATCATGGTTTTGTCCGGTTTCGTACTTTACGGGGTTAACAGGTATGAGCCATGTACATAGAACGTGGGGAAAACACCATTTATTTTCTATTCTGTGAGCAGATTACACACGCGCAGGCGCACTTGCATATCCTTATTGTGGGTTACATATGTTTCATAGATAATTGTGCTTATGTGAACTTTCATAATTTTGACCATGACAGTTACATATCTGTAGTCCAGTTTATGGACTGCTGCAAAACACACTTTCACCTTTACATATTTAAATGTGTGTACAGCACAAACACATTCATTACACTTTCACGTTATATGTGCAGTGGTCGTAGGTCAACCGGGACTGCATTCATGTTGGCCGGATGCCGGAACCACTATTCTATTGGTGTTCTCCCTCATTGATATGTATACCCATAGTACTTAGCTACATCAGCATATGCCTCACCACTTCACCTACGACACAGGCATCCGTTCTCCTGCTGGGAAAAAGGCGGTACTACATATTACACATTCCCTATTGCCTACTGCTGTGGACTCCGGCTGCATTGTTAATCACTCCGAGCATATGCAGAACACCAAGGCATATAGTCCAGCCACATACAGGTCTTTGATTGTCAGGGTGTTCATGTAGTGATCTGGGTTTAGGCTTGTCCACCTGGTGAACGGAACTTCCCTGGCCAAGTTCAAATGTCAGACGAAGCATATGGACAGGGATTATCTCCCTATTTTGAAGATTTACCTGTGTTTATAGATACAGGTATTTGGGCACCTGTCAGCAGCTTATTCTGTTCATAGTGAATTAGGTTCATAGTTTAGTACTAAGCTAACTGCCCTTGCGAGACATTTTAAGCCTGGCCAATTATCCCTTGTGAGACTCAAACTCTGCACCTTGTGTTTGTAAGGCAAACACCTTAGCCATTAAGCCACCCTCCCAACCTGGCATTACATATTATGGGTGGGGTTGTTACAGTCCATACTCCACGGTGAGGGGTGTTCCCATTCACATTTGAATATTACCTGTATACAGTCAAAAGGGGATTATTATTTTGGACATGAAGTGACTACAGGTGTGCAGTTGTAAATTACACAAGTGTGAAGGGTTGTTACTGTAAATATGTCTGGACCATATCTCTCAACCTCTTAGAGCACCAAACCTGCGCAAAACCTACACGATGGGGAGACAATTAGTGACACATTTTAACGATTGCTCTTACAAGCTTAGAACATTCATAGAATGCTAGGTTTTGCATTATCATGTCTTTTTTGCAGGTTGTGGAGTCTTAAACTCAGGATATTTCTCATTATTTAGTGACATCAGTCCTCAGCTATTTACCACACTGGTGCAGACTGTCGGAGGCACACACCAACACTATGGGGCGAACCTGTGGTCATTCTTAGGGTTGCCACCTTTTCAAATGGCCAAAGTGGGACATGTTCTGTAGAGATGTCAGATTTTCCAGGACAAAACATACCTACAGCCATGCATAGTACAGAACTTTAACCTTTTTTGTACATATAATAGCTTATTCTAGTAACATTTGAATTGCTTATGCTACTTCACATAACATATAGAAGTTTCATATATAAGATAACTGTTTTATGCGACTATTAAAAAAAAATAGGAAATAACTTTGTCCTAAACTCTCAGGACATTTGCTATGTCTTGCTTTTTTTCACAGGACAAACTACCTACAGAGGGACTGTTACTCGCAAAGTGGGACAGGTGGTGACCCTAGTCATTCTGCGAATATCCGGACAGTTGAGTGGTATGGCATGTACCTCTGTAATATGCTGTTGTGTTCTGGCAAAGCAGTAGCTCAGCATTACAGACTGCAGTCGGAACGTGCTGACAGACAGTTGGGTTTCAGACTTCATACTCCAGACATTAATGCCAATGTGCAAACTGTTATTCTATCAAATGTTTCCAAGAGCTATCTTTACAGATTGTACCTGTTTTTGGACCTTTGGCAGTAGCTCAGCATTACAGACTGCAGTCGGAACGTGCTGACAGACAGTTGGGTTTCAGACTTCATACTCCAGACATTAATGCCAATGTGCAAACTGTTATTCTATCAAATGTTTCCAAGAGCTATCTTTATAGATTGTACCTGTTTTTGGACCTTTGGCAGTAGCTCAGCATTACAGACTGCAGTCGGAACGTGCTGACAAACAGTTGGGTTTTAGACTTCATACTCCAGACATTAATGCCAATGTGCAAACTGTTATTCTATCAAATGTTTCCAAGAGCTAGCTTTACAGATTGTCCTTGTTTTTGGACCTTTGGCAATAGCTCAGCTTACAGACTGCAGTCGGAACGTGCTGACAGACAGTTGGGTTTCAGACTTCATACTCCAGACATTAATGCCAATGGGTAAACTGTTATTCTATCAAATGTTTCCAAGAGCTATCTTTACAGATTGTCCCTGTTTTTGGACCTTTGGCAGTAGCTCAGCATTACAGACTGCAGTCAGAATGTGCTGACAGACAGTTGGGTTTCAGACTTCATACTCCAGACATTAACGCCAATGTGCAAACTGTTATTCTATCAAATGTTTCTAAGAGCTATCTTTACAGATTGTCCCTATTTTTGGACCTTTGTCTCACTTATATTCATGGCTCTGCCCAGATATCTTGCTCACACAGGTTGACAGGTATGGTCGGTCACGACTGCACACAGTCAGTGTCCCTCACACTTGATCAGGGTTGACCTGTTTACGTCAGTGTCTTTCTCACCCTCCTGCCCTTTTCCACTTTGCAAATATGTGTATTATATTCTCCCTCCTATTCGTGTCTGGACACGTGCATCACGGGAAGGTATTTTATCCTGGGTGGTAGGTTATGCATGCCCACTTAGGGCTGGACAGTGTCAAGGACCTCCACTGCACATTCTAACTTGTGTCCAGATATCTACTGGATTATACATCTTGTCGTCATACCCATTCTACTATTTCCACAAGTTGGTCATCCCATGAGGAATATCCCAAAAATTGGACTAGACCAAAACAAGTTAGATAACGAAGATTTTTGTGGCTTCACAAAAACGTGCAGGGGGGTTTTACATGCAGGGGATACATGGTTTGCAATCCTGACACTGCCTATGGTGGCAATACCCACTACATATGCGTAGGGGTCACTGTGTGTGGCTGTTTCTGCAACAAACCAGTGGACCAAGTACGGCTGGATTTGGTGGACGTTCTGGTATGGTGGCAGGTTGTGTGTTGTGGAGGGTATGCTGGGTAGGCCATTATGCATCCAGGTGTGTTGTGTTTGTTATGGCCAGTTCCATCAGGACCCATCTGTGGGTATGTGATGGTGACGTATCTATACATTTGTCTCGCATATTTCCATATTCATATGTTTGTGTGATTGTGTTCTACACTATGGCCTGTCTGCTTGTCTTACAGCTGTTTCTACATGTGGTTGTGTTTCTTTCCATTTCACCCGCTGCCCTCTCATACACCTCCGGTTCACCTTTTCTGCATATGACACAGTATCGACTTTGAGGAATTTACCATTAAACACCCACCCCTCGCACACGAATTCCTCACACCCCATAGAGCACTACTTTGGTTGTTGGCCATTGACACGGCCAGAGTTACACATTGATTACCCTACATGTGTTGGGTACCTTTATGGTTGTGTGGACTACCCTGCCATGTTTGCTTTCCACATGCTATACCTCACGCACATCGGTACACGCCCATACTTCACTTTCATTACTTGGTTGATGTATCCGGGTACTACCCGTTCGACTGTGTCACATGCACGTTCGGATTATACAGCTGCCTTCCGGATTTTGCCAGCCTGTTGTACTCATTGGTAGGATGGCACCTTTTCCTATGTCCAAGCTATTCCTTACACATGTCCGACTGTTGTGGACAATGCCTCCCCACAGTCGACGGTTGTGATTCCACCTTTTCAGTTGGCCACAGTGTGGCATAGGATTACCACCTGTCCCACTTTGCGAGGGACAGTCCCTCTTTGGGCAGTTTTGTCCTGACATGTAATTGTAAACATGGCAAATGTCCTGAGATTTTAGGACAAAATTATTTCTTATATTTTATGTGATAGTTGCATTAAACAGTTATTCTGTATCTGAAATACCTAAGTGTTATGAGAAACAGAATAAGCAACTAAATTGCTACAAGAATACGCTTTTCTGTAGGCAAAACAGTTACGTTCTGTCCTTTGTACTGGCTGTGGGTATGTGTCGGCCTGTAAAATCTGATGTCTTTACCAAACATGTCCCACTTTGGCTATTTGAAAAGGTGGCAACCCTACTGTGACATTTGCGGTGAACACAGCATATTTTGCAGGCCGACACATACCCATGGTCAGTTCGGCAGATAGAACTTACAATTCCTGCCTATATCTAAGCTTATTCTTGTAGCATTTCGGGATCTTATTCTGTTTGTTATGACATTTATGTAATATACGTTCAGTGAAATATGTTTAATGCAACTATTGCATGGGATGTACCTTACCAGACACCTGCAGCAACTGGAAAGACCCCAAAAGTACCTCACCAAGAGGATCAAAGGGCTCAAACAAATGCCATATGCTGCCAGGGTAAAGAAACTCCAGCTCTACTCAGTAGCATACCGCCAGCTCAGAGGCGATCTGTGCCTGACGTATAAAGCCATGTCCAACCCGGAATTAATGGAGATGCTGCACCTCAGAAAATCCAAATCCCATCGAGCTACGCGCTCGAAAGTCTTGAACCTCAGCACTGAAATAAATAGGACATGCTGGAGGGACAGATTCATAACCCAGAGGCTCCCTTCACTCTGGAATAAAATCCCAGTCCAGGTTAGGCAGAGTCCCTCATTGACTCTCTTCAAGAGGAATCCTGATGAGTGGATGGGAGATCGTAGGGTTACCCCGGGTATAACTTCTGTGTTACTGTTAGACAGAGGCACAGTATACTAGCCTCAAAAAAGGGCATAGCAAAATTAATTTAAAATGGGTGGCGAAAGCCAAACACACTCTGGCTAGGCTTATAAATGCCCTAGGGCAGATAGCCTAGTATGAACCTATGAACGTCTATGGATGAATTATGTCCTATATTCTCCGGACATTTGCCAGTTTTACATGTTTGTGTCAGGACACATCTGCCCACAGAGGGACTGTCGCTCGCAAAGTGGGACAGGTGGTAATCTTGGTCGACAGTACGGATCATACTGTTCCTTTCGGCCTACATGTGTCCGTATTGTTATGGCTGTTTATATGCTCCTTCTGTTTCGTTTACATGCGTATGCTATTTCCTATCACATCTGGTATGTGAAATACGGACATACCTTTTGTATGTGACTATTACATGACTTGTGGGATATGATTCAGACATACGGTCACTACATATATCTACATTTCTCCTCGTGTATTTTGTTATGGACACATCTGCGCAGCTATGCTCCCTCCCTCACATTATGGGTCGGCTGGTGACCCTCTCCGTTGGACTGGATGTACCTACTGGTGGCATGCTAACATATGATACGTTTCACTTCCACATGGTATAGCTATCAACACTACGTTGGACTATGGGCACACGGTTTTCATGTAATTTGTTCAAGGGTAGGGACCCGTTATTCCCTACCGTGCATTTGTGTTTGATTCTTCATTTTCTGTTCGCAGGGACTATGCGTTGCATACGTTTCAGTATCCATGGACACTGATAGGTATGATTACTATTGCTGGTGGGATATAATATTCAGCAGTTTAGGTTGCTCCTCGACAGCCGACATTGACATGCCTCCCTGCTCAACTTCGATACACCCCTTGCACTCACGCACGTTTCCTATGCATGTGGCTGTGGCGGCTGCGCGCCTTCATTAATATGCATATGGCGTGACTACTCCATATATATGCCGCACGGCCGGTGCAAGCCTTACGCCGGCCTTGCGCCGAGCTTCATGAATCCCAGGGCATATTTTTGGTGAGAAGAAAGCCTCCGTGGTGATTAAGTATCTGCATTTCTCACAGATAAAATAGTTTATGTTGAGTATCAGTTATCTGTAAGCATAATGCACTGCACACACTGCCTGAGGATCTCTAGAGCTAAAGCGTTGGCAACAGAAGGGAAACAAGCAGGCTGACCTTCCATTTTTGTCCAGTGATTTGGAGAAGTTAAGAGAAACACACAGAATAAACTGCAACTAGATGAGTTTTTGGAGAAATACTAAGTGGTTTAATTTATGGGAGAAGCAGACTAACACAGTATAAAGTATACATAACCTAATGAAATACAATGTCTTATAGCCAAATAATTATTACTGCCTTTGTGTATATGGTGTGAATTTCACTAGAAATTCTTACTGTCCATGACACACCATTCTTGTTCAGAGTAATGCATAAAATGCCAGTTTTTTATAGTGAAACAGATATATTCGTATAGAATAATCAGACTGATGGGCTAGATGAGTGCTGCAATAAAACTTTAACATTTATATTATAAAAGGTTATAAAACTGGGTGTGAGAAACTGCATCCAATGGCAGAGATATCCAAGTAAGGAAGAATTACGCCCCCCGCCCCCCTGAAGGATAAGCTAAAAACAATAATGCTTATAGTAAGATAACATACAGAGAAAGATCAAGACACAGAATAGAGAATATATAATACAAATGCTCAACTTGGAGATAAAATACCAGATATATAAATAAATTCCTTGCAAAGTGTTAAACACCTTTTTGACTATTTAATTTTAACTTATCAATTTTCTCCTGTAAATCTATCAATTCGTTGTCCCATTGTTTCTTTTATTTGTGCATACTAACTTATAATTTTGCCAAAAAGGTATGCTTTTAAAGAGTCTCATACAAAAATCTCTAAGGTGTTACCTGTATGATTAATTTCAATAAAAGTTTGAACTTCTTTATTAAAGAACTCCTTAAAGTCTTTCATATTGGTTATATATGCAGGAATCCTTTTAAGTGGGATGTCATTACTAAAATTCAATATAACTTCAAATGTTATCACATTATGATCTGACAATTGACAAGAGACTACTTTAATGTTATTTATTATACTAGTGATCTCATCTGAAACATATACCCCCGGATTCTCGATGCCCTGCACAGCATGCATGATTAGTGCAGGAGCCGTAGCAGGCATTATGTCTGCCGTGCGATCCAGGAACAGCCTGCAGGGGTGCGCACATGAGCTCCTGCACTAATCATGCACAGATTAAGCCCTGGTATGCAAATCACCTATTTTACAGGAGAAATTCATGCAAATGAGGTGATTTTGCAATCCAGGAAGCTTGCAATAATCCGTGCAAGACAAGTGCTATCTGCAGAAATGTACTCGGTTAGTAACCAAGTACATTTCTGCAAAATCCAAAACTGAGCTATGACAGCTCCAAATAAAGGCTGCATATCATTGACGAAGCATGCCAATGGCCAAGTATAAGGCCATTGGCATTGCAAACAATAAAAAAATAAATAAAAAAAACAACTTTTAATTTTTTTTCTCCGATCTTGCTTGTTTAAGCATAGGGCAGTGGCACGCTAAACGGGATTGGGGGGAAATAATAAAATAAACCTAAAATAAGCATTCTAACTAAAATCAATATTCTGCCATGCAAGTCAATGTCAGGCAGAAGACAACCTGGCAGAGAGCAATGTTTGCCAAGAGGGGATGCTCAGTGTGAGACATGTAACTATGCATTAGCAAGCAATCCTATGCAAATGAGGGGAAGGATAGTGAATCCCAGTTTTGCCCAGCATGTGAGGCAGGTCCCAACAGTGTAAGAGTAAGAATAGCTGGGTGCAAGACTAAGATATAGGAGACATCATGGGTGTGTGTGTCAGGCATACGGTAAATGGATTGGAGCCCTGTGGCTCGGGATTGCTTCTAGCTTAGCATAGCAAAGCTAGGGGATGTGTCTAAACCTGCCTAGCACTCTTCACAAAGCCTAAGCGGGTGTGAGCGCCGCGCACTGGGTTCTAAAAAAAAATGAAAAGTAAACCAGGAAATAGCAGCTCTGTGCACATTTGAGCACTCTGTTTGTGCAGCGCACCCCTGACCTTAAACAAGAAGGCAATGGGAAGGGAAAACAGCAGTAGGAAGGTAATCAAGGGGAACTAGCTTAGCTGGCAGGTGAAATGTATAAGAATCAGGCAATTACACAGGCAGCAGACCAGCCCAGCCCAGAACACTACTACAAACTAAGCAAACACCTTCCCCTCTGTTTTTTCCCACACTCTACACCACCAGGGGAAATTTTAACAAACAAACCTACAAAATGAGCAGGGCTGCAGCAGGCAACATAGAACAACATGTGCAAGAGGCTGAGGGTGGTGAGGATGTAAATGCTGCCAAACAACCCACAGTGAGGAGACGGAGAAGAGTGTACAGACCCAGGGTAACCTACCAGGGGCTACATGAGATGGAGATAGCGGAGCGCTATAGGGTGGACAGAGACCTCCTACAGCAAATTGTTGAGCTGTGCCGGCCACACCTGACACACCAAACTGACCGAGGGGACCCCATCCCAGTGGATACCAAGGTATGTGTAGGCCTAGGTATACTAGCCACAGGTACCTTCCAAAGCACAACTGGGGATATCATGGGGATTTCACAGGCATCAACATCCAGAGTATTTCACCAGTTCCTGGATGCCATGTCAGCACATGCCATTGAGCATGTATATTTCCTCAACACACGTGAGGTGTTGACCAGCAATATGCATCTCTTCCACCAAATAGCAGAATACCCTGGGGTCGTGGGGTCATGGGTGCTATAAACTGCACCCACATATGCATCGAAGCACCACCTGGTGAGCAGGGTAGGGCCTACATCAACCGCAGTGGCATCCCCTCCATCAACTGCCAGGTCGTATATGATGTCCAGGGCATTATAATGAATGTGTGTGCTGACTGCCCTGGAAGCTATGATGATTCACACATATGGCATCTGACGCAGCTGTACCAGAGATTTGCCAATATGGACATCGCCTACGGTCACTTAGTGGGGGATGCTGGTTACACACTGGAATCATGGCTGATGGCACCCATCAGAAATGCACACACACCTGAACAACAACGCCATAATGAGGAACACACAAAAGCCAGACATATAACAGAGCATGTGTTTGGGATGCTCAGGTCATGCTTCCGGTGTCTGGACACATCTGGTGGAGCCTTGCAGTATTCACCAGTTACATGTACCCAAATTGTTATGGTATGTGCTATGCTACACAATATGATTCTGCGGAAACAGCTGCAGCAGGATCAGCAATGGGCAGGGCCACACAGCCCCCCACCAATGTCAAGGCCTGCACAGACACAGAGTGACTCAAAGGAGGAACAACCTGAGCCTGCCCCAGTAGGCACAAGGAGGCATGCCCAGTATGCCCTGGCCTTGGCAAAGACGCAATGCATAGCACATGTAGTGACACAGTAGGGAACCAGGGAATGACACCTCTCTCTGACTCGCACATACAGTAAAAAGGATGCCAAACATGACACTACCTGTGTTCAACCATGTATAGGAAGTGTCCTATGTGCATGCAACATAGGCAGCCCTGCAGCACCATCCGCAAGTCTGGCACACCCTCAAGGTAAGTCAATCTACCTACCAATTGCCGAATGGAGTAGAATGTGTTGTTACCTGTAGCTATGGTATGGATATGAGCATGCAAGGGAATTGGGTGGCCAAATGTTATGGCAGCAGATAGTAGACACCCATAGTGACACCATGACATCTGTAACACATACTGGAGTCACCATAGTAACCAGTACTATACAGGGTGAAAAAACCCACTGCAGGAAATGGGCTGAGTGACATGTGTGTCCATTAGATCCACACTTGCCAGTCAGGAAAGTTCACATATCTAACAGCAGTCACAGCCAGCAGGACAGGTGTAGACAAACCCAAACAGAACCTGTGCCATGGCCCCAGAATGATGGCTATGGTTAATCTCCCCCCAGGCCTGCACAGACAGACCACAGCAGGGCAGGCAGTGGGATGTTAGTTCTGAAGGGTAGGAAGTCAGACAATAATATGTAGGGCAGCCAAAGCCATGATCTGTAGTACACTGGAATGCCTCTACTCAGCATGATAGTTAGCAATACAGAATGAAATGGAGTACCTGACATAATAGTAGAGTCATAGCAAATGTGTATAAGTGTCACGTGTGCCCCACACATCCTACATAGTAATGTAATAACAGTCAGGTGTTCGCCCCCCCAACCCTGTGCAGAAATGTAGAAATAGTCAGGTGTGCCACCCCATCCTAGATAGTAATGTAATAACAGTCAGGTGTGCCCCCACCACTCCTGTGTAGAAATGTCGAAACAGTCAGGTGTGCCCCCTCCGCTATGCAGAAATATAGTAATAGTCAAAACCAAATGATCGATGGATACCCTGCAGAGACAGCATGCAACCTGTTAGTGTACAACACAAAGGTCAGCACTGCAACACAAACTACCTGGACACGATCCACGCATTTAATACAGATGGCCATACTGGGCATTCTCACACACTTAGAGAAATGAAGGCAATGTCAGTCAACAACATACTGAAAGGTCATACTGGCCATGCTCACACACTTAATGAAGGCCATGATTGCAAACACCAGTGGATCAGACACATCTGGCAGTTGCAGTTGTAAGTGTGGACACTCATCAGTATGCACCACTCATGCCTTGCACACACAGTGGATAGGAATACAGACATATATGTCAGGACAACACACTATAATAAGCCAAAGGTAGATGTACATAGATGTGTGGAAGAGGCTGACTGTGACAAGGAGCCATCCGGGCCTGTCCCACACAGCCACAGGGCCCCAAACACATGAGGTGCAGATGTCACTCACTGCAGATACTAACCACCAGTATCTGTCAGCATTACAGACTATGTGGTGCACGTGCCAGCTGTGCAACATGACTGTACAAGGAAGTAGTCATCTAGCAGCTGTATACATGTACCTGTGACATATGACCCCGTGTGTGCCCGCATGTGGTGTGTCAACCCCTAGATGAATGGGTTGTGGCCCATGCACACACCACCTTCCCCATAACCCTACTATGACAAGCCTGCTGAGGTCATCCAATGTGAAATACACCTTTGGGAGAATAGTAGCGCAGTAATCTCTCTAGTGCATCCTGTAACTGCATATTGCTGTAGTGTGATAAAGTACTTAGGTAGGAGTTCTAACCTCAGATTTAGCAACTGTGAGTGTGTGTGTTTGTGTACGTGTCTGTCTGTTGCTGACTGTGTAGAGAGCAATGCTTTTTAGGGTACTCAAACTACTTGCAATTCATATATTCAACTTTGCCAAGGCTGCTGATGTCACCAACCTAGAAATACACCTCTGGGAATATTATAGCCCCGTGATCGCCGTAGCACATCCTATAACTGCGTACTGCTGTAGTGTAATAAAGTACTTATGTAGGGGTTCTAAACCTGACTTGGCAACTGTGAGTGCTTGTGTGCGTGTCTGACTGTGTAGAATACAATACTTTTAGGGTACTCACACTCCTTACAATTCATATACTCAACTTTGCCAAGGCTGCTGATGTCACCAACCTAGAAATACACCGCTGGGAAGGTCATAGCCTAATAATCTCCATAGCGTGTCCTGTAACTGCATAATGCTGTAGTGTGATAAAGTGCTTAAATAGGAGTTCTGACCCCAGACATGGCAACTGTGTGTTTGTGTGCATGTCTGATTGTGTAATGAGCAATGCTATTTGGGGTACTCACACACCTTACAATTTATATACTCAATTTTGGCAAGGCTGCTGATGTCATCCAATGTGATATACACCTTTGGGGAAAGAGTGCTCCAGTAATCTCCGTGGCATGTACTGTAACTGTGTAGTGCTGTAATGTAATAAACTAGTTAGGTAGGAGTTCTATCCCCAGACATTGTAAGTGTGAATGTTTGTGTGCGTTCCTTTGACAGAGTAGGGAGCAATGTTTTTGAGGCCATTAGCAGGCACTACAGCTGCCATTGCCCTACTTTGGCATATCTGCTGACATCATCAACTGTGAAACACACCTTTGAGGTAAAAATATCCCAATCATCACTGTGGCACGTGCTATAACTGTGTAATGCTGTAGTGCTGTAGTGTAATAAACTAATTAGGTAGGGGTTCTATTCCCAGACATTGTAAGTGTGAATGTTTGTGTTGTCCCTTTGTCAGAGTAGGGAGCAATGTTTTTGAGGCCATTCACAGGCACTACAACCCCCATCGCCCTACTTTGACATGTCTGCTGACATCATCAACTGTGAAAAACACCGTTGGGGTAACAATATCCCATTAAACTCTGTGGTGCATGCTGTAACTATGTAATGCTGTAGTATGATAAAGTAGCTAGATAAGTGTTCTAACCCCAGACATAGCAAGTGTGTGTGTGTGTGTGTGTGTGTGTGTGTGTGTGTGTGTGTGTGTGTGTGTGTGTGTCTGTCTGTCTCTGACTGTGTAGACAGCAATGTTTTTTAGGGTACTCACACTCCTTACAAGTGATATACTCAACTTTGCCAAGGCTTCTGATGTCACCAACCTAGAAATACACCTCTGGGAAGGTTATAACCCAGTAATACCTGAAGCGCGTCCGGTAACTGTGTTCTACTGGAATGTGGCAGTTCTGGATGTTTTGTGTGTGTTACAATGTCTGTGTATGGAGCAATGCAGCAATCCTGCTGATGTCATCCATTGTGAAATACACCTTTGGGGAAGGCATTCTCTAGTATTCCCCATGGTGCGTCCTATAATAGCTCCATGCTGTAGTATGATATAGACCTTGGTTAGGGTTTCTATACCCACACATGTCGGCTGTGGATGTTTTGTGTATGTCTCACTGTCTGTGGAGGGAGCAATGCATTTTAGGCTACTCACTTGTAGTACATTTGAAATGCCCTACTTTGGTAATGCTGCTGATGTCATCCATTGTGAAATACACCTTTGGAAAAGAAATACTCCAGTAATGTTTGTGGTGCGTACTATAACTGTGCAGTGCTGCAGTATAATAAACTAGGTAGGGGTTCTACTCCAAGACATGACAGGTGTGTGTGTGTGTGTGTGTGTGTGTGTGTGTGTGTGTGTGTGTGTGTGTGTGTGTGTAACTCATATCTTGTGTAGAGGTGGGTGTGAGTGTGACACCCATGGCGAATGTGGAGCGGGTTTTGCATATTTCTTATATAGTGGCCCTACTATATATCACATTGTCAACTGTACTGGGATAACAGATGTAAAACAGCTGAGAGGCTGGAATGCAAAGACATACCTATACATGTGACATCAAGGCCAGGCAATGACAGTTAGCAACCTCAGTACTACCCGGATCACACTCTCTACCCATGTGTCATACACATAGGCAAGAGCCAACATGTGGGTAGTACACTGCATATCGGCCACCAATAGTGACTATGGAGTGATAGCAGTGGGCTACAGAGGGCATGTCACCTTGCCCATCTGTCCAATATGCACGTACATGCAGACAGTGTACCTCCCCCATGTTCCCCAATGGACACCTGCACCACCTGTGGTGCCTTCACATGTGACCCACAATGGACATACCATGCCTGACAACATGCCCTGTATGGACAGATGGCACTGACATCAGGGAATGCTGTTAGCATGCTATCAATGTAGGTGCAGGGTAAACCGGCTGCCCATTATCAGTTCCTGCCAGAGGTGGGCAAGACTGGCACATCTGATGATAATCCATGTTCACAACATGGGTCAGACACCCCAGGTACAGTTCCACATGTCACTGTACATGCATGTGGGAGATCTGCACATCCAAGACACCATCCATGTCATGGACTAAGAAACACACACATGGTAGGCGATGCAAAGCATTGGCCACACACAATAGTCACCCAGGTGACTAGATGGGGGATACAATTCCCACCTGTGTGGGCAAATGCAGAAACTAGAGCCCTGAGCCACAATACAAACCATTGTCATTTGGCCTGATGCCAAGGTATACCCATCACCTACCCTTTTATAGCCTTCTGGCACAGTTGACCACCACACGCCCATGTAGACATGCACCCATGCATGTCAGTACTGACACTCAGTGTGTTTGTGTGTGTGTTGTATGGTGCGTATGGCCACCTCCACACTCACTACAACCTCCATGGGCATACTTAAGCATGCTGTCCAATGTCTGACATCTCCTCATACTCTTTGCCGTTATGACCTCCATATGACCTGTGTGGTGCATGTGATACCTGTATAGTGATATGTTGTGGCAATCCCACTAGTGATGAGTTGTACTCCTGGCCCTGACAAGTGTGTCAGTGTGTGTGCATCCCTGTGAGACAAGTTATGTAAAAGATAAAAATGAAGGACATAAAGGAACAACTAAATGTGGTAGATGTAAACAATGTAAGTACATCAATCTAGCCAAGACACTCAGTTTGGACGATATCAATCGTACTTACATTTCAAGTATGACGGGCAATTGTAATTCAAAAGGGTTAGTGTACGTAGCTTTATGCACTCGATGTAACGCACATTACATTGGTAAAACGGAAAGACAGCTGAAAAAACGTATGTATGAACACCAGTACAGGATACAAAAATGTGATACTAAAAATGCCCTATACAGACATATCTTAGAAAAAGGGAATGATCACAGTTTCACATTTACCATTATTGATCAGGTTCCTATCATACCATTTGGAGGGAATTGGAAAATGGAGTTGGCCCAAAGAGAAAGTAGATGGCAGATCCTGACAGATTCCACCAGAAGACCGGGTCTAAATGACTTTATTAGTATCAAACCATTCCTAGCTCTACTATAATTTAGTTCAAACACTATTTCTAACTCTTTATAATATGTGCTTTACATATGTTTGGCCACTGCTGGATGTGTAGTTTATGGTTATTATTACACCATACATTTAGCCTTACAAATAAATGTACACTACTGTGATGTAGGGTATTTAGTAACAACTAGTTGTTTAACACCAATTCTGTACAATCAACTTCTGCACATGTAATGTTTATACATGCAACCATATAAATATATATTTTTATACTCTCTGCACAAACTAATATATTTTTATGTATATATTTTAAACGCTTTTTGGCAACAACAATCAGTGAGCTTTCAGTTCACATTTGTTTTATTTTATTGTACGAACTTTTTAATATTTTATAATATATGTCATTTTACAAGGTTATACATGTTTGCATTCATTTATTTGTTCAGACTGTTGGCATGATCAGCTGATTTTGAAATGTAGTTTATGTTGTGCAACAGTATGCCTTTACAGTTTTTGGCTGTTTTTTTGTATGTAAATATTTAATTATTCAATTAAGATGAGTATAAAATGGATGAATTTTACAAATGATGTGTTCTGAGGAAGACTGTGGTAAACAGTTGAAAGCGCTAAACCTCGTTATCTTGTGTCGTGTGGATTTACAATAAATACTATTCTTACATCATTGTGTACGAGCAGTGATTGCTACAGTCAACTTATCCAGGTTTTCGATATCTATGTATGTAGATATAGATATAGGAATATATACATATATGTCACTATGCATTCGCTCACTGCAGATTTGGCATTTTGTGTGCAGATTGCATTATAGTGGGGATCGGGAAAATGTCCCTTTCCCCACTGTAGTGCGATCTCAGAGTTAGAATATTAAAGTAGGGGGGTGTGGGGGGCACAGCCCCCTAGATGGGGGGGTGCAGGGGGGCTTGCCCACCTACATTATGATATGTATTCCAAATTGTAGTTCGGAAATCAGGAAATCTACTTTTTGATTTGCTGAGTTTTGAATTTCGGTGCAATTTGAAATGACTGATTCATCCTTTCGGTTCACAGAAAGGGCCATGAGGAGAAATGATGGTCTCCATTTCAAAGGTAAACCCATATATATCTATATAGGTATATATGGACATATATCTGTAGATGAAATTGGGAACATAACCAAAACATATATGTCCACATGCACCATTAAGGGTTTTGAGAAACCCAAACAACATATGTATGGCACGGATAGGTGTTACCCCCCCCCCCACAGCTAAACACATCTGGCCTGCAATACACTACCAACCTTAGCAGATCCCATAACCAGGACCCTACACGACAAGGGCAGTACATGTTAACAGTACTCCATCCCACCTGTAGGATGTCAGGCTGGCATTACTAACATATAATGCAGTACAGTTAAGTGAAGTGTCATGCTTGGGGGAACCCCCTGGGCAGGCACAGTAAGTAGCTGAGATCCCTCATACAATCCAACAGGCCTACACCTGGCAATGGATTTACCAATGTTGGCAAGAACAACCACAAATCCACCATGCTAGCTGGGAACTACCACCCAGTAGCCTGATGAGCCTGGTCTGCGGGGCATGGAACATATCAACAATGAACCCATGGTCAATGTCACTGGGAATTTTAAATCCTGGACCCCACCGATGTTGGACTTATCAAAGGCAGAGAATACAACCTGTACCTGGTATCCCTCCTTGACGCAATCATGACAGGTATAGATGAGGGTTAGGAGGTGCACACAGCCTATATAGATCATAGCAGGCTTTTGTACACCATCCCACATGTAGGAATGTGTGTAGATGTTAAGGGATCTACCTCCATTCACAGAATATTTTTCCCCAGTACTGCTTGGCAAATGCCAACATTCCACAGGTGCCATCCCGAGGACATACAGTCCTTTACAGGTCATAGATGTGTTAATGCCCTCCTCCATACTGTAGAAGTGTGCAGTAATACTGGGGTTGCTATAACTCACTGGGTGTGGCTGTTGTGGACACATTCACCATCATTGCAGTTACTGTTCCGTCTATCCCCCAATATAGCTGTCTGTAATACTGTACAGTGTATGTTATCGGGTTGGCTAGTTGTTGTTTACACCATTCACAGTAGTAGAGCACCTCACACCCTCCTAGGGGTAGGGCTATGCCACCGGCATTGGCACACCCATGTTACTGAGGTGAGGAATGCAGTAGAGTGGGGAAAGGGACATACACCCTGCTGTTGGCATGTTCAATGTCATTCAAATAGCAGACTGCATATATACCAATGCGTGGTTGTGCCTATCCTGTCTTGGTGGGCAACAGATATGTTACCTCAGTGGGGACATACCTCCATGTGTACAGTCTTGTATCTGTACTGCATCCAAACAAAAGGCTCTGTGTGTTGTACCCAACCATGTCATGTGTACCATCCACTACACTTACTGGTGTCCACTGTAGAAGGCTGCTGACACCACTACACCCATCAGCCATGTGGCACATGGACAACCACAACACAATCAGAATAGATAATGGTGAAAACAACACAGCATTGTTAAGTACAGCTATAGTGCATCATGGCTGCACAGCTACACCTTCCAGGATGTTAGCATTTCACTTTCCTGCTGACAACATGCTACACAGCATTCCATTGGTACACTATTGTACAGTCACCCTGTGCATCAGCACCATGTTAGCCTGTGTGTGTGTGTGTGTGTGTGTGTGTGTGTGTGTGTGTGTGTGTGTGTGTGTGTGTGCGTGTGTGTGTGGGGGGGTGAGTAGTGTTATGGACCAATGGTGATGTTGTGTGTAGCTCTCAACTGTGGGCCTATCTATATGATAGCCAGAGGATTGGCTGATAGGTTTTGTCTGTGCACCACACAGGTATTGTCCCAGTTATATCAGTGGCATTCTGTCTGTTCAGTGCTATCAGTACATGGCTATATCCATTTTTATTTTGATGTCATATTCCTGCATAAGGGTATGTTGCAACAAATCCTGTAACACCAGCAATTTCCAGGGTGTGTAACAGCAATAATGCAAATATGGCCCTATGTTCCTGCCTCTGTCCTCCACATATATACCAGTCTTTGTCCTGCTGTGATACAGACAGGGGTTGTTAGGTAATGGCCTGTCATTAGTTACTGCTAGCATTACTGCTATCATCCCAGTCATGTCATGGTCTCCCACACCAACTGTCGGGCAAAGTCCATATATATGGGGGCAACAGCTGGACAGCACATATGTGCCCTTGTACTTTCCAGAGGTTAGTGTGTGGTACACAGTGTTCCTTGCCCTTGTACAGCCGTTTATGGGGGGGGGGGTTCAATGCCATTAGCCTAGGCTGTGACACCTTTTCAGGGATGTAAGTGTTAAGACAAGGGTCATTCAGTGTGATAGTGAGATGTTAGGTTAAGCGATGTTATGTACGAGATACTGTGACATTACCACAAGTGCTACATTTCCCCCTGGGGCTTGACTACAGGGTGGAATTGGAGGCTGCTGAGCTACATCTGTAATTGTTGATTGCTACTTATCTGTGTCAACTGTTGTACTAATTGAAGGTCTTGGCCTGGACAGCATAGTATGGCATATATCCACATTGCTTGCATCTACTGCTTTGTGCGGGCCTTGCATTCATCACTGACTATTTATTTCAAAATTTATGTAGTATACATACTGGCATACATTATTGTATAGTACTCAAATAAAGGTTTTCTGTGTATGCCCACCTGTGTGCCGTGTCATGTCCTTTGAATTGCAGGTGGGTATAAGTTTAATGCAAGTATTCTCATTTGTGGGAATGGTTGCCACACTGCACATTTCACAGGTGCCAGTTACAGGGGTTGTGGCTGAGGGATATACTTTGCACCCAGTACTTCCACGCTACTTCTACATATGTATGGCTACTAATACCTTTTGTCTGTGTATATGTGTATGTACCTATATATATCTCATCTAGCTATATCTATATATATGTATCTATATCTATACACACACACACACACACACACACACACACATATATATGAACATATTTATCTGTCTATATACAATTGATGTTATATGATTATTTGTGAGTAATACACACACACACACACACACACACACACACACACATATATATATATATATATATATATATATATATATATATATATATATATATATATATATACATATATCTACATATAGCTGCCTATCTGTCTACATTTACAGATATATATCTGTGTATATGTCCATGCATGTCCGGCTCATATTTTGGCCTGTACTTCATTCTCTTGGTAATTGAGATGGATGATCGCAGCAATGAAGTAAGTAACTAGTGCCAACACTTTTGTATTTCAGACTTCATCTCCTTCTACATATATGTTCTAATACATATAACTGTGTAATTATCAACATTTTAAATGTATTAGAACCGTAGTTGACATTTATCCCTACTTGTACCCACATCGTGGCACACTTTGTCCAGACTTCTTGCATTACCAGGTTGTGAGGTATAATATTACTACATTTCCTGTACTGTTGACTGATTGTGCTGGATGATATGTTTGTGAAAACATCAGGGTTATGTGTATCTGCTATGGTTTAGTGGTAAATCACTTTATGTATAAAGTGCAGGTCCTGGGTTTAAGCCTTGCAGAGGCAGTTTATTTTGTTGCTGGGCAGAACACATTAGTTACAGAGTGATTAAAGCACTTTAAAGCAGTTGTAAGCAGGTTTGTGTGGGTTTGCTTGGAGCTAAGCACTACCAACTGCCGGTTACAGTTTCTTACAGACGGTTAGCTGCTATATTGCTTAACCTGTGTAGGCAGTGCTTACTCCCGCGCAAACAGGCTGAAACCCACTTACTGCTGATTAAAAGTGCCTACTACCGCTTACCCCCGTGCTAATTGCTTTAAAAGAAAAGAAAAAGGGGTGATAGGAAAGTGGTGAAAAAGGGGCACAAAGAGGGATAGACAGTAGGCAAGATAGCTAGGGATGTGCAGGAAGGGTGTAGGGAAGGTCCATAACTGCCCATTTCTTCTACAGCAACAGCTGTGCATATGCTATGAATTTGGAGGTACATTTGATCACTCCAACCCCTGGGAGATGAGTGAGGACAACAATAATATGTTGTGATGCCAATTATACCAGATTAAATGTGTCCAGTGGATGTGTGCAAAATGGACAGCTATGTATGGGGCATGATTTTTTTTGGGAATAGATTGCCCCCCTTTTTTTTTTAAGGTGAGAGTGGGATGTTGGGGAAGGACAGTAGGTATGCTCAGGGAGGATAAGTTGGGTAGGATGACAGACAAGACAGCATACAGGGGCAGTATATGACACATGTGGGGGGGCACCTTGGATGGGGAGGGGTGTTTGTAAGTTGCAAGCCCATGGGCCCCCAAATGGAAACAGTAGGACTGAGGTCCCCACTCATGGGCAGTCACCACTGCACCTTCACTGCCCCAAAGGTGTCTGTGCTGGGTGCTGTGTAGGAGGGGCATGGTCACCCTCTAATTGCACCTCTTGCCCTCAAGCTGGTGTAGCCAGTCTCAAAATTACATATCGAGCTCCCTACACACCACGGCCCGGACCTGACGATGGGTGATATGTTCCTCTATGCGCCCGCTCGGGGAGGGGGGGCGAGCCCCATCCCCTGTGGCAGTTTCACCCAAAGGTGGTGCAGGGCCAACAGAGAAAGAGGTCCCAGGCTGGGCCCCAGACGTGCTGGTGCTCAGAGCCATGGCCATCTGAGGTGAGACAGGTGGGTCCGCTGGGACCAGCCTTCCCATACGAGCTATGTTGTAACAAGTTTATGACAGATATGGGTTAGTAATAGTCAACAGTATTTGGGATTATAACACCATGCATAGGTATTCCCATTAACCCAAAACACCAGATTTAACACAGTTGCAGAGCAAGCAGAACACATGCATATATGGAACAACAGTGGCCATTACAACAGCATTCAGGTTTCATTGATGGCAATAAGCTACCAATATGGGTGTATTTTAACATGGCACATGCATGGAAACAAATGTGAATATTTATAAACAATTAGGACATATATCCCAACATAAGTTTGGAGTTTACACATATCAGTTGAGGTGTGTCATTGTGTTATTTTTGCACATATGGTCGGGGTGAGAGAGAGATTCAGTTAACAACTAATAAATCCTTGTAGTTTTCACAACATTCTTAGTCACTGCACTGATCTGCCCCTTACATGTATTATTACACTAACCAATGGCCTTATATTGTACATTGGTATGTTCATAGATTATTATATACATGACCTGTGTGTTACATACAGGCATGACAAGATGCAGGTGTTAATGCAACATATGTTGAGAATTACTCTCATACACTTTGGGTGAGGTGCTAGAATGACAGGTTTGTTTTCATATACATTCTCTAAGTATGCACACGTCTGACTATCAGTTATATGTCATTAACAGCTGCCTACATTTCTTGGATCATCGCACTGATTTTTCAGGGGAACGGGGTACCAAGCTGGGGATGTGGGCCATTTATCTGGACATGCTGGACAGATTGGAACAGTTATGGGGTATGAATATTCGTACAACTTTCTATCTGAACTTTCTAGCAAATTCTGTACAGTTGTTGGGTGGAATTCTGCATACAGCTTTCTGTCTGAACATTGTAACAAAATCTGTACAGTTCTGGGGTATGATTATGCATACAACTTACTAGCACTCCCAGTATTCAAACCCCTGCTGTGTGTGACAAATAGCATTACAGTTAACATCACAGTACACTGTGCTATCAGGGAATTGAGATGAAGCTTTCTACTGTTTTCTGTATAAGTCTCCCTCACTTGTATGATATGACTGACCTCTTGGCACTTCCAACATTGTTATACAGAACTTCATGCACATTTTATCTGCATACCACAGTGTGGGTAACACTGCTTAACACAACAGTACTATGTATAGTATGCAACAGTTCAACAACATATGACAGAAGAGTAAACAGAAGCACTCCAGGGGTTATACCTTTATTCACAGGATATTAGACATTTATTTCTACTGGTACGACACTTTTTAAGGCTCATATTTATTTGTTATGACAGTGCATGCTGAATGATTACTAACCTGCCTCGCGACACAGCCTTTGCAACCTAGCATCATGGGCTTGCTGGTTCGCAGCCCACTCATCTGCAGCTGTCAGAGAAATACAGTGGTATTTAGCCATACCTATCCATAGTATACACAAGGTTGGCAATTATTAACTACTTAGTAGAATGAGTACTTACTCAGTACTGGGGCATTATGCATCTGCCGAGACTCCTGTATCCACTGTTCCAGTACATCCCCCCTCTGCCACTTCAGGTCAGCATGGTGGTGCCTGACCTGATCACCAGTCCAGGGGATACCTGCAGCACTGGTGAGGTTACGGGCGAGATTGTCCCAGGCCTCCACTTTATACTGCAAGCCCTGGTACTGGCCCTGCAGTAGTCTCTGCTCATGGTGTTTTACCAGGAGCCATACCATGAATTTTGACTCCTGGATGCCCCAACGCTGCGCTCTAAATCGAGTGGCTTCACCCACACCAGCCATTCTGCCTGCAGTAGGAAGCTATAACCAGTTATGGGAAGTATTTCCGCCTGTGGGGTTTAAATACGGCCAAATACCTGCACTTTTCCATGATTGGATGGTTTTGAAAAGGCTAAGCTATGGGCACACCTGCTTACCTAGGGTTGGCAGTGCTTAAAGAGGTATACCAATAGGCAGATTGAATTGGCTCTCCTACACATTGCTTACATTTACTGAACTGAGGTGTGCTGCGGTTAGCATTGCTTAATAGTTAATTAGCACTATATTTGCCTTTTGGCAGAGATTTATTATTCATTATGGGTTATATATGTGTCTGGTATCTGTGATTCATGTGTACATACACTGTATGGGGTCCTGGGGACTTCTACATTTTACTGCAATCACACCTCAGATCTATGCTTGCTGCAGTACTCCAGTTCACGTATTTATGTTCTGTGGCAGGTTATACATCACACTGTACATAGATACAGTTCAAGTTTGGTTTGATTTTCCTGTGGTGAGGATTAGTTTGCTGATACCTCATTTGTATGTATTGCTATGGTGGCTTAGTGGTTAACGACTGTGACTGAGATGTGCAGGGTCCTGAGTTAGAGCCTTGCAGAAGATGTGTATTTTGTTGCTGGGCAGAACACGGGCCATTGGGTACAGAGTGATTAAGGCACTTTAAAGCCGTTGTAAGCGGGTGTGCGTGTGTTTACGCAGAGTTAAGCAATGGTAACCTCCGGTTACAGTTTCTTGCACTCAGTTAGCTTCTACTTTGCTTAATCTGTGTAGACAATGCTTACCCCCACGCAAATGCACTTAAACATGCTTACTAGTGCTTATATATGCTTACTACTGCTTATTTGTGCTTAAACCTGCTTACTAGTGCCTTATTCATTATGACACTGACACTTCACATGTGCATTTAATGCAGTACTCCAGTTCACATTTAAATGTTATTTAGTAGGTTATACAGCAAAAAATGTAAAAAAAAATATTCATATACAGATTTCACATGGAAAATGGTATGTGCTGCAGTGGGACTCAAACCAGGAATGCTTGCTTATTAGGTGGATGCTCTGATCACTACACTATTGCTGTGCTGTTCATTTGCATATATCTTCCTTGTTATCCTCTTCAGCCTTTTACACTGCTTTAACCATAGCTAAGCGATGGGCACACCCACACACCTACGGTTAGCTGTACTCAGAGTTTTAAAAAAATGCAGGGGTTTCTTCTTTTTATTTTTATGTCCTGTTGCTGTTGTACACATGGGGGACAGTTGGTGAGGATATGCGGACACCTATGAGCAGTCTCACTCAGTTATTTACACTTTCTGCTGTTCTGCTTTGTAGGGGACGTGTTTATTCTGAGAGCTCTGCACTCAGACACGCCCCCTGCACTCATCCATGCTCCATGTAGGATTAGGTGTTCAGGCAGCGTGCTTTCATTAATATGAATGGTGCGCTGTCATCCTCCTCCTAAATGGCCGCGTCCTCCATGGAAGATTAGTGAATCTGGGGGATACTCTCCCCCAGATTCAGCAAGCCCTGCATGGTGCGCAGGACTAGTGCAGGAGCTCCAGCAGGCAATATGTCTGCCGTGCGATCCAGAAATATGCTGTAGGGACGTGCATGAACGCTCCTGCACAGACTCAACTCCTGTATGCAAATTACCCTATTTGCAGGTGAAATCCTTGCAAATTAGGTGAATTTGCGAACCAGGAAGTTGGATGCCTACTGTGCAGGACTAGTGTAATCTGCAGAAATGTACTCGGTTAGGAACTGAGTACATTTCTGCAAACTACAAAAAGGAGCCATGACAGCTCCAAATAAAGGGTCGATATTATGTAGAAAGCATGCCAATGGTCAAATATATTTGCCATTGGCATGGAAAACAGTTGCAAAAATAAAAAAATGTACTTTTTTTTTTTTTAGCCGATCTCGGCTGTTTAAGCATAGGGCAGCGGTGCGCCAACGGGATTGGATAAAAAATAAAATAAAACCCCTAAAATAAGCATTCTAACCAAAATCACTATTCTGCCATTATATTCAATAGCAGGCAGAAGACAACATGGGCAGTGAATAGTGGTTGCTAAGGGGGGAGGCTCAGTGTAGGACCTGTAACTATGCATCAGCAGGCAATCCTATGCAAATGAGGGGAATTATACTGAATCCCAGATTTCCCCTGCATGCTAGTCAGCACCCAACAGTGTAAGAGCAGGAATAGCTTGGTTCAAGCCTAGGAGTTAGCTGACATCATGGGGGGTGTGTCAGGCATACTGTAAATGGATTGGAGCCCTGTGGCTCGGGTTTGCCTTTAGCTTAACAGAGCTTAGAAAGGGGGTGTGTCTGAGGCTGCCTTGCACTCTTTACAGTGCCTAAGCAGGTGTGCATGCCATGCACTGGATTTTAAAGGGAAAAAAAAAGTAAACCAGGAAATAGCAGCTCTGTGCACATTTGAGCACTGTGTTTGTGAGGCGTGCCCCCGGGCTTAAACAGGAAGGCAATGTGAAGGAAGTGAGGCCCGGGGAGAAAAGCTCCACAGTTAAAATAAACATACAGTAGTTAATTAGTGGATCACATAGTGATTAACAATTTAACATAGCAATTACTTACAACATATTTACAGATGAAGAACATAGTACATTAGTAGACAACTAGAATCTTTATCTGTGAAGTACATAACAGACATTAACAAATGTTACAGTAAGACATTCCTGCTGTATAATAAGTACTAGGCTTATGAGCATCTGAGCTTGCTATAATCAAGGTAGTTAGTGGAGTGGAAAGAAAGGTAGTGGTTGGATAGGGTGGGTGATATTAGAGTGGGAGTTGCAAGGGCATAGCCAGCATGTTTTTAGGTGCGCTTTTAGGAAGGTAATCTAGGAGAACTAGCATAGCTGGCAGGTGAAATGTATCAGAATCAGCCAATTACACAGGCAGCAGACCAGCCCAGCCCAGAACACTACTATAAACTATGCAAGCACATTTCCCTCTTGTTTTTTTCCCACATACTCTACACCACCAGTGTATACAAGCAGGGGAATTTTTAACAAACAAAAACAACAAAATGATAGGGGCTGCAATAGCTATCATACATCAACATGTGGAAGAGGCAGAGGGTGGTGAGGATGAGAATGCTGTTGACCAAACCACAGTGAGGAGATGGAGAAGAGTGTACAGACCCAGGATAACCTACCAGGGGCTACATGAGCTGGAGATAGAGTGCTATAGTGTGGACAGGGACCTCCTACAGCAAATTGTTGAGCTCTGCTGGCCACGCCTCACACAGAGAACTAACAGAGGGGAACCCAACCCAGTGGATACCAAGGTATGTGTAGGCCTAAGAATACTAGCTGCAGGTACCTTCCAAAGGCCAACTGGGGATATCATGGGGCTCTCACAAGCATCAGCATCCAGGGTACTCCACCAGTTCCTGGATGCCATGTCAGCACATGCCGGTGAGCATGTATATTTCCCCAATAGCTGTGAGGCGTTGGCCAGCAAAACGCATCTCTTCCACCAAATAGCAGAATACCTTGTGGTAGTGGGTGTTACAGACTGCACACACATATGCATCAAAGCACCACCTGGTGAGTGGGGTAGGATCTACATCAACCACAAGGGTTCCCCTCCATCAACTGCCAGGTCATGTACAATGCCCAGAGCATTATAATGAATGTGTGTGCTGGCTGCTCTGGACGCTATCACGATTCCCACATCTGGCATCTGATGCAGCTGTACCAGAGATTTGGCAGTGGGGACATCCCTAATGGACACCTAGTGGGGGATGCTGGTTATGCACTGGAGCCGTGGCTGATGACACCCATCAAAAATGCACACACCCAAACAAGAACTCCATAATGAGGCACACGTACAGACCAGAGTTGTAAAAGAGCATGTGTTTGGGATGCTCAAGTCATGGTTCCAGTGCCTGGACACATCTGGTTGAGGCTTGCAGTACTCCTCAGCTACATGTACTCAAATTGTCATCGTATGTGCCATGTTACACAATATGATCCTATGGAAACAGCTGCAGCAGGAACAGCATGGGGCAGGGTCACACAGCCCCCCACCATTGCCAAGGCCTGCACTGACACAGAGTGACTCAGAGGAGGAGGAACAACCTGAGCCTGCCACAGTAGACAGAAGGAGGCTTGCCCAGTATGCCCTGGCCCTGGCAAAGAGGCTACGCATAGCACATACACTGACACAGAAGGGATCCAAGGAATGACACAACTCTCTGACTCGCACATACAGTAAAAGGGATGCCAAACATGACACTACCTGTGCTCAGCCATGTATAGGGCATGTACTATATGCATCCAACATAGTCAACCCTCCAGCACCATCCTCAATACTGGCACACCCACAAGGTTAGTCATTCTCCTTATCAATTGCCGAATGGAGTAGTATATGTTGTTACCCGTATCTATGGTATGGATGTGAGCATGCAAGGGAATTGGGTGGCTGAATGGGATGCCAGCAGATAGTAGACACCTATAGTGGCACCATGAGATCTGTAACAGATACTGGTGTCACCATAGTAGCCAGTACTTCACATGGCGGGAAAACCCACTGCAGGAAATGTGCTGGGCCACATGTGCTTCCATATGACTCACACATGCCAGACAGGGAGGTTCACATACCCAACAACAGCCAGCAGGACAGGTGTAGACAAACACAAACAAAGGCTGTGCTAAGGCTTCTGAATGATGGCTATGGGTAACATCCCCCAGGCCTACACAGACAGACTACCACAGGTCAGGCAGTGGGATGTTAGTTATGAAGGGTAGGAAGTCAGAAGCAGATATATAGGTCAATCAAACCTAAGAGCTGTAGTACACTGATATGCCTGTAGTCAGCATGATAGGTTAGAATACAGAATTAAATGGAGTATCTGACATACAAGTACAGTCATAGCAAATGTGTACAAGTGTCGGTTGTGCTCCCCCAATCCTACGTAGAAATGTAGCAACAGTCAGGTGTGCCACCCAATCCTGTGTAGAAATGTAGAAACAGTCAGATGTACCCCGTCCCCCAATCCTGTGTAGTAATGTAGAAACAGTCAGGTGTTCCCCCCAACCCTGTGGAGAAATGTAGAAACAGTCAAGTGTGCTCCCCCAATCCTGTGTAAAAATGTAGAAACAGTCAGATGTGCCCCCTCCCCCAATCCTGTGTAGAAATGTAGAAACAGCCAGGTTGCCCCCTCCGATCATGTGTAGAAATGCAGAAACAGTCAGGTGTGCCCCCTCCCCCAATACCGTGTAAAAAAGTAGAAACAGTCATGTGTGCCCCCAATCCTAAGTAGAAATGTAGTAACAGTCAGGTATGCCCCCCAATCCTACTTAGAAATGTAGTAAGAATCTGATGTGCCCCCCCCCCCAGTTTGATGTACACATGTTGTACCAGTCAGGTGTGCCCACCCAATCCTATGTAGAAATGTAGTAACAGTCAGGTGTGCCCCCCATCCTACTGAGAAATGTAGTAACAGTCAGGTGTGCCCCTCCATCCTATTTAGAAATGTAGTAACAGTCAGGTGTGCCCCCCCTCCATTCTGATGCAGACATGTAGTAACATGTATGTGTAGGTTTAATACCAGTGGAGCACAGATGACCTGAGGTGGCCAAGGTAGTAGGATAGATTGTAGCATTTGTACAATATGCAGGTACGCGTGTGTTAGGTTGATGTGTGTTTCATATTGTGTGGGAGTGGTCAGTATGTATGCATGTTGAAGTTTGACCTGGTGGCCATTGCCCACTACTGCCGATGACAGGGTCAAGTCCTCACAACTGCAGTGCCAAAGACAATTCTCTCCAGTATAACACATGCTAGCAGTAAGCCATTGGAAACGTATGGTGGTAATGTGTCACCATTTGAAAGATGGACATGGCATGACTATTGGGCTAGATATACAAGCAGTACACAGGGAAAAGTACCCCAGACATACAGTATATAATGTGTAACTGTGAAATGGACACACTCTTGGAATTGTACATACAGGCATGCATCACATTATCTGGGCTTGTAGTAAGGAATGCTGATGTCACATGGCCGAACACTTGCAGACCACAAAAGTGATAGGACTGATGTAGTGGGAAATAGCTGATGTCCCTGCACAAGCCAGCATAACTTGAATGCCCCATACATATCTGTGAGTCAGATGCAAGTAATATCCATAGCACATATGCACCTAGCTCACCCAAACACCACCCACAGGTACCTCTCTGGTTGTATCCCTGCTGTTGGGAATTGGTACAATATGACCCCCATCTGTGTATGGCAATAGCGAAAGAATGCAGCATGCAGTGCAGGTGTCCTATGCAGGTGTGCCCCTAGCTGTAAGTAGCATCCTGTCAGCATCCACACCACCTGATTAATACTGATAGAAGGTATTGGCATAAACACCTAGCACACCTACCCTGTCACCCTAGGGGAATATACTGTATGGCAGTCTGGGACTGTAGGACTGACAGAATGCAACTGCCTGCTACAGCTGGCCTGCATTACCACCAAATGGCCTACAAGCCTCTGCCAAAGTCCTGCATCTCATCCATACTGCCAATGTATGTTATGTCATGGACACCCAAATAACAACATAACACATAAGCCATGTGCAAGGCCATGAGGACAAATCACAGTAACATGTCTACCATGTTCCACTGCATGAACTGTGGACCAACACCAAAACACAGCTATGATGAGGTGATAACTATAGGGAAAGCATCACAGAATGTATGCATAATGTATGGAAGAGGATAGAATAATGGAGGGGGGTGGGCGCATGGGCAGCATGGAATGTGCAATGTCCGACACACAGCCATGTGCACATACTATCCCCATCTACAAACACAAAAATGGGTAGATTCAAACCTGCCTGTACACCACAATAGCGGTAATGTCCTGAATTATGACCCCTGACTCTGGGTAACCTGTGTGAATCTGTACAGCTGTGAGGTATTACCACAGCAAGATAAGGGCATACTGTCATGTCGATGGATGCACAAGTATGGGATCCTCTGCCAGCACTGTACCAAGGTGCTGAACTGGATACACAGACCCAGCAGCAAGTGTCTGCAGCTCCCCCTCCAGAATGGCATAACTTTCCATGAACATGTAGGCATTTGACCACAACACTGGACACAGCTGGATTCACCCCGTGTTCCCCATGACATCACTGTGAGCAAGAATATCCACCTGACAGTACTTGAGGACATAAAACATCACAGTGTATAACAGTACACATGTCTGAATATCTCTGCTAACACCAATACCATGTAACAGAAGCAGCACAGACACAATCACATACAGTAAACACTATCTCTTGCACAGTTTGACCCCATATTGCCAAATGATCTCCAGATATTGTGCAGAAATAGTTTGATACCTGTAGGTGTAGCACACAAAGGTCTGCACTGGAGTACAAACTACCTGGAATGGATCCACACATTCAATACAGAAGGGCATCCTGGGTATGCTCACACACTTAAACAAATGAAGCCCATGTCTGCCAACAACAGTGAACCATACATATAGGTTCATAGGTTCATACTAGGCTATCTGCCCTAGGGCATTTATAAGTCTAGCCAGAGTGTGTGTGGCTTTCACCACCCCTTAGGATGAGAATACTACTCCCATTTAAGGTTTAGTTTGCTGTGCCTCTGTCTAATAGTGACACAGAGATGACCCCCGGGGTAAACCTATGATCTCCCATCCACTCGTCAAGATTTCTCTTGAATAGAGTTAGTGAGGGGCTCTGCCTAACATGGATTGGGATTCTGTTCCAGAGTGTAGGGAGCCTCTGGGTTATGAATATGTCCCTCCAGCACATCCTATTTATTTCTGTGTTGAGGTTTAAGTCTCTTGCTCTCGTGGCTCTGATGGATTTGGATTTTCTGAGATGGAGCATGTCCATTAATTCCGGATTGGACATGGCCTTGTACGTCAGGCACAGGTCACCTCTGAGTAGGCGGTATGCGACTGAATAGAGCTGGAGTTTTTTCAGTCGGGCAGCATATGACATATGTTTAAGACCCTTTATCCTCTTGGTGAGGAACTTTTGGGGTCTTTCCAACTGCTGCAGGTGTCGGGTAAGATACATCCCAAATGGGGCATTGTACTTAATCATTGGCCTGATAAGAGAAGAGTACAGGAGCACAATGACCTCTCTTGATCTAGATGTGAAACCCTTCATGATAAGGTGGGCAATATAGAAGGTCTTCCTAACCACTTTGGCAATGTCAGTGTCAAATGAGAGGTTACTGTCAACCTGGGTCCCTAGGTCCCTGATTACCTCTTCCATACTTAATGGATTACCACCTATGTGGTAATTTGTGGGTACCTTGTTTTTCCCAAAGGGTACGACTATACATTTTTTGGCATTCAGCTTAAGGCCATGGCTCTGGCACCAATTATCCATTTCTATGAGGCCTCCCTGAAGGATGTTTGTGTCCGCTGGAGTATCAATTATGGTGCCCAGTTTGCAGTCATCTGCGAACTTTGTCAGCCACAATCCTCCTATGTTTGCCTGTACCTCGGAAAAATAAATGCCGAACAAGAGGGCTCCCAGGACTGAGCCCTGTGGGACACCGCTTGTGACTGGCTTGGAGTCTGACATAGCTCCAGCAACTCTGACCCTGTGGGTTCTGTCCTTGAGCCAGTTTGCAACCCATCTCGTGACATATGGGTTTACATTTAAGCTGGTGAGTTTGTCTATGATGCCCGAGTGGGGTATTGTGTCAAAGGCTTTGCAAGGTCAAGGTAGGCTGTGTGAACTGCCTTACCCTCATCAATTGTCTTAGTGACTGTTTCAAAAAGTCGACCAAGTTCAAAAGGCAGGATCTGCCCTTGACAAAGCCAAATTGGGTAGGATCCAATGTCTGTAGGTCCCCAATGTCTTTGTTTATGAGTTCCATAATGATCCTCTCCATAGCTTTGCAGACCAGGCTCGTCAAGCTTATGGGGCGGTAATTTCCAGGGTCCGTAGAAGCACCGCCTTTGTGAAGTGGGACCACTGTTGCCGTATGCCACTCTTTGGGTACGTATCCTGTAGTAAGGCTAAGATTAAACAGCAGCCTTATGTGTGGGTTTAGTTCCTCTTGGAGTTCATGTAGCACACAGCCTGGGATACCGTCCAGTCCCATTGATGCTGTGTTTTTAGCTTTAGAGAGGGCAGCTCTCACCTGGGCATCTGAGATGTTAGGGAGGCTACACTCTGCTGGGATAGCTATTTCTCCTTTTGGCGGGGAGGGGGAGGAGAAATTTGCACTGAACCTGTCTGCCAGAATGTTGGCAATGTCAGTGGGTTCAGTGTATTTTGTGTAATTCTGGACTAACTGAGCATATCTGGGAGTTTCCACCCAGGTTTCTAACATAGCTAAAGAAGGCCTTGTGATTGTCTTTTGTGTCTTTTGCGATTTTTCTCTCAAAGTTGGCCTTGGATGATTTTATGAGTGATCGTAGTTTTTTGCTAGTACTGATCACAGATGCCTTCCCTTTTAGGGATTTTGCTCTGTCATGTAGTAGCTTCCTCCTTCTGTTGTAAAGTTTGTTTATAGCTGGGGTCCACCAGACTGGGCGCCTGCCTTTGGGGGAATGGGTCTTGGTTTTATTTGGGATTGCATGATCCATGCATTCTTGAAGGTGCCCGTAGACTGCATTTGTAAAGGATTCAGCAGTGTGGGTTGTGGTTTCCACTGGCCCAGGGACCTTGAAGGATACCACTTCAGTCTTAAGAAGTGTGAAGTTGGCTTTTGAGCAGTTCTTCACTGTGGTCTTTTGTGCAGGGGGTGGGGGCGGGATGTGGATTTCCAGTGAGATTAATTTATGGTCTGATCTTACCAATGAGGGATATACTTCCGGTGTGGAGCATTTTGTCCCCATGTTTGTGATGATCAGGTCTAGTATATTGTCTCCTCTTGTGGGAATGGTGACTAGTTGTTCCATCCCATTTGAGTTTATGAATTCTAGGAACCTTTGGGCTAAGGTGTTGGGGCTTGAGTAATGTTCCCAGTCTATGTTTGGGTAGTTGAAGTCTCCCAATATGATGGTATTTGGAGAGACATTCATACTCTCCACTGTCTTCAGGAAGGCTGTGTGGGGTTCCTGAGTTTGAGAGGGTGGTCTGTAGCATGCTACAAGCTGTAAGGCAGTTTTGCCTATGGTTAGCTGCACCTGGATGGTCTCCGATGCTTCGTGCATTGCCACTAACCTGGAGGTGTGGGTATCTTTGATGAATATGGATACTCCCCCTCCGTTTGTGGTTCGGTCCAAGTTTTGGGGCCGGAAAGCATGATATGAGGTAAAACCTGATAGTGCTGGGGTGCTCTCAGGAGCCTTGAACCAGGTTTCAGTCACTACACAGACATCGATGTTCTGCATACTGAGGAGGGTTTCGAGGGCGTGCATCTTGAGGTTTAGACTTCTGGCATTGAGCAGCATTACCCTTAGTTTTTTTCCACTTGTGTTTTCTAGGGAGGTAGGTTTGTCATTTGAGCCTTGCCTAAAAAAGGCACTATGGGGGTGGCAAGAGCCTTGGCCAATATCCGGAAGCCCAGGGGTGACAGGTGCAAGCCATCCCTTGCAAAGCGGCGTGGCTTGTCGAGCATGTCATCCCAAGCAGACAGACATTGGATCCCCTTAGAATGACACCAGTAATTAAGCCAATTGTTAAAACTGATCATTTTGTCTTTGTATTGTGGCATCATTCTTGGTGAGGGTAAGATGCTGCTCAGGGTCAGGGTCAGGGTCATACCGGCCTGGGCTACATAATCAGAGAGCTCCGCTATGTCTCTTTTCATGTAGTCCAGGGAGGTACATCTCAGGTCATTCACACTGGCATGTACAATGTTTGAGTCATATTTGTACTTGCTGTGGAGTGACCTGATTGCTTGTGTTATGTGGCAGATTTTAGCTCCCGACAGGCAGCTTACTGTGACCTTTTCCTTGTTCAGTCTGGTGAGCGGGACGTCAGTGTGTCTGACTATGGAGTCACCTATTACAAGTGTGTCTGGCATGTTGTTTGGCCTTAAGGGCTGTGACTGTTTAGCACACTGACTTTGTGAACTATGTGTTGCATGTGCTATGTCTTGAGGTGGCGGTTGCTTGGGTGTCTGCTTTGGAGGCCTCTGTTGTTTTGGTAGATTTTTAATCAGCCTCAGTATGTTTTTGTGTGTTTATGTGTTTGGTTTGCAGTTGTGATAGTTCTATGTGAGACTGGGTTTGTGGTGTGCGTGGTTACCTTCTCCTCCTGACTGGTCTTGCCAGTACTGAATTGAGAGAGCTCAGCCTCCAGTTTGGCTATATAGTTGCATCTCTCGCATATATTTGTATTTGTTGGGAGGAGGAGAGGGTTGTCTGTGTACATGAGGCAATTGTAACATTGCCTCAAGATTCCCAGATTCACCAGCTGAACAGGAGAGGATGCCAACTGACCCTTCGACATGCTAGAAATAGTGAAAAAGATTGCTGTGTACCTGAGTCAGAAAGGACCTATAGGGAAAAGGGTACTCAAGGGAATTTAGGTTTATGAAGTACTTTCTTTTGTTTAAGAGTGCTTTACCTGTATAAAAATGCTTTAGGAGCAAGTGCTGAGCTTTTCAGATAGAGTATAGGCTGTTTAGATTGCAAGTAGAGCAGTTCTAAGGGAAAAAATGAAGAGCAGACTTTAATGAGCCAGAAATAGTTTAAACTTGATTAACCGGTGCTGCCCGATGCTGCTCTATGAGCAACTTCGCACTAATTCGTGCAAAAGCGCGCTAAAGCGTGCAAAAACGCAGTTGCAGATGTTAGTGCATACACTCTTCAGTATTCACCCGCCATGGTTTGCACACACATTGGATAGGAATACACACATATATATCCAAAGACAAAACACTATAATATGCCAGACGTACACATGCATAGATGTGTGGAAGAGAGTGACAGTGACAAGGAGCCTGTCCCACTCAGCACACAGCCAAATGGCTACAACCACATGATGTATAAATGTCACTTATTGTAGAAATTAGCCACTGATATCCCTCAGCATTACAAACTCTGTAGTACAAGTGCTAGCTGTGCAACATGACTGCACAAGGCAGTAGTCATCTAGCAGTTGTATATACGTACCTGCGGAATATAAACCTGCGTGTGCCTGAGCATGGTGTGTCAACCTCTAGATAATTGGGCTATGGCCCATGCACACACACTGTCCTCCGCATAGCCCTACTATGACAAGCCTGCTGATGTCATTCACTTTGAAATATACCTTTGGGAAAAGAGTAGCCCAGTAATCTCCATGGCATGTCCTATAACTGCATAATGCTGTAGTGTGATAAACTAGTTAGGTAGGAGTTCTAGTCCCAGACATGGCAACTGTGTGTGTGTGTCTGTCTGTCTGTGTAAGGAGCAATACTTTTTAGGCTAGTCACACTCACTACAATTCAAATTCCTTACTTTGGCGAGGCTGCTGATGCATTCACTTTGAAATACATCTTTGGAAAAGAAGTAGCCCAGTAATCTCTGTGGCATGTCCTATAACTGCATAACACTAGCTAGTATGATAAACTAGTTTGATAGGAGTTCTAATCCCAGACATGGCAACTGCGTGTCTCTCTGTCTGTCTAGGGAGCCATCATTTTAGGATAGTTACACTCACTACAATTCAAATGCCTTAATTTGGCAAGGCTGCTGATGTCATTCACTTTGAAATACACCTTTGGAAAAGGGATAGCACAGTAATCTCTGTGGCATGTCCTATAACTGCGTAATGCTGTAGTGTGATACACTAGTTAGGTAGGAGTTGTAATCCCAAACATGGCATTTGTGTGTCTTTGCCTGTGTAGGAAGCAAGGCGTTTTAAGCTAGTCACACTCACTACAATTCAAATGCCCTACTTTGGCAAGGCTGCTGATGTCATTCACTTTGACACACACCTTTGGAAAGGGAATAGCCTAGTAATCTCCATGGTGCATCCTGTATCTGTGTAATGCTGTAGTTTGATAAACTAGTTAGGTATGAGTTTTAATCCCAGACATGGCAACTGCGTGTGTGTTTCTGTCTGTGTAGGGATCAATGATTTTTAGGCTAGTCACACTCACTACAATTTAAGTGCCCTACTTTGGCAAGGCTGCTGACGTCATTCAGTTTGAAATACACCTTTGGGAAAAAGTAGCCTGGTAATCTCTGTCGCACATCCTATAACTGCGTAATGCTGTTGTGTGATGAACTAGTTAGGTAGGAGTTCTAATCCCAGACATGGCAACTATGTGTGTTTGTGCATGTGTGTGTGTGTCTCTGTCTGAGTAGGGAGCAATGCTTTTTAGGCTAGTCACACTCACTACAATTCAAATGCCCTACTTTGGCAAGGCTGCTGATGTCATTCACTTTGAAATACACCTTTGGGAAAGGTGTAGCCTAGTAATCACCATAGTATGTCCTATAACAACATAATGCTGTAGTGTGATATAGTAGTTTGATAGGGGTTCTATTCCCAGACATGGCAAGTATGGATGTTTGTGTGTTTCTTTGTCTGTGTAGGGTGCAATGCTTTTGAGGCCATTCACAGTCACTATAACCTCCACTGACCTTCTTTGGCAAGCCTGCTGATGTCATTCTCAGTGAAATACACCTTTGGGGAGGGAGTACACTAATAATCTCCGTGGTGGGTCCTATAACAGCATAATGCTGTCATGTGATATATTATTTTTGTAGGGGTTGTAATCCCACACATGGCAAGTGTGAATATTTGTGTGTGTGTTTTTTTGTCTGTATAGGGTGCAATGTGTTTGAGGCCATTCACAGTCACTACAACCTCCATTGACCTTCTTTGGCAAGCCTGCTGATGTAATTTCCAGTGAAATACACCTTTGGGGAAGGAGTACTCCAGTAATCTTTGTGGCACATCCTGTATCTGCATATTGCTGTAGTGTAATGAACTAGTTAGGTAGGAGTTCTAATCCCAGACATGGCAAGTGTGTCTGTGTTTGTCATTTGAATCCTGTGTGGACATGGTGGTGAGTGTGTAACAACTGGACTCATTGTGGAGTGGGTTTTGCAAATTTCTTATATGGTGGCCCTATTATATGTCACAATATCCACCTTACAAGGATAACAGATGTGAAATAGCTGAAAGGCTGGGGTGTCAATCCATACCCCTACATGTGACATCAAGGCTGGGTGAACAAAGTTAGCAACCCTTGTATTATCCAGAAAACACTTTCAACCCATGTCTAATACACAAACCACTTGCCTAGGCAACAACTGTTATGTTGGTAGTACCCTACATATTGCCCACAGATAGCAACCATGGTGTGATTGCAGTGGACTACAGAGGGCATGGCACCCTGTCCATCAGTACAATAAGCACATACATACAGAAAGTGCACCTTCACTATGTTCCCCACTGGACACCTGCAGCACCTGTGGTGCCATCAAATGTGACCCACAAAGGACATGCCATGCCTTAAACACATGGCCTATATGGACAGATGCCACTGACACCAGGGAATACCTGTATCCTGCTATCAATGTAGGCGCATGGTTAATCTGCTGTCCATTGCCAGTTCCCACCACATGAGGCCAGGACTATCACATCTGATGATAACAATCTGTGTACACAACATGGGCCAGACACGTAACTGTACATGCATGTGGGATGTGTGCACATCCCAGACAGTGTTCATGTCATGGACTAAAGAACACATATATGGCAAGCATTGCACAGCAATGGCCACACGCAATAGTTACCCAGGTGACTGGATGGTGATACAATACCCACCTGTGTGGGCCAGTCCAGACACTACACCCCTGAGCCACACTGCAGGTCATTGTTATGTGTCCTGATGCCAAGGCATACCCTTCACCTAGCCTAGTATAGCCTTCTGGCACAGTCAACCACTACACACCCATGAAGCAATGCACTCATGCATGTCAGTATTGGCACCCTGTGTCTATGTGTATGGTGTGTGATGCTTTTGACCACATTCACACTCACTACAACTCCCATTGGCATACTGATGCATGCTATCTGATGTTAGACACCTTCACATACCCTTTGCCCATATAACCTCCTGATAACCCCTGTGGTGCATGTAATACCTGCACATTACTGTATTGTGGCAAACTAACTATTTAGGAAGTGTATTCCTGACCCTGCCAAGTGTGTCAATGCATGTGAGTTCCTGAGAGATTGTGGCTGTTTTGACACTGACACCTGTTCATGTGGACAGCCACGTGTACTACACCTACTGTATTGCTGCCATATCACTGTTGCAGATGTCACTCGCCATCACATATATGTTTGGACAGCTCCTCAACATGTAAGCTATGTGGTGCATGCAATAACTGCATAGAGATGTGATAGCAATACATAGTCAGTCAGGGGTTTGAAACCCTGTACCAGTAGGTGTGTGACACAAACATGCCTAGGTTTTACTCTCCCACCCCCTCCTGACTTACTTTGTCTCTGTTTGTCTCTTTTACTCCCTCTCTGGTGGATGTGGAGAACTACACCTGCTTTGCTTATGCACGGCTTGTGTTTTGTAAGTGATGCTCATGACCAGCTGATGACCTCTGCATGAATTGCAGCCCTCCTCTAGCTGATTGCATGTGGGACAGCTGTGGTAACATTCACATAGCCACTTGCATGGAAACACACTCCAATATCTAGGAACATCATGTTGGTGTTTGGCCTTTCCATTCACTGTGAGCAGGACCTAGATCTGGTGTTTGGCAAACAGAATCACAGATGGAGTTAGGATTTACCTCTAACAACATACACTGTGTAAACAGGGCAACACACAGGAGGGAGATGTGCCTGACATGACTACAGAATGTAAGTGTTGCTATTCTGCATTTGGAGTAATGTCGGTTTAACAGGGTGTGTGTGGATATGGCTGGTCTATATGTTTTAATACCTGTCATGGCAGTGCTATGCTTATGAGGAAACTCCATCGGTAGGGTCATCTGCAGACTGGGTAGTGTGTGGAGCCTTTTGTTTCCTGTGTTACTCACAGAACACCTATCTGAGAACTACAGAAGCATAGTGTGAGGATTGCAGTCAGTACATGGTGACAGCCATGAGAGTTACTGACTTGATATCCCTCATAGGACATATGTCACAACAAACCCTGGTACGACAGTAAATGTATGAGGTTATCACAGCAACATGCCAATATTGGGGCAGTGTTCATAGCTCCATCCACAAGTCTGTCAACCTTTGTACATATGTCCTGCAGTAAGAGGTGCATATGATCTGTACACCATTATTTATTGACATCATACCTGATAATAAGTCAGTCAGATATCAGACTGCTAGACATGTTATGTATAGTAGGGGTTGTTTCTGAGGACATAGCTTGGCCATTCTGTGGTTGTGTGTACAGTACTGGGGTCTGAGTAGCTAGAGTGATTGTCGACAGTATGTGTATTGCACATACGTACCTTGGGATGTGCATAAACTGTGGTAGTAGCCATTGTTGTCGGTCCTGTTCTATCTGATGTGACATGCTGCTCCAGTGAGTGGTACCCTATTGGCTCACGTGTCTGTAGGGCCAGACACACACGTGTCCCATACTGCAGACAGCCATCAGACCACACAGTGCCATGACCCAGTGTATGTAGGGTCAGTGTGTGAGTGGCACATATGAGGATGGTGTTTATCAGACAGTCCATATAGTGTCATATTAAGCGTGAGTACCATATGCTATATGTGGCTGTGTTTACAGTGGTTGTGGATATGCACTTTCACACAGGTGTCTGTTACTCTGTGCTATGACATGTGTGTAGAGCCCGCTATAATTGCAGGTACATGTGTAGTCCCCCATACATAATGTAGTCCAGTGTTGTGGCAGTCTGCCTGCAGTTTGCACAGTGCTTTGTGACATGCCTACTAGCCTAGTGTAATTACCCAATGTGCTGATATGTCCAGTTATTTGCAAGACATACTGCTGCCAGGCCACCATAACTGTTGTGTATTTTTGACAAAGCAGTGGGATTCTGTACAGATGTATGTCACTAACTACTGGGTAGTATGTGGCCATGTGAACCCTGCACCACCAGGTATTATGTGTCAGGACAGACTGGTGTGTATACATGCATAAACTCTGTGGGCATATGTAGTCCAGTATTTATGTGATATATCCATGTAAATGACTAGTAACATCCACATTGGGAGGCGTGGTCCACATGTCTCACATGAAGGGGATATGTGTACACCTCGGGACTGACCACAGAGTGCCAGACTGCCCACATATATTGGTCATATCTCTGCTGTAGTCTACAGGATTATTACTGTGCTAGTAGTGATACTGTACTATGATGTCCTTAGGATGTCTGTCAGTAGTCAATGGTGCATATGTTAAAAGCAGATGTGACCTCCCACACACATGTCTGTTAAGACAACCCATATTACAGTAGCAACAGTCTACATATATACCTGCGATACATACCTGACATCCCCTTGCACTAAGAAGTTGGGACTATTGGGGCTGAGGTAGGACTCCACTCCATGTTCTGGACATATGGTGAACATATATGTATATATATATATATATATATATATATATATATATATATATATATATATATATATATATATATATATTTATCCATATATCTATATAGATATATACACATATACATATTGACATACATAGATGGATATATATATATATATATATATATATATATATATATATATATATGTACATATATATATATATATATATATATATGTGTGTACATATATATATATATATATATATATATATATATATATATATATAAATACTCAAATATATACATATACACAGCAATATATGTCTACACATATACAGATATAGATACATATGCACATGTATTTATGGATATCTACATATAAATCAACAGTAATAGGTATATCAGAATAGATATGTAAGCACATATAGTTATAGATATCTACATATATATCTATGTAAATAGGCATATTTGTACACATAGGATGTGCATACATATATAGCTATACATACATATATCTATATGTACATATATATATATATATATATATATATATATATATATATATATATATACACACACAAAGAGATCTACACATGGCCATATATATGATGCACTATACAAATGTGTATACAGACATATGTATGAACATACGTGTATGTACATGTTGACATATATCAACATCTGTATATGTATATATCCATATTCCTGTCATGTGTAAACATCACGGTTGTGTATACCTTCCCAGATGTATCTCACCGTATGTCTCTGGTATGTGTACATTATGATATAACAACATATGTGATGCAACAATCATATTAATAACAAGTACTACACTATTGTGGAAGTAAAGGCAATTGCTCAATACTAATCAATATGTATATTGACAGATATATTGGAAAAACAACAGTTGCCTTCGCAGTGGCCATGATGCAGTGGTTAAGTGTTGTGACGATAGTGTAGAGGGTACTGGCTTCAAAACTTGTTCATTTTGTTGCTGGGCAGAACAAGGGCTGTTGGATACATAGTGGCTAAGGCAGTTTTAAGCAGCTTTCCATGTAGGCTTCACTTACCAGTGCGCAAATCAGCTTAGCTGTTATATTGGAGCAATGTTGATACCTGCTAAGCATAGCTTAGCCCCGTTAACCAGTTCTCACCACCCAGTCCATTAACATAGCAGGGTAATGACATCTGTAATAAGTGTATGTAATGCCATGTACAATGCATGCGCCTATGTGCTGTCATTACAGTAGCAACGGGTGTGAGTGTAATGTCTGGGACACACAAGTATATGAGGTCTGAACAGCACTGTTATCCATGTGAATGTGTTACACACAAAGGTAGTAGCACAGGGTATGTGCTGTCACATTGGCATGTAGTGTATCATGGCAGTACTACTGTTGACAGTGCTTTCTCAGGCAAGAGTAGAGTGCTAAATGGGTCTATATTAGAACATCGAAGTTTCAAAATTTTGAATGTTCTTATATCGAACCCTATTCAGTGAAAGCTGAAAACATCGAACATACAGAACAGCAAATTTTTTCCTAGAGAAAAAATTTGCTCTTCCAAAGCACATGCACACGGCACAAGCACACCAAACAAACAGCAATCCACACACATACACCTAAAATCTTACACCTAACCCTACACTAAACTATACACACACACCACTAACTATCCACTTACCTTAACCCAAACCCTAACCCTAAGGTCCATCACTATCACACACTCACCTCACCTGCGCCCTAACCCTAACTCACCTACCCTGCCCTAAGCATCACGTCCACACAATTGCACACTTATTTGACCTGCGCCCTAACCCTAAATCATCTAACCCGCCCTAACCCTCACGTCCACACAATCGCACACATACCTAACCCGCGCCCTAATGCTAACTCACCTAACCCGCCCTAACCCTCACATCCACACAATCGCACACATTCCTAACCTGTATCCTAATCCTAACTAACCTAACCCACACTCAATCGTACACACTTACCTGAAGCCAATCTGTAACTTTCCACCACAGCGCTTTCCCTAGGAAAAAATTTGTTTTTCTGTTGCTTCGATATTTTCAGCTTTCACTGAATAGGATTTGATATTATAACATTCGAAGTTTTGAAACTTCAATGTTCTAATATAGACCCATGCTAAATGTAGTACTGACAACAAGCACACCTGCAGGCATAGCTGGACTCTGAGGCCTCCCTGTTGTGTCACCGGTGTGTGAACTGTGTCAGAGTATATATCCCTTAATGGATAATGATCCAACATGTGGAATGTAACTGTAGACTACCATCTGTACAGAACATGTTAGTGAGGGCTTCCAACATGTTGTTATGGCATACATATTGTCAAATGTCTGTCAACACATTCATTCTACTGCATAGCTACTTGCTAGGCTGATGACTGGCAGTCCCTGTACAGATGTGCAGATGGCGGGTATCCAGCTGGAATATGTACGGCAACCTATGCTTGATTGACACTGACATGTCTGCCCAGCTGTGTAAGAACTGGCACATATAGGAGACAACACCCTATATGCACCACATGCCATGAATACCTCCACTACACTACCAAAGTCAACAGAACATGCTTGGGTACAGGTATCCATCACAGACACTAACCATGTGTTGTAATACATGTTGCATACATGTCAACTTGATCACCTCAGTGGCCATGTGCTGGAGGCACCCAGAGGATTGGCTGATGCATGCCACTTTTACCCTGAGGGTCAACACAGTGGTGTTTGTTGATAGATTGCCTGCTGCCACATGGCAGGTGGCAGGATACCACTGTACACACATCCCCTACACAACCCATCTCTCCATGGACAATAGCTAGGTACACAGCTATGACCACTTTCAGTGATGCACCCCAGTGCTGACACATGTGTTCGTGTGCATTACTAAGAATAGCAGTGTCTCTGTGTTAGTACAGCTATACTTGGTAATTCCATGAGGGCCTTCACAACCACTGCAACACCCATTGCCATAGTCAGTTGTGGCTGCTGCTGTATGGGACATTACATGTACCCTGTTATGCTCATCTCCCTACCAACTACACGAGCCTTCCAGTACCAGCACAACAGTGTTGTACAAATGGATCGATAGGCATGGGATACCAATTGAGTTCTGGCAAGTGTGTGTATGTGTGCATGTCCATATATCTGTAGGGTATAGCATTCCGAGGCCACATACACCTATTATAATACCCATTGCCACACAGTTGTGCAGATAGTGTTGTTGCTGCCCATAGGTGAGGCATGACAATGCAACACCCTACTATGCCTGTGGTATGTGCATTAGATGCATATCCCTGTAGTACCACTGTTGAGATATACAATGGGTTGTATCGCAGTCGTAGGCAACGTGTGATGGTGGGTATGTCAGAGTGCCATCATGGGTTTCAGGGAGTGCAATATCCACTGGGGGATGTGGGTGGTGTGTACACTGTCATTACACCAAGGTGCACCCAGTATATGTCTCATGTACCACGTTATGGTGACCACTGTCACCATCAACCATACAGGTAACTGATACCACAATCCAGCCCAGGTATGCATGTGCTCTGTGCAGCCTACCTGTAACACATTGGATACATGGTCAAGTTAGTTAGCAGCGATAGGCCCAGGTCTCTCGGATGTGTGTCTGCCTGTTATGTGTCTGTTAATGTGTGTATGTTGGTATGTCACACTATGTATTGTCCATATACAATCATTACATACCCCATCAGCATAGTGTACATGTCTGGGGATGTTCTGCCTGTAACATGTAACCTGGAACACACCTCATCCTAAACACTGTGTGGTGTGTGCAATGAAAGCCAAACTCATCAGTAGCACTACATACCTAGGTAGGGGTGTAGTCCCAGTGTTGCCAAGTAAGAGTGTGCATTTATGTGGATGGGTCTAAATCAGGTTGCACATTATACATGTCCCAGTGGGTCACCTGTCCATGTGGCACAGGCAATAACTGTTATACAAACCTGTGACATGTGTTCAACTCTACCCCAGATATATCACAGCCATGGTGTCACCACAGTGCCATACCCCTTGTGGAATATGACAGCAGACCATCCTCCTTCTGACACATGTACACCTACAACACAAATGGATAACATTATGGAGACCACAATCAGCCAGTGTTACAAACAGCTATACTGCATCATTGCTGGACGGCTACACTACCTGACATGTATGCATTAAACTTTACTCCTGACATGTTACATCGCAGTACTTTGGTACACTATAGTACAGTCACCATGTGCATCAGAACCATATTATCCTGTCCCTGCATCAATGTTATGGTTGACAGGGATGTTGCACAGGTATCATCATATGCACAAGGTGTGTTGTTGGTTTGCCAGAGGCCAAGAGTGGGCCATATATTTGACACCATGTTTGTGGGTGAGAGGTGTAATGAGTTGAACTGGGCATGGTGATGTGGTGTGTGCAGGTATGGGGTTGCCCTAAGTGTGTTTGTATAGTGTGTGAGTATGAATGCACACAGTTCTGCCATGTGACTGCCCTATACAGGTGTTTATGGACAGCTGCAGACCATACCCGGCAGGGTGTGCAGTTCACTGCCTCTGGCCACAGATACATGGACTGTGCCTGCCAGGGGTTCCATGGGCACATCCAGGTACAGGCCTCGATGTGCTACTCTCTCCTGAAGATGACAGATGTCTGCTGGAACCAGGTCCCTCCTGGGACTGGCCAGGACCATGTGCTCGTGGTCTGCTGTGGTGTGGTGTGGACGGCACCCCCCCCACAGGGCAGGGGCTGGTACTGCCACTATATGAGAGCCTTTGTGTCCTACCTTGTCCACATTGACTGCCAGCTGTTGGTGTTGCTGGCCTATGTCCATGTGGCCGCCGCCGCACTCCCACCACATGTTCAAGTACCAAACCGTCTATCCATGAGCTTGGTATTAGCATGGATGGCACCAGATAGTTCATGGAAGTTGTCGCTTGCAGATGTGAGAGCAGCCCTCTGCAGCCTCAGGCCCTGTCTGGTGTAACGTTCTGTATGTGCCTGCACTGCCATGACAGCCTGAAACATGCATCTGGTGGTAACAGTTGCGGTGTGTCTGCCAGGGGCATGATGATCAGTGGCCCTACCATGAGCACCCTGAGACATCTGCCTATATGGTGCCCTGCTGGACATCTGGCTATACCTGCTGTGACCAGACACAGTAGGCATGGATACCACACTCTCCTGTGCAATGCCACCAACCTCCAGCTGCCCCTCCACTATGGCCACTGATGATGGGGTATGTATAGGCATCAAAACTGTGTGCGGGATTGGGGTGGCTAAAATGGGGATGTCAAATGATGGTGCTGTTTTAGCCCCTGACAACCACACCTGTGCCTCAGCAGTACTATCATCATCTTCGGTGTCTGTATGGACACCAACATCAGATTGCATGCAGGAGGGACCCTTACCCACCTTGCCACCTGTGGGGGAAAACAAGAAACGCACTTTAAGACCTGTACAGCACTGCATAACAGTACACACACACACACGCACACACACACACACACACACACACACACACACACACACACACACACACACACACACACACACACACACACACACACCACTTTAATACCTATCTGTCCATGACTTTACAGACAGTCCCCCATTTATTCCCATGTGTTCTCCATCCTGCATCACACTTGGTAACATACACTCATTAATACCACTCATTAACATATCATTCCTCTAAATGCCTAGACAAGTAATCACAACACAAGACATGTTACTCCATTACGTCCCTGACCTGAGTGGAGTGATTTTACCTGGCCTTACTGCTGCCATTCAGTGTTCACCCTGTGTATGTCCGGACTTCATGAGCATGACCCCTATATGTGAAGGGCTACTATGTTCACTCCATAATTTCATGCACTGGAGTGTCATGTGTAATTATTGCTCAGTACCTGGCAGATATGCTGATCATCAACCTATTATGTGACAACTGTAATATATGGATACACTCCCTGGTATTGTCTAGTAATTCCCCAATGCATTTATAGTGTTGCATACGTGGGTTGTTGGTCACCTCTCTGCTGAATGCAATATTAAGGGTATACCTGGTGTCTACCTTCCTTCCCAATGCATGTTCCATGCTACAGACCTTATTATACTATCAGCTGTCCTGTGATTACATACATGACAAGTATTCCTGGTGCGTCATGTGTCACTCCATGTCCATGTACTGCATGATCCCAAAGGGAAGTACTGCTGTATGAACTACCCCACAATCACACATGTGCATACATGGACACCCACACAAGCACACACACATGCATCCTACATGCATCAAACTCCCTCCACTTCACCAGAGTGACCCTACAGACAAAATAACCACCCACTGACATGCACACACACACACGCATGCACACGCATGCACACACACACACACACACACACACACACACACACACACACACACACACACACACACACACAGATGAGGTTGCACAAAGATCGTACACACAGTCCTCCTATTACTCATCTGGCAACATGCATAACATAGGGTACACAACAGCATGCAGTGCAGCTATAGTCAAGCCATGCTAACAACGGTATACATGTGTGATGCATGTGCTGTGTTAGTAGGTGATGCCCCTTCCTCTGGATACCACTGCACCCATGTACACAGTATTGCTGTGCACCTGTTCTGCACCCTGCCATGTACTGTGCAACAAACCTCACAGGTGTACAACCCATTGCTATGTGTAATACTGTGTCAGTTAGGTCAGCTCTAATGCTCACAGCTCCTATGTTTTTCAGCAACACATACCTGGAATGATATGTGGATAGATGTCATTTGTGAATGTCTGATGTCTGGTTTACAGATCTCAACATCAGCGGACCATGTATGACCAATCCAGTACTATTACACTGACAACCGTCAGACTATACCGTGGCTATGGGAAATGTATACACTCTTATTGATATGACACACCTTTCCTTGATCTACTATGGGACCACATAACCACATATATTAACAGTACATGAGCCCGATATGTGACATATGTCCTGTACATTCACATGCAGTGTCTATGGAATGTGTTAGGTGTGCGGATGCTGACTGCAATGCATATACTCTGTGTGTGCATATGTGTGAGCACCCTTATCATGATAGTTTGTTGCAGCTATTGTTATGTGTACTACAGCAGTCATTACTCCTGGCAGGGGTGTACTAGCATGGGCCATCTGCATTTGCCAGTGTATGTTCAGTATGCCCTACACATGTCCCCCAAATCTGCATGACTGCAAGGTATACTCATGTGCACATCCCTTTGTGTTCACACACTTCCGTCACTATTGCTGTGGGGGTAGGTTATGTCTGCCACAGTTCCTGAACCTGACTGTGTGCAGATACAGCCATTATTAGCATCCTTAGGATCCCTGCTGCAGTGCACTGGTGTGTCATGCTGACACCCCCTCCCCACCTTCAGCCTTTTTGCAGGTACTTGACAAGTACGGCCTACACATGTGTGTGTGTGTGTCAGTTTGCAGTGTCCCATACACTAAACACCATGTGTTACCGCCTAGTCCCAGCTAATAATGTGGACCAAAGTAATATGTTATGCCATAGTGTAAATCTGTGACAGTTGCCTTGTACTACTGGTATATACACTGTTGTTGCACTGTATACGGGTGATGTTTCACACATGCCCCTACTGTAGGCCATGTCTCCCTTCATTCTGTTAATCCCTGTGGACACATTTTGCAATGACAGGATGTTAGTTATCTTGCAGGTGTCTGACATACCCTTCCAAAACCCCATCATGGTCACCACAGTGATGCAGTGCATTTAACAACAACAATACGTACACATGTACAGCATGCATTCTGGGTAGGTGTGTTAGATGTGTGCATGGAATATGCCATAGCCATTACATGCCCAGTGTACTGGCAAGCATCAACATAAACCATACTCACCAGCTACAGGCTGCTGCCTTGGTGGTATACTGGAGGGACCTACATAAGAGGGTAAGATATGCAAAGTCAGTGGCCACACCGGTGGCATTGCTACAGGTTGGGTGCAGCATTACAGTACATCAACAGTACATGTCCACAATGCTTCCACATATGCACATCTGTTTATTACTAGTATGCAGCAACAAACTGTATATATGACATGTCAGATATGCATAATCTACCTGTACAGATGCGGATGCATATGCAACAGTAGTCTACTGATGTGCCCTGTGGCCTTACCTGCATGCTCCTCAGCCAGTGTGTGGATAACACCCACCTCCACAATGGTGTCTGGCAGTTGTTTGCTGTGTGGATGGGCAGGTGCCATGAGGCTGGCAAGGAGCTCCTCAATACATGTCAGGGGGGATGGATAGCATGGCCCCCCCTTTTGCAAGATGATCCCCCTGGACTGTAGTAGCACACCTATGGGCATTGTGAAGCAGGTCAGAACAATGATATCGGACCTGCTCATAACTGCGATTGTGCAGTCCGACATCATTGATCATGTGGACTAGGTCATTCCGCTCCTACTGCTCATGGGTGGCCTGGCCAAATAGGACAGGGTAGTGCTGGATTAGATAGCTCAGATCTATTTCATTTTCAGCAGCTGAATAAGCAGGGAGACGTCTATGTGACATCTTGCCTGAAAGACATAAAAATGGAAACAGGTCTGAGCAACTCATACAGCAAGGTTGTCACAGTTCTTAATACACATCTCTGTCACCCCCCCCACCATATCAGTGACAACAAACTGTACACACAACTCGGTAGGTATGGCTACAGCTTACCTACCAGTGGGACACATATTGTATTGTACCACACTTTGTGCTATGTGTTTGTAGCCATGTTCCCTGTGTGGATACTATCATTTCTGGCCTGTTACAGACTATTCACCTGCATGCTATTGTCAGGGCCACTATGGTTCCATATAAGCATGTGGTATGGTTGCTATGTGATTGCTGCACATCTGACATTCTGTGTTATTGGGGATGCTATTAGACCTGTTCCGGGATTGTGTAGACTATTACTACCCACATATGTTCTATAACAGTGACACAATAGCATGTTTAGGGAATATTTTCCAGCAGAATCACCTCTCCAAACTCATCTGCCCATGCTACCAGGCCACATCACATGTGGGGCCCACCCTGAGGCCTCCTCATGTACTGGTCCAACACTAAATTCAGGTGGAACCACCTCAGTGGGTGTTGTTCCCCCCGGGGGCACACACAAACATGATCTTGTCCCTCGAGGTCAGTTCCAGGGCCTGTTTCATAGTGGGCTCCACAGACACATGTGGGATGTGCTACATCACCTTGAGGCACCCAGTACACATTCACAGGGTCCACATGCTCCTCCTGCTTTGCCTCCAGGCCAGACACCTTCAGGACATGGACTGCTGTCATGAGTAGCAGTGGGTGGGGGCTTGTTCCCATTGTGTTCATACTGGGGCCCATAGAGCCTCCACATCATAGACCGCACACACCATCCAGGGTATTTACCCACCACATGTGTCATATACCACCCCTGTAGGCTGTCCTCTATATGTACCATTATACTGGCATACATCTTGTCAGTCGGTGCTGCTCTACACAGTTGACGGTATGGCCCACTACCCATAGGGACAGACTCTAATGTCCATAGCAGTTGTTCAGCTGAAGACCATTACAACAGCAACACCCGTTGGCACATGTATATCACTCAACATCATATACTCGAGTATTATGGACCAGGAACTACAGTCAGTTACATGCATATATTCTTCACATACCTGTTGTGGGAATGAGGTCTGTTGTGGATAGTATCCTTGTAGGAGGTAGCTCTTTTTTTCACTCCTTCTGCTTCCTTTGTTGTATTTTCTGGTGTTGTTGTGGCTCAGGAGTGGTTGGATGTTTATGGTTATTTGTGTCTTTCACTTTATTTCTCTTCATCACTCTCTCTCTCTCTCTCTCTCTCTCTCTTGCTCTCTCTCTCTCTCTCTCTCTTCAGTAAATGGATTGAGCTGTCTGGAATATATTGCAGCATTGCTTTTGTGGGTGATGCACATGATTAGGTGATGGCCTCTGCACCAATCAGTGTCCTCCACTTGCTACCTGCATGCAGCCAGCTGTGTAGTACTTCCAATTACTACTGTCATGGCAACCCACTACTATAAATCCCTACATCATATGGGCATGGTCCCTTTGCCTTTCCTGTATGGTGGACATCCTTCCTGTGTGTGGGTAGCAGTGTTACAGATAGCAGGTAGCAATACCTCTTACAAGAGGACTTGCACACTCAGGCCAGCTACTTATTTGTATGAGGTTCCAGAGAACTACAAACAGAGAGTGTGAGTACTATTGCTGTATGCATTGTATAGCACCAGTGTTACAGGGTCTGTGTATACATACTTGTTTAACATGGACTGCAGTCTGTCTGCATAGCTCTCAACGGTGTGCCTATCAACTTGATGGCCAGAGGTGTGCGTGTTATGTTTTGCCTGTCCATCACACAGGCCTTGTGTCAGATATATCACTGGCTGTGCATGTGTTGAGTGCTATCAGTACATGGCTACATCCATTTGCATTTCTGACTTCATATTCCTGATTAAGGGTATGTTGCAGACTATCCTGTAACACCAGCAACTGACTCAGTGTATGACAACACTATATCACATATGGGCCTGTGTTCCAGCCTTTGTCCTCCACCTATATACCAGGCTTTGTCCATATGACATGCAGTCAGGGGTTGTTATGTAGTGACCTGTGATTATGTCATGCTGCCATTCCTGTCATCATTCCACTGCTATTGTGGCCCCCACACACATATTGTGGGGTTGGGTTCATATATGTGTGGGCTTCATCTGCACAATACATGTGTGCCCTTACACAGTCCAGAGGCCAGTGTATGTAACAGTGGTATATGGCCCTGTATGTCAGTCTATGTGGGGGATGCACCATAACTAACCTAGGCTGTTACAACATGTGGGAGTATCAGGGGGTAAGCTGCCTTAAGGTATCTGGATCTAAATTATCATACAATTTACCTTGGGTAAATGCAGACCTACTGCTTCCTGCCATACAGACTGTTCTGTTTGTCAGTGTGATTGTGATGGTTTCAGTTATGCCTTGTTATGTAACAGATACATCCCATTGTGTCAACTGAGGTATTTACCCCCTAGGGATTGTGCATAGAGTGTAGATCGATGCTGCTGGACTATACATCTGCATTACTTACTGTTGCTTGATTGTTATCCTGTGGCCCAGTCTGTCTTTACTGTTGTACTACTTGAAGGCCTTGGCCTGGACAATAACATATGTAATCCTTTCCAGAATATTGTATTAATTTATCTGTTTGACAGTTGCATTAGTCTGTTTATATGTATTTCAGAGTTTAAACAGCTAAATGACATGGCATATACAACTGTAATTGTACACAAATAAAGATTTCCCATGTATGCAAACTTGTGTGTGGTGTTATACTCCTTGACTTCTCTGTGGGTATATGTTGCAGGCAAAAATTGTAATTTGGATGCGTGGCCCAGACAGTGTCCAGTTGGTAAGGTGGCAACCGTAGGCATAGTGGCTGCTCCATATTGTGTGCACCCTCTACATATGTATCGTCTGATACATATCACTGTGTGTATGTGTAGTTACATATATATCCATATGTGTGTGTGTATATCTGCATATATATGTATCTTAGGAATGTTGATTGCTTCCACATTGTACATTCCCTATGGTAGCCAGACTGTACTGCATGATATGTTACTGATACCAGCCTGACATCATACAGGTGGGATGGAGTACTGTTAACATCTTCTGCCCATGTTGTGTCAGGTCCTGGGTATGGGATTTGTTACAGTTGGTATTGTATTGCAGGGTAGACGTGTTTGGCTGTATATATATATATATATATATATATATATAGACATATAACTCTATAGATGTATGCATACATATGTATATATATATATATATATATATATATATATATATATATATATATATATATATATAATATATATTTATATATGGGTTCATATGAGATAAACGACACGTTGTTCCATCGACAGCCGGTAGATGGACGTCAATTAACCGAAACGTCAAAACAACGAAAACTAACATAAATGAAACTCACTCAACCGACAAGTCTAAACTACATACTAGCACTAAACAACACATACCTGCAAAGTACAATCACTACCACAGAAACACATACACAACTACATACATACTCGCGCTGCTTCCTACGATATACACCTCATACACTCCACACCACAACAACAATAATTAAAAAACAAAACGAATCCCCACTCCAAACACCGCACACACAACACAAGCAAACCAAAATCGTACCAAAGCAACACTAAACCTGACATACACACCTATCGACAACCCTGACCCAAACCCTAACCCTAAGGTCCGTCACTCTCGCACACTCACCTAACCTGTGCCTAACTCACTTAACCCACCCCTAACCCAAAAGATATCACTACTACACACTTACCCGACCCGAGCCCTAACCCTAACTCACTTAACCCACCCCATCCCCACAGACCGTGAACATCGCACACTTACCTTACTCACACCCTAACGTCCGTCACTACTGCATACATACACATCCCTTACACATTTCGCTTACCTCCGCGTCGGTGTCGGTTGACTGACTTTCGTTTATTTAAGTTTTCGTTCCTTTGACGTTTCCACGTCGGTGTCGGTTAACTGACGTTCGTTTATTTCAGTTTTCGTTCCTTTGACGTTTCGGTTAATTGACGTCCATCTACCGGCTGTCGATGAAACAACGTGTCGTTTATCTCATAGGAACCCTTATATATATATATATATATATATATATTTATATATATATATATATATATATATATATATATATATATATATATATATATATATATATATATCTACATATATAGATATGTATATACCTATTTAGATATAAATATATATACACACGCAGGAGGATTCGGACCATGGCTGTGTCTGCTAAAACTAAAACACTGTTCATCACAGTTGTGTGTGCTATATAGATATTGCTATATATCTCTTATCTTATTTCTGTCTATAATTCTCCTGTGGTTTTACATTCTGACCTGGATTCGAGCCATGGCTGTGTGTGCTAAAAATACAACAGTTCACGTGTCAGTTGCATGTGCTATTTGGATTCTGTTGTCTACCTTTTCACAGTTTTCTGTCTATGTCTCTCTCAGTTGTACTAAATGACCTCTTGGGATTACACAAGTCACATACAGACATTCCTACACATTTTATTTATGTTGCACAGTGTGGGTAACAGTGCTTAATACAACAGTACTGTTAAGTGATTGCAAATCTACATTACCATATCATACCAGAGTAAACAGATGCAGTCCAGCAGTTAGACATTTATTGTCAGGCTATTATGCTTTTATTTACATAGCATCTATAGGAGACTCTTCCTGCCATATTCTCTGGTGTATGCAGTACTTGCCTTAAACAATACAGGTTTTATACAGGCAATTAACTTACTACTACTTTTAGATTTATTTCCTATGACAGTACATGCAAGAATATTACTAACCTGCTTCGCGTCACAACATCTCCAAGTGACATCCATTGGCCTCCTGGTTTGCAGCCCACTCACTTGCTACTGTGGAGGACATAAGAGGAATATTTAACCATACCTATCCATAATATGCATGAGCTGGCAATTATTAAACAGGCAGTGGAGTGATACTTACACACGGCTGGGACCTCCCCTGTCCTCCTAGACTCTTGGATCCACTGATCCAAGAGATCCCCCTTTTGTTGCTTCAGGTCGGCATAGTGATGCCTGACCTGTTCACCAGTTTGGGATATGCCAGTGGCACTGGTGAGGTCACGGGCGAGACATTCCCAGGCTTCCACTTTATGTTGGGAATCCTGACACTGGCCCTGCAGCAGTCTCTGCTCATGGTCTTTGACAAGGAGTGCTGCCATGACTCTGGACTCCCAGTGCGGTGCCCGAAAGCGCATGCACTCTCCCATTCCAGACATAGTGCCTGCAAGGGGAAGCTACAATCAGTTATGAGATGTATTCCCCACCTGTTGGGTTTAAATAGGGCCAATTTCCAGCATTTTTCCGTGATTGGATGGTTTTGAAAAGGCTAAGCTATGGGCAAACCTGTTTACCTAAGGTTGGCATTATTTAAAGGGGCATACTAATGGGGAAATTGAGTTAGCTGGCCTACACATTGCTTACATCTATTAAGCTGGGCTGTGCAATGCTTAGTGTTGCTTAATATTTAATTTGCATTATATTTGCTTTTTGGCATTGATTTACTATTCATTACATGTTATACATGTGTCTGGTATCCATGATTCATGTGTACATACACTGTATGGGGTCCTTGTCTTTATTAGGGGACTTCAACACTTTATTACAATTACACCTCATATCTGGGCTTACTGCAGTACTCCAGTTCACATATTTATGTTATGTAGTAGGTTATACAACATAAGGCTGTATATAGATTCCTTTCACACTAAGCTAGTCCTGCATGGAAGGATAGTGAATCCGAGGGTCTGTCTTTTTATGATTGTGTCCCACACCTGTGTGAGAAATGCGTAAAGAAGAGTGAGTCTGATACTGAAAACTCATTTATATGTTTTATATTATATAGGTCAGTTAACTCCACCAAAGCCTTGACTGGTTTATAAATTATAGGTTATAGGCTTATAGATTGAGGCAGGTTTCTTCCTTTTATAACTAGTGTTGGTATTAGTGTCAGATAAAAATACAATTAAAAACACCTGCAAAAATAAAGTTTCCCTTTGATATTCATATTATTTCCCCCCAACTGTTGTGCAACTGCTTATGTTCCCATTCCAGGTATCCAGTAAACATTAATAAAAGTGTATAGTTTCCTTTGAATCTCTAAAGTCACTCAACAAAACATGCCTTTTTCATCGCTAAATGTATTAGGTAGAAGCAAATAATTTTTCCATAAAATAGCCACTCCTCTTCTCCTTTGTTTATAATAAGGGCTACTCAATACAGAATACTGTTTAGCATTAAGTCTTTCCAAATCTTCTTTTATTAAATGTGTTTCCTGTAAAAATATAACTTGGGAATGAAATATTTTTAAAAAATTGTATAAACTACCCTTTTTACAACTATTAATTCATCCATTGCTATTAAGTGATATACATTTCAAGTTGGCCACACTACCAAAACAGGAACAAATAAATATTACATATAACACCCTCAGACTTTTATAAATAATATGGTACTGAAAAATATTGTTATATCCAGTGAAGTGCTTACTCATAAATATAAATATAAAATAATTGAGATTAACTGTAAACTTTCTATCAAGATTAGTAAACACCAAAAAAAAAAATTTGTAAACTACTATACATGCATTGTTCTTTCCCATCTCTCTCCCCCATGGAGATTAAAAGTTTGAATAGCAATCCTATACAAACACTACTACCGATCCACAAATAAGTATCTAGCATCACTCTACTACTTCTAAAGTTTTGATATATGAAAGCTCTAGCTTATTTAACAAAAATAAAAAGAGTTAGTATATACATAATATTCAGATTCTAAACACTCATTTGCTTGCTATACAGTCCAAAGTATAGCAGAACTTGTAGTCATTTGGCCCTATTCTATTTATAAGAGCCTATACGGTATTACAATAAATCAAATAATGTCTTTCAGTTCTGAAAAAAGAGATTAACACAGATAAAAGACAATAAATATAACATTGTCTATAACAATCATGCTATATTTCTAATATGCTATTATATATTATTGATAATGTGACTAACTAGTTAACTATTTAAACTCAGTTCTGACTACAAGACTGTACATGCTTGGATATTATGGCAGACACATATTTCAAAGAACAAATAGTTTTTTGCATCTTACAAAAGAACTTAAGAAAAGACAGTTTATGGTGCATTTGCTCTTTCCTGCAAGGCTCAAACTATTCCTTCTGAATGAAATTAGACAATTTGAAGACCCAGACTCTGCACTGACATTTAAAAACAAAATAAATAAATAAATAAATAAATAAAAAATTCTAGAGCAAACTGAAGACATGGACTGTAACAATATACTTTGAAGAGACAAGCAGAAGTAAATACCTGGACATCCAATGAGAAGAAAAATAAACTAAAGGACAAATGACACAATCATGGTCTGAAGAAGCGGTCTGTAAAGATTGTAAAAGCGCTCACCGTTTTTTAATAAAACAATTTCTATATCCAGAGGTGTTGTGCAGTTATCTGCGGATTTATCCTTTTGTCGTGGATCTGTGCCAGGAATATTCTTCAGTTTTCATATTTTATTTGATGTGACATTTTAACCAATTCAGGCTTTTCAGTATTATACAGCACTGGGTTCTGAAAGGGCTATGTGTTGCAAATTTAGCAACTTTGTTATAGCATTGTTCAAGTTTTAATTTTTGTGAAGCTTGGAGGTTAGTAAGGATGTGAGCACCATAAAGAAGAGTGGGAGGAGATAAGTAGTGGCAAGTGTAGTTTTAGTTGCATCGGTTAGAAAGTTTTTGGATCTGTAAAGCATCCCTAATTTTTGATAAGTTTTTCTTATGCAATTTTGTATATGCAGGTCAAATGTAAGATTATCATCCACTATCACCCCTAATAGTTTGCTATGAGAAGTGACTACGATTGTATTAACAAGAGACAGGACTTTAAATGTTATTTTTTCATGAGATAGGAATTTTGGGGGAAAAGTAGTAGTTTGGTCTTTTTTGAGTTGAGCATGCATTGTGAGTTGTGAAGCCATGTTTCAGTGACTGTTAAAGCTTCCTGAGTAATTTTTTGGAGGTGTTCCACCTTGTCAGATGTGTAAATGAGAGGGAAATCATCTACATATTATATTAGGGTGGCCTGTTTTATGGAAGTATAGAGGGTGTTGGTGAAAATGTTAAAGAGGAGGGGACCAAGGAAAGATCCTTGTGGTACCCCAGTTGTGATTGGGAGGTAAGGAGAGAGCATAGAGTGACATTTTACTGACGGACACCTATTGGACAGGTAGTTTTTGAGCCACAGAAGGGTTAGCTGAGAAAGATCTAGTGAGGAGAAATGAAGTAGAAGTTTGCTGTGACAAACTGTGTCAAAGGGTTTCGACAAGTCTAGAAATAAGGAAGGGACTAGTTTGCCATTATCTCTAGTTTTATTGACAGTATCTGTATAGGTTAGAAGGGCAGTGCTAGTACTATGAGAAGGATGGAAACCATGTTTTGTAGGGGATAGGAGTTCTTCTTGCAGGAGATAGTCTATCAACTGTTTATGAATACGTTTTTAAGTATTTTGGTGAGGGGAGATAAGATTGCCATAGATCTGAAATTATTAATGTCTGTTGAATTTCCTTCTTTGTGTAGAGGGATAGTGTGTGACTTTTTTGAGAGACAGGCAATGCTGGATTCCTGGACTGACTTATTTATAAGGACTGAGACAGGATAGGCAATACTATTGGCTGGCTAAGAACTTGCTGTATTCAACTGGACGTATAAGAGAATTTAAGTACCTTTATCTGCACTTTTTTTTCAAAAAAATACAGTATTTAAATTGATTTTAACTGTGTTGCAGGAATATTAACTGAACTGGAAGTTAGTCAGTGTTTTCTGAATTTTGTTATTTGCTAGTAATTACAGGTGTGGGGGTAGCCACATTCTTTGATTTCCTGTCCTTGCCTATTTAAGTGGTACAGTGTGAAATATTTTCTGCTTAAAAACATCAGCTTTGGCCAGCTAAGAACCTTCTGTATTCAACTGGACGTATAAGAGAATTTAAAGGAGTACAACAGGTTTCTCTAATGTATTCCTCAACTTCACGGCCCTTTTCCTCCCTATTTACATTGTCCTCTGTAAAGCAACAACAATAAAGCATTTACAATTTTTATAATTCCCCTTACTTACGTAACAGAAGCCTACCATCTCATACTGTGATGGTTTCACTTACAAAATTATTCTCTCATGTTTGAATAAAGCTTGCTGGAGTCGCCCAATTACTGACATCATCGAGGCCAGGCAGTGCAGGTACTTTTTTTTTAATCAGTTCCCTCCCCCAAAGTGATATCACCACAGCTGTCATCTGATTCTAACTAAAATAATAAGACCCACCCATTCTGTGATGTCATGGCTCCCTTGTCCTTCCCCCAGCCTGAGTGCTGTTCATTTAGTAGTGTAGTAACACCGATGTTTGAAAACACAGAAATTTGGTATGCATACTTGTACATTCTGCACAGCAAATGATGCTTAGGTGGTGTATCGCTTGCATACTTCTCTGTTGTATTTGCACCAGATACTGCTAGTGTGCAGTGCGGGAATAGAATAATTAAAACATTACCCTGGTATCAGAGGTGGCAGTGCAACATATTCATAGTGGCTTAACATGAGAGTAGCTCTAAGCAAGCACCATGTGAAACTTGAACAAGCACCTAGAACTATTCAGTGCAGCTTCCACACCTTAAGTCTGAAAATGAATTCACATACTCACATGAACAGGAGTAGCTGCATATTGATAGCTAAAGGTGTATGGGCATGTCGGGTGGTTACTACACTGCAAAACTGGTATATAATGGTGGAGATATTTGGAAGGCATGAGCAAACACACCAGTATATTAAAGCCATAGCACCAATTGAACTGGAGGCTGGCAAATAGATTTAGTAAGGGATTTTGTCCATGCACAACTATTTCAACAGTGATTCTTTGCAGTGGCATCCATTATCTGATTCAAGGTAAGGTAACCTTGATGTCCTTTTTTAAAAAAAATCAATAAAAAATGTACTTTGTTATAAGTGACTTCTGGACACAAGAAAAAGGAAGGGGAAAATATAGCAATGTGGTTTGTATGTACAAAGACAAATCCAGGGACACTGCAAAAGGTTTTTTTTGCAAACCAACCAGTGGAGTAAAAACATATGAAGGCAAACACTGCATACCAACACACTTTGCACATGCAGATCTCAATTTATAACAAGGTGGAAGCATGAAGTAATACCTTAACACCTTTACTTAAATTAATAATGATCTAAACTGGTTAATAGTATAAATGTTTTATTCTTTAGCTCCTTGGTGCAAGACCTTACTGGATGTGACTGCAGTCAAGTAAGGCCATGGCTATAGTGCAGCAAAAAAATTTCCCCTCTAACAAAGGAAATGCTAGAGCAAAGATTAAATTACATGAGTCAAGCACACTGCTGAGATCTGCCAATCAATGGCATTACCAGGTCAAATTACCCTCAGGACTTTGACAGCTAGGGAAGATAAGTGTTATGGGAGAGGGGAGAAGTAAATGGACTGGAATTCATTGTCTCACAAATTAGTGCCATTTAAACAAAGTTAGAAAAAAAGGCAGCAGTAAACAGCACTTTGAGTGTGTTCTGTGGCATTTGCACTGTTTCTGTTTTAAGTAGTCATCCAGCAGCAGGGAATGTTACTTACACTGTTCTATTTTCCTCAGTACTTTGTACGCATGCAACATCTATGAAATGACAGGAATGTTAGGCAAATGGAGGCCTGCATGATGTAACATTTTTGAGCCAATCAATGATTTCTGGGATACTGGATGGCAACCTGATTTATTCAAACCACGTCAATATGCCAGCCTCCAGGTGGTCAGAGTCTGGAATTACATATAAAAATATTTAAAATCCTGTAAATAATCCCAGAGTGCTGTTAAAGTCTAGGAAACATCATGCCATGATGTTTTAAACATGTTTTTTGAGTCTGTGGGTGCGGTACTCCTTTAAGTACCTTTATCTGCACTTTTTTTTCCCCAAAAAAATACAGTATTTAAATTGATTTTAACTGTGTTCCAGGAATATTAACTGAACTGGAAGTTAGTCAGTGTTTGCTGAATTTTGTTATTTGCTAGTAATTACAGGTGTGGGGGTAGCCACATTCTTTGATTTCCTGTCCTTGCCTATTTAAGTGGTACAGTGTGAAATATTTTCTGCTTAAAAACCTCAGCTTTGGCCGGCTAAGAACTTGCTGTATTCAACTGGACGTATAAGAGAATTTAAGTACCTTTATCTGCACTTTTTTTTCAAAAAATACAGTATTTAAATTGATTTTAACTGTGTTGCAGGAATATTAACTGAACTGGAAGTTAGTCAGTGTTTGCTGAATTTTGTTATTTGCTAGTAATTACAGGTGTGGGGGTAGGCACATTCTTTGATTTCCTGTCCTTGCCTATTTAAGTGGTACAGTGTGAAATATTTTCTGTTTAAAAACCTCAGCTTTGGCCGGCTAAGAACTTGCTGTATTCAACTGGACATATAAGAGAATTTAAGTACCTTTATCTGCACTTATTTTTTCAAATAAATACAGTATTTAAATTGATTTTAACTGTGTTGCAGGAATATTAACTGAACTGGAAGTAAGTCAGTGTTTGCTGAATTTTGTTATTTGCTAGTAATTACAGGTGTGGGGGTAGCCACATTCTTTGATTTCCTGTCCTTGCCTATTTAAGTGGTACAGTGTGAAATATTTTCTGCTTAAAAACCTCAGCTTTGGCCGGCTAAGAACTTTCTGTAGTCAACTGGACGTATAAGAGAATTTAAGTACCTTTATCTGCACTTTTTTTAAAAAAAATACAGTATTTAAATTGATTTTAACTGTGTTGCAGGAATATTAACTGAACTGGAAGTTTGGACTCTGCTCTTCAGTTAGTCTCACCCACCCTCCCTGTTTTTGTTTTGGTGTTAATCTTAGTGGCCTTGAAACTGCCCGCCCCTCTTGTAAATTTGTGTTTGGATACTCCTTCTGGGCCCATCTCATTTGCTCACTCAACTGAGTGCAGTGAGATCATATTCTGATTTCAGGCACTCCTACTGTGTACAAAGAGAGCATCTGGGAAACAGAAAAAAAAATTGAAGCTTGTTTCCTGCCTTTCCTGTTAAGTGGTATAGACTATTTGTAGGCTTCTGAGCCCCAAGCCCTTCTGTGTTGGAGGGAAGCCTTCTAGCTTAGTTTTTTTTTTCTTATAACTAGCCAGTTTTCTAGTTTCAGCACTCAAATCTGTTTCTTTGATGTCAGCACTTGTTCAGAAAAAAAAAATTCATCTGCTTTTACTGTACTTGTGTTTCTACCTACTTTATTTTACTTTTGCATCATCTTAAAAGTACTCAGTTGTATTTATTACTGCTTGGTGTAACTCATTCTAAGCCTTTTGGTTTAAACACTTGGGCTTCGGACCAGTTGTTTTGCACTGAGAGGGTTTGTGGTCTGCACTGTAGTGGCAGAACAGGTAGCTTACATCCTTCTAAGTTGGGAACTGCTGATTGAGGGCTCAGTGTCTGTTATTCTAAAAGTGTACTAATTCTGGTTTAAGCACTTGGGCTTTCAGGCCAGTTATTTTACATTAAGAGGGTTCGTGGTCTGCACTCTTGTGGGAGGAGAGGCTGGACTCTGCCCTTCTGAGCTGGGAATTTCTGGTTAAAGGCTTATAGTGCACGCATATCTGAACTGCTTCTTACTGAAGTTGGTGCGCCTTGTTTGCTGTGGCATAGACTGGATTCGGGCCTGCTGGATCTAGCTTTGTTTGTGTAACTTGAGCACTAATCCAGGCATTCTCTAAAGTATTCAATTGTATTTATTACTGCTTGGTAGTAACTTGATTAAAGTGTAGCTATCATTCTAAGTCTTTTGGATTAAGCACTTGGGCTTCAGACCAGTTGTTTTACATTAGGAAGGTTTGTGGCATGCACTGTGGTGGCAGGACAGGTAGCTTTCATCCTTCTAAGTTGGGAACTGCTGATTGAGAGCCCAGTGTCTGTTATTCTTAAAGTGTATTAGTTCTGGTTTAAGCACTTGGGCTTCAGGCCAGTTATTTTACATTGAGAAGGTTCGTGGTCTGCACTCTTGTGTGAGAAGAGGCTGGACTCTGCCCTTCTGAGCTGGGAATTTCTGGTTAAAGGTTTATGGTGCCTGAATATTTGAACTGTATCTTACTGAAATTGGTACACCTTGTTTGCTGTAGCATAGACTAGATCCAGGCCTGCTGAATCTAGCTTTGTTTATATGCTTGTTTGCTTGTTATTTCCCTGGAACGCTAATTCCACCTAATACGCGGCATCTCAGAGCTTCTGTGAATCACTAGTGATATCTGCATTGCTTACTGTACTTATTTCCTTGTTTCACTTGAAAGAAAGTTACTGTTTGTCGTTTTTGCATTTAAGTTACCTGTAACACATTGCACTTAAGTTTCCTGGCACTTGCTCACTAAAGCAATTATATAAGTCAGCACTAAAAATTAAAAGCACTACACCCTCACTCCCCACTGGCCCTTGTTTTCAATTATTAAGGAATTCCCAATATTATTCTAGCATGTCCAAAGGTCAGTTATCAATCTCCTCTCTGGTCCAGCTGGTGAATCTGGGAATCTTGAGGCAATGTTACAACTGCCTCATGTACACAGACAACCCTCTCCTCCTCCCAACAAATTCCAACACATGTGAGAGATGCAACCATATAGCCAAACTGGAGGCTAAGCTCTCTCATCTCAGTACTGGCATAACCAGTCAGGAGGAGAAGGAAACCACACTCACTACAATTCCATTCTCACATAGACCTACCACGACAGCAAACCAAACACATAATCACACAAAAACATACTTGGAGGCTCTAAATAAAGATCTGCCTAAGCAGCAGAGACCTCCAAAGCAGACACCCAAGCAACCGCTACCCCAAAACAAAACACGTGCAACACATATCTCACACAGCCAGTGTGCCAAACAGTCACAGCCCTTAAGACTAAACAACACACCTGATACACTTGTAATAGGTGACTCTATCGTGAGGCACACTGACGTCCCGCTCAATAGGCTGAACAAGGAGAGGGTCACGGTGAGCAGCCTGTCAGGTGCTAGGATCCGCCACATAACACAAGCACTGAGGTCACTCCAGGGCAAGTACAAATATGACTCAGTCATTGTCCATGCTGGTGTAAATGACCTGAGATGTACCTCCCTGGACCAGGGGTGTAGCTAGGATTTTCAAATTTGTACTGACAGCTCTCAAACTGCTACCCCCCTCCCCAGCCAAGCTATGGCCATTCTCGTAATTCACGGTTTGCTCTTTTAGTGTCTATGAAGAGGCATTCGCTGTAATGCCTCTTCAGTAATATAATATAAATTCACTCAAACTCGGTTCCTTGAATTGAAAATTAACCTGAAATGTCAGTTCTTTGAAAAATGCAGCATGGTAGTTGGGGTAGAGACTTTATGCTTTTGTTTTCTGTAACTAAGGTACAGGTTTTGAGCTTGAGTAAATTACTAACCACCTGCTACCACTAACTAGGATGTTTTATTCACACACACACCCCTACCTACCTCTTAGTGCAAGAAATATGGACAAAGCCTAAAATAAACAGGGACAGATATTAAATAATGTTCTCGTGAACTTAGAAAGTTGCTAGAATAACAGGATTTGTGCTAGTATGAATTTTTCTAAAGGACATGAAGTCTGAAGCTCAAATGTCTGTCATTATTTAGCAACTTCAGCCTTCAATGATTTTCTAGAAAATCACAAAATTTATGAGGAACAGACAAAAAATATGGGGCAAAAATCTGGACATTCTGCAAAATGTGGACAGTTGAGAGGTATGCTACCTACCACACACACACACACACACACACACACACACACACACACACACACACACACACACAAAACCTCTCAACCTCTTACAGCAACAAACTCATAAATAAATCTGAGGCAAAGGCCCAATTTGCCACTAATTTGCCAGAAAACTGCAATTTTATGAAAAACGGACCAAAAATGTGATGCAAAAATATAAAATTGCCAGACAATACAGCTGGGAACCTGTCAAAGGAGGGACACCATTTTAATATGAGCACAGTTAACTTAGAGCACCTGACAAAATTAGAGAATCTACATGCATTTCTGAAATAAAAGTAATGTATAACTCTGATCATTACAGTTATTTATGAAAGTAAAGTAAACCCTCTATGTTTTCTTCCAAAATTGCTATTTTGTGGAGGGATCATTAAGGGAAGAGCAACATTTTGAGCAAAAATCAGGGACAGTTGAGGTTTGGCTATGCCTAATTCTATAAAACAATTTATTTGCATGTACCTCTCAACCTGTTAATGCAATAAATCTGGACAAGGCTAAATATATTGAGGGAACATATAAACAGTGCTAAAAATGCTCTTGTATAAACTGGGACAGTTGATAGAACAGGTCTTATTTTAGCATGCATTTTTCTGAAGGTTATAAAGTCTGAAACTAGTGTGTCATTATTTAGTGACTTAATTCCTAAATCATTTGCCAGAAAACCACAAATTGAGGAACAAACCAAAAATAAGAAGCAAAAAATCTATTCATTCTTTGAAAATCTGGACAGTTGGGAGGTATAGTTCAGCTGGGGCTGTCTAAGTTTGCCGCACTTCCCCCTCACAAAACCATGGTCGAATGGAGCCTCCCCCTGCAGCCATTCCAATGATCCATTACTTTGCTATTTCACTCCATTTACCATAAACACTAATGTACATACTGATTTACTTCTATGATGATTTGAACTTCATTTGAAAGTTTTATTTTGCATTTTACAGCACAAACACTAAGACATCTGCTAAACAAACTTGGCATTACAACTTCTCTGCCCTTGAAACTCACATTCACTGAAACAACATTAAAACCCACATTCAAAGAAAAATACATTTTACCCGTGCCAGATAAGAATTAATTCTGGGCTGCTTTTAAATCATAGGCCCCTTGCATATGAAACATACATGTGCTCTTTGATACACCTTCCTATTGCTTTGAACATTTTTCCAGTAAACAATGAAACAAAACTGCCCAATTCAGAACATTTCCATCATAAAAGTCTAGTCAAACATTTACAGTCCACCATTATCAGTAAATAATATGCACAATCTCTGAAGTAGTAAAAAAAGTCATCTAAATAATTCCACGTTAAATAAATCTAACTAATGAAGAGGTTGCTGCTAGCAATCACCTTTATATTTCATGACTTCACTGAAAAATAAAGTGTCTGATGCCCCCGAGGAATAAATTGCCTAAATTACATTAATAATAAGCTAGTAATATTGCAATAGGAAATGGATGGCAAACTGATAACAGGCTCATAGTTAGTGTCTTAACTTTCAGTACAGCAGCATTCACCCCTTATGGGAGTAGAACCAACAACCTTCTGCATTAAAAGCAAGTACACAACATTTTGTGCTACTAGCCATATGAGCCGACTTAGCATAATCAGCACTAAACTTCTCTTCCCCTGCAGCTCTCAGCTCCTTGTAAAATCTACGCAATACTCAACTACATCTCAACTTCGCAGCACAAGAAGTCTGGAAAAAGCCAAATTTATTGGGCTGGGTTAAAAGGGCAAAAAACAGGAACACATTAAACATTGCTTGTATAATCTTGGAAAGCTGCTAGAATAAAATGCTGTGTTACCATCATACATTTTACTGCCAAGGTCGCTGTGCAAAATAGTCAGAACAACATACCACTATGCCAAATCACCTGCTTTGTGAAAGAGAGGAAGACTGAAACTTAAATGGCTATCATTTAATGAATTCAGTTCTCACCATAGCTGTCAACCTCTAAGCACAAAACACCTGGACAAACCCAGTAATGAGGGAATACAGCCCTCAAACATATTCAGTGAATTCAGTTCTTGCCATAGCTGTCAACCTTAGCACAAAAACCTGGTCAAAGCCAATAACAGGGTATTACAGTCCCGAAAATAAGGACAAATTTCAAATAGTCATAAACTTACAAAAATTGCTATAAAAAAGGTTGTGTTAGTATATATTTATTGCTAGAATAAAAAGTTGTTTTACTATGTCACCAACACAGGGATAAGATGCAGACTCCACACAGAAGGCACCCCAGCCAAGAATCAAACTAGAAAACCTATAGCTGTGAGGCAACAATACTGCCACTGCACCATCAAATATGTAAGGAAGTAAACATTCAGAAACCTGAAGTCTGAAATTTAAATGCCTGTCAATTTGTCAATCAGGACAGTCTGACTTGGAACAAAAAAAAAAAAAACAATTCTCAGCAGAGGCCCAGGAAAAATAATGCAGACATGTCTTTGTAACATGGGAGGACACAAAAGCAAACCCACACAAACACAGGGAGAAGATACAGACCCCCCCCCACAAAGAAGGCACCCCAGCCAAGAACCAAACCCAAGAACCTATAGCTGTGAAACATCAATGCTACGTTGCTGCCACTGCACCATCAAATTTCAAGCATTGCAATATTTAAAAAACACAGATATGATACAGATATTGATCAGATCAAATATGAGGCAAAAATCTGCAATTTTTTTACAAATGGTGGTGGGTAGGGAATTCAGGTCTTTAACACCTGCATACAAGGTACAGGGTTCAAGCCTGAGGTATTCCCTACCACACCACCCATCCCACCCCACCTGGGGCATACACACATACACACACACACACACACACACACACACACACACACACACCAGCCCCTTGGTTCTACATAAAGTCCTTGACGTGAGACCAACAAATCCTCCCGCTTTCCTTGCAGTGAGACCAACAAATCCTCCTGCTTTAAGTCCTTGAAATCACGTGAGTCCCGCTTTCCTTGCAGTGAGACCAACAAATCCTCCTGCTTCGACCAACATAACGCTTGCATCCTAAACCGCATTTGAACTGACGCGTGGTGAGCTCCATTCCGACTGGCTGCCCTGATGAGCTGACGTCATCGTCGTGCACTAGTAAAGCGTGAAAACTTTAAAATGCTAAAGCGCGAAAACTTTAAAATGCTACCCCCCCTTCTAAATACGTTGTACTGAAATCAGTACAGTGCGTATGCCTCCCGACGTCCCTGCACTAGAGGTATGTATGGTCCATCCTAGAAGGCTAACATCCCTGTGTCTTTGACAATCTAGAACATTTACATTTCATGGAAATAACAATAGAAGAGTATACAGAGAAAAACAGTTTTAACATCAGCACTTGTGATGACAGTTAATAAGGCTGCACATCTGAGAAACTGAAATTCCCTGACAAACATGCCCATGCCATCAGTACACTTCTAAGAAATGCATATGGATAAAAGTAACATTTTCTAATGCATATATATATATATATATATATATATATATATATATATATATATTTATATATATGGTTTACTGTTAATATGTTGATCATGCCTTGTGTGTAAATGACAAGTGACACCTTTAGAAGAAGATTGAAATGTCGCCTCTGGAAGACCAACTCTAGTGCAGCATTCGCTACTATGCAGTCAACCTTTACACCATCGATGTTATATGTAGTATGGAAGGTGATGCGTACAAGGGTGATGTTTTGTATTGAGATTGCGGGACAGTGCAGATTGGAAGATTTACCCTTTTCCGCACTGTAGTGCGATCTTGGAGTCGGAATATATAAGTGGCAGAAGGTGTTGGGGCTCCCCTGCAAAAACATGACCGTAATTGCTGTGCAGTATGGATCTGGTCCATCCGTACTGCTGCAAAGGGGATATCAGACTTAAAAAGTCAAATATGACTTCACCTGAGTGTCTGATATTCCAACCTACTCAGTATTCCAAACATCAAACATAAACGGTTTAGATTCTGATGTTCAGTGTTTTAATAGTAAACCTATATATATATATTTATAGGGTACCTGTCAAATCTTCGAACGCTCAAAATTTCGAACGTTACATGGTCGAGACCAAACACTCTAAATTTTGAGTGCTCAAAGATAGACTTTCAACAGCACCATATGGTGCAGATAGGGAGAATTTCCCTTTTCTGCACTGAAGTGCAGTCTCGGAGTTGGTATATTTACGTAGGGGGTGCTTTTTTCTGTGTTTTCTTTTTTTTATGTTCAAACATCCAAATGTCTAACATTTGGTCTCGACCATGTAATATTCAACATTTTGGATGTTCAAACATTTAACATAGACCCATATATATATATATATATATATATATATATATATATATATATATATATATATATATATATATATATATATATTAACAGATTTCTCTTAATGACATTTCAGCATATGGAGTATATAGATAAAAAATGCAAGTATATCTTATCAAGGTCAGCAGTCTTCTGTGCAGATATATCCCAAAGTAATATCCTTTTCTGGGTTACTCACATAAAGAAGTCTCCTTACCTTCAGGCTCCCTAGCTATAAGGTTCCCTTTTTATGGTGTAGATTCAGGGCTGTGATTACGATGAAGATGCAAATGAGGTGCAAAGTCATCAGAACTGCTGAATTCTAATTACTTGGCTCCATGTGACAAAAGAAAACATAGTGCAGGCACTCCCTCAGTGTTTATTGATAATGGATTGCAACTATGAATGATTACTGGTAGGAAGATGGAAAACACAACAGCAATTCAGACTGCCCTACCTCCAGTGAGCGTGTCAGCCAGGTTAGACTTGCAAAGTATAGAAATAATTGTATCAAGGTTTTAAATGTAAGTAAGCAGCACACATTTCACAGTTTCTGTTCAGTAATATCCTCAAACATTTTAGGGATAATGATAAAAAATACCTTATGACTGCATGTCTCAGATTACTGTTCAGATTAGGAAAGAAGGAGCAGCAAACAGAGATAAGACAGAGATGCATTTTTGCAAGCAATAGTCAAAAATGGTTGTGTAATTACTCAGTGCACTACAACTGAAATTAATACATGTACAAACAAATGTCATATGTTTTGTTAGTAATGTCAATAAGGTTGCAACTGGTTGTAAGCACAATGATTTCACTTCTTTGCTGCAAAGCTGTTTGTGTGGCAAAGAGATATAAGACACCTTTACTGTGGTTTGAAACTTCATTGGAGTTATAGTTCAAATCCAGACCTGTGTAAAAGTTTTTCATGAGTACCAAAAGATATTCAGTAGTGTTTACATCAATGAGTTCATTTCTACATTTCAACTAATTTTCACTTTTGTTTTTTTTTCTAACAATGTCAGTGTTTGCATGGTGTGTGGCTTAGCACAAACAAGGGAAATGGAGAAACACAGTGAATGTCAGATTTAGCTGTGCTTATTTTGTGTGATGCTTAGCAGTGTGTAAACCTGGATTAGTGGCCTACACAGGAAGCAGACAGAATACCTGCAGACATTGTGTAGACAGTGTAAAGGTCAAAAAGAACGGGTCTATATTACATAGTCAAACAAGCAGAATGTCGACTAGCCTTTAATCGACACATATCTGTCGACACTGCATTTCAGTGAACAGCCAAATCATCGATTTATTTCCAAGGGAAAGAAATTGGTTGGCTGTTCTTTTAAATCTGCCCTTTTCCCGTCTGTAGTGTGATCTCGGAGTTAGTATATTTAGTTACAGTGGGGATGTGGGAGGCATAGCCTCCCCATTTTATAGTGTTTGAAAGTGGTGTGCATGGTTGGCCTATCAATTTCTTTCCCTTGGAAAGAAATCGATGATTTGGCTGTTCGATGACTTGCAGCTTCGGCACATATGTGTTGATTAATTGTTAGTCGACATTCTGTATGTAATATAGACCCAAAAAGAACACATTGTTGCAGTTTTTGCTTTCCATCTCTCAACTCCTCTAAGCAAGTTGTGGGGCAGCTAGCAAGATTCTCCAACACTTGCTGCCATCAAACACCTGCAGCCAGGATGCAGACAGTAAACAATTTAAAGCAGATACATTCTATTAATTATTTTGGGCACTGCGCAAACACACACAGTGGTGTTGCATGCCAGTTAACACACAGCTATTAAGAATGAATAGGGAATTAATCAACTGTCATGTAACTATTAGTATGGCAACAGGTGTAAGTATAGGGCTGTAATACAAATGGTCATGTGGTCTAATACAGGAATTGCAACATATTTTTACTGTTGTGACAGTACAGTTTATGGTAATGAACACAAACATAAACAAGTGTTATTTCAACATTCTTGTGGCAGCAGGTGTAAGTGTAGGGCTGCTATACAGATGGTCCTGTGTTCTAATACTGGACATTCCAGACATTTTTACTGTTGTTCCATTTCACATTATATTCATACTCAATTATAACACTTTAGATAGTGGAGCTGATATGAATTATATGTATGAGGGATAAGACACCTTTATTGTATTTTCAGATGTACGACTGAGGGTATACTGGTTACTATATTTCTATTAAGTATAATTCTACTTTCTGGACTTGGATGGCTTTCACACTTAAGACACATACACAAATTAATCTAAATATAAGGAGTTTGGCAGGTCACACGCATACATGGTTAACACCTCAAATTGTCACCTGTAATTATGAATGATTCATGACTGTGTCTGAAAAGTACTTTTCTATGGCAAAGATGGAAAATTGCTGTTGTGATAGAAAATGTTTTGCCCCTTATGAATAGGTTTGAATCCCACACTGTAAAAATCATTTTTATCTGTATATAAAGTTAAAACCAAAATGTGTCAGGTTGTGAAATCTATGCCCCAAGTGCATGCTTGTAGATTTACACCAACTAAGAGTTACAGGAGCATGCACTCCTCAAACTAATGTCAAGTGTCACATTAAACCTTCCACTTTCAAAAATTGGTTTCCTCCCTACTTGGCAATGTAGTTCTCCACATAGTTAACATAATTTCTTGGGTTTGCTCACTACCAGTAAATGCAATAACAGGAATTGTCAGGAAACCATCATTTGCCATTGCTCTACTTTTGGGATTAGACACGTCTGGCATTGGAGGGGAAAGGTACCTAATGTAATGTGCAGAGGTGGGGTGTTTAGGAGTCCATGATATTTACTGGACCTTTGGTAAAATGCTACAGCCAAAGGCATTTGCAGGGCAACTTCTTGCTCCCAGTACAAGTCTGAGGCTTGGAACAGAATGGCCAAGGCTGCATTCAGTGTGACTGGCATCCCACTTACTAGAGAACAGTGTAGCCACCATTTCAATGACCTAAAAAGGTGCAAGAGGGATATGCTGAACCAGTCGTTTGATAAGTTTCAAACCAGAAACATCATACAGCTGTGTAAGTATGATAATAAAGAGAATTTATACTACATAGAAACCTAAATAGAGGCAAAACTGGCATGCATAATGTTCTTCTGTTCTTTTCTTTTCACAGCTAATTCTGAAATTGAGTTGAATTGGCAGGGTCATGCTGATCATCTGGAGAGACTGAGGGAAGCAAGTGGTATGTATGTAGCAGTAGAGAAGTATTATTGTATTAGTAGAAGTTAAAGATTGAGTTTTTTTGTTTTCTATACAGTAGTAGCAAAGTGAGCATGCATAGCCTAATTATAAAATCAAACATGCATGGATAAGTCTGTAGCACAAACCAACTTTAGGAGTCAAGTGTAAGACTATAGTCAGAGGTTGTGGGTTCAAATACAGCAGGTAACAACTATATGATACTGCATTTATTTAATAATAATACATACATTAAATTCTATACAAGTGACATAAAGCCCTGTTGTTAACTGTAATCTGTATAATTGCACCAATCATATATGCACATTTCAAGGAGTACATTGAGCAATTTGTAATTATAATGTGTAGTTGTTACGACATATACTTAAATACAATGCTTCAGATAAATATAATGATTCAAATAAATATGATGGTATTAATTTTATCTCCTTTTTTTCTCTGCCCAGCCCTTATCCCTTTTTTGTTTTGTATTGTATGTCATCAAAATGTCTCCATGCCATCTATCTATGCCAAATCACTAAATGCTTCACAGCAGAACAAAGTAGGCCAACACCAGTGGATCAGCCTTTCCCCACTCTACTGGCTCCAGCACTAACTCCCAGCACATCTGGGACCTAACCTGGCAGTACTGCCTCTGCTGCCCCTGCACTACCTGTGCCCTAAGGTAGCACTACTCTGGCAGCTGGTGGTGTGGTAACCTCTGGAAGTACTGGAAGAGGTGGGAATTTCATCACCTGCCAGGAGATGCTGGGCTTGGTGTATGCCTATGCCGGATGGAAAGGCTGCTCTTTCTCATGGTCTGTAGGAGGAGAAGATGGCAAGCACTCCAGCAGCCAGTGGAGTAAGGGGACAGTATTGACAGTCCTGTAGGTGAGGACTAGATTCTCACTGTCCCCATGTTTGATTTGCATGAGCTTGCATTATCCCCTTCCCTCACCCCAATCATGGTGTCCCCAAACTTTTGTGCCCCTCACCATCCCTGTCTCTTGTATTGTTTGTCCTGTTTGTTCGCATTTGTTTCCTTACCTAACCAACTTATCCGACCCAGAAATGCCAATGTCCCTTACCCAGCATTCCTCTCTTACTGATGTAACATACAAAAATGGGCACCTGTCCCACAAAAAAAATATCATCCCATGCATAGGTCTCCATTCCGCGCACTTGTCTTCTTGACAGATTTAATTTGCTTCAGTTGGCTATACAACATGACTGCATTGTTGTCGCCCCTTTTTGTGGCAGTGACAGTCCAAATTTAGCTAATATCCTGTACATATTTTCATTTTACACTATTGAAGAAATGGATAACTATGGTTCTTTCCTACCTCCCTCTTGCACATTCTTATATTGCTTTCCCTTTTTTCTTCCTACTGCTTGCCTCCCATTTCACCATTTTCCTATCTACCTCATTTTTACACCTATAATCTGGTCAAAAAATAGAATCACACACAATGCACAGAAGTACCAAAGAAGCCAAATGAGCCTTTCACTTTTTGGCTTCTATGTTTGGATGGAGTTTAGTACCACTCATCAATTCCAAATGATGCTGGGTGGCTCTTCTGTGGTATGGTTACCTCTACTCAATGCCGATTAAACATGCTGCACTATGTCAACGTACACTGACAAATGGTGAAGGTAGAATGAAACAAAGTTTTACTGCTTTGTCAATACTTATTTAAAAGTATTACATAGACCTGGATTTGAACCCTCTATCATCTGGGCTGAAAAAGGAATGTGCCAATACATTTATACCTGCTGCCAGAGTCAGATAAGCAGCTGGTGTGTTTCATACACTCAGTACTACATGTCATAATTTTAACAATGAGTCTCATGTTTATGCAGTGCATATCTACTTCAAACAAGGAAAGACGTAGAAATTTGTATCCCACAGGTGCAAACATTTTGCCAGCTATCAGGCAAATCTGTTGCTCTCTGTTGTGCTATGCAAAGTAATAATAGTATGTATTAGTTCTGTTTAGTCTCCATTTTGTCTTCATGCCATGAAACAACATGTGGAAACATAAAAAAAGTAAGGCACCATCTAAGAAAATGTCACATATTTACAATTCAGCCATGTGTTACCTCCCCCATGCACTGCAAACCTAGTCTCTCAATACTTGCTTATAAATATATCAACTATACTACATAAATTAATAAGGAGTGTGTGATATACCATGCACATCTTTATAATGACAATACACATTCAGATTTTCAAATACTCGTGTGGACACATAGTTTGTAAAGCTGTCTCTTAAAGTATACCTTAAAGTATACCTGCTCATTGGAACACAACCACTACATATTACACATTGCATACTCATCAGTCTGGTAACATGCAGAACATGAAATATCTTGACAGTTGAACATGCCTACAAATCCATTTCATGTTGGTCTCCAATATCTTCACTTCTGCATCTGCTGCTGATGTCATCCACTATAAGTTGTCCTGCAGCCTTGTAAAAGTCAGACTTGTGTCATGTTGCTTGCATAAAGTACTGAGCTCTTCAGTATGGCTACTTAGGTAGGGGTTCTGTTCTCATTGCAGTCAAGTGGGAGGTGTGTGTGTGTGTGTGTGTGTGTGTGTGTGTGTGTGTGTGTGTGTGTGTGTGTGTGTATCTAGTCAGAAGAGCATAAGTGTGTATCCTGCAGTTACCACTCCAGTCCCATAGATTGCCGATTTTTTGGCCTTCCAACATCTTCACCCCTTCATCCACTGCTGATGTCATCCACTACAAATGTTAAACTTGTGCCGTCACTGCAGTCAACTGGTATATGTGTGTGTGTGTGTGTGTGTGTGTGTGTGTGTGTGTGTGTGTGTGTGTGTGTGTGTGTGTGTGTGTGTGTGTGTGTGTGTGTGTGTGTGTGTGTGTGTGTGTGTGTGTGTGTGTGTGTGTGTGTGTGTGTGTGTGTGTGTGTGTGTGTGTGCACTTGCTTGACATTAAAGAGAGCATTGTACACCAGCATGTGAGACACTGTTATTAGCATTTTCTCCTTTCCAGACACTGCCAATGTCATCAGCTATAAAGTGTTGTCTGACACTCTCCAAGTCAGACTTCAACTGTGGAACTTGCCTTAAATACAGAGTTCTCTAGTTGGTGTACTTAGATAGGTAGAGGTTCTATTTTCACTGCAGTAAGCTGGGGTGTATGTATGTGAACTTGCTTGACATTAGAGAGAGCATTTTACACCAGCATGTGGAACACTGCTATTAGCATTTTCACCTCAACAGACACTGCTGATGTCATCAGCTATAGTTGATTTACAGATGTGCAGTACTCCCATCAGGGCAGGATCAGAGACTGGCCTGTAGACCAGGCACAAGTCACCTTATCTTATATGATACAGATTACAGTGACAGGGCTTTCAGTCTATCCACATACGTCATGGCACGGTTTGTAGGGCCTGTATTTTCTTGGTTAGAAATCATGGACCTTTTCTATATGGACACTAGTAATATCCTGGCTGTGTGCAACAGACATGTGTGAATTGTTAATGCTAAATCCATGTCTTTTATGTGTGTTAGAGGTCATGACAGAGGTCATTTAGGGCATGCATGATGAGAGCACTATCATCCTGTGGAACTTGACCAGGCCAAGGCATTTCACACCAATCCACACTTAGGTATCCACTCAACACTATCAGATATGGCCATAAATACCTATATGATCAAGTGGATAGACCACTGGATCATGTACGTGGCATTCAAATATATTAAAATGCATGACGTGATGTGTATCTCTGGTCCAGTGATCAAGTTCGTACATCAGAGCTGTCTGCTAGGCCCTTTCCTGTCCATCATTTAAGTCACAGATGTCAAGATTGACATGCACATCCTGTGTCCAAAGAGCTGTCTGGAGACTACAGATTTTGAGCTATCATGACTCCAGCTGTGATATTAGTATAATACAGACAGTATTAACACATACCAAAGACTGCTGCTGCAGCCATGACAACACACAAGAGGAAGCAAAAATAGTTACTGGACAGTGTGCTTGATTACTCACATAGATTGCTGACATGTCATAGTAGTTGTACAAATATATTCTTGCAGAACCATGCATGATCACTCAGAATCACATATGTTGTATCAGAAACATGGTATTGTTGATGGTATTATTCTGATATTGTCCATGATTGTAAATGATTCTTTTACTGTTGTCCATATGCTTGTAACTGTGTCCCACTTTTTGGTTACCTCTGCTGACATTACACTCATATTCAGGCATATCCGTTCACACAGCTTCACAATATGCACCCAACCCTAATTGTATATTACATCTTTGATAGGTGTCCTCTCTGTTGTTCATGTCAGGATGCTTATCTCACAAAGACATATCTTCTCCATTGTTATGTCACTTTGTCTGACAGTCATATGATGTACATTTTTACTGTGAAGTCCATACTGTACCTTGCTGATATGTGATTAGTGTTCTGCCTACAACTGTCTTTCATTTACATCCCCTTATCTGCAGTGTTTCACCTGTCCTCTTTCCCTGTGTTCATTTCTATAATTCATCCATGTGTCTTTATCTAATACAAACATTTCCCCTGACCATTTTAAATGGCAGTCCATGTACCCTTACTGACCATTTATCAAACTTTTGTACAGAATGGCTTGAATGGGTTTTCACACTACTCTGCACTATATACACTGTCATGTACTTGGAACATATAAATTACTATATGATAAACCCTGATAATCATTGTGGCATTCTGCATAATTCCGCTAACCTAG
>NC_056743.1:1684820721-1684970721 GCF_019279795.1 Protopterus annectens
AGGGAGGAGCATAGGGTGACATACAAGAGTGGAGGAAGATGCACACAGGTGGATTATATCTTATGTAGAAGGGCCAGTTTGAAGGAGATTGGAGACTGTAAAGTGGTGACAGGGGAAAGTGTAGTTGCAGCATAGGATGGTGGTTTGTAGGATGACATTGGTGATCAAGAAAAGGAGGATGAGTGTGAGGACAGCACCAAGGATCAAATGGTGGAAATTGAAAAATGGTACTTGTGAGGTGATGTTCAGGGAAGAGTTAAGACAGGCACTGGGTGGCAGTGAAGAGTTACCGAATAGCTGGGTAACTACAGCAGAGCTAGTAAGAGAGATGGCTAGAAAGGTGTTTGGTGTGACATCTGGAAAGAGGAAGGAGGACAAGGAGACCTGATGGTGGAATGAAGAAGTACAGGAGAGTATACAGAGAAAGAGGTTGGTGAAGAAGAAGTGGGATTGTCATAGAGATGAAGAAAGTAGACAAGAGTATAAGGAGATGAGGTGCATGGCAAAGAGAGAGGTGGTGAAGGCTAAGGATAAGGCATATGACTAGTTGTATAAAAGGTTGGACACTAAGGAGGGAGAAAAGGACCTGTACCAATTGGCTAGACAGAGGGACTGAGCTAGTAAAGATGTGCAGCAGGTAAGAGTGATAAAGGATAATGAGGGAAACATACTCACAGGCGAGGAGAGTGTGTCGAGCAGATAGAAAGCGTACTTTGAGGGGCTGATGAATGAAGAGAATGAGAGGTAGAGAAGGTTGGATGATGTGCGGATAGTGAATCATGAAGTGCAGTGGATTAGCAAGGAGGAAGTAAGGATAGCTATAAAGAGGATGAAGAACGGAAAGGCTGTTGGTCCAGATGACATACCTGTGGAAGCATGGAGGTGTTTAGGTGAAATGGCAGTGGAGTTTTTTAACTAGATTGTTTAATTAAATCTTGGAAAGTGAGAGGATGCATAGGCAATGGAGAAAAAGTGTTTTGGTACCGATTTTTAAGAATAAGGGTGATGTGCAGAGCTGTAGTAACTACAGAGGGATTAAATTGATCAGTCACAGCATGGAGTTATGGGAAAGTGTAGTGGAAGCTAGGTTAAGAAGGGAGGTGATGATTAGTGATCAGCACTATGGTTTCATGCCAGGAAAGAGCACTACAGATGTGATGTTTGCTTTGAGAGTGTTGATGGAAAAGTACAGAGAATGTCAGAAGGAGTTGCATTGTGTCTTTGTGGATTTAGAGAAAGCATATGACAGGGTGCCTAGAGAGGAGTTGTGGTATTGTATGAGGAAGTTGGGAGTGTCAGAGAAGTATGTAAGAGTGGTACAGGATATGTACGAGGGTAGTGTGACAGCGGTGAGGTCTGCGGTGGGACTGACAGATGTGTTTAAGGTGGAGGTGGGATTACATCAAGGTTCAGCTCTGATCCCTTTCTTATTTGTAATGATGATGGACAGGTTGACAGATGAGGTCAAACAGGAGTCCCCATGGACTATGATATTTGCAAATGACATTGTGATCTGTAGTGAGAGTAGGGAACAGGTGGAGGAGACCCTGGAGAGGTGGAGATATGCTCTAGAGAGAAGAGGAATGATGGTTAGCAGGACTAAGACAGAATATATGTGTGTAAATGAGAGGGAGGATAGAGGAATGGTGAGTATGCAGGGAGTATTGGTGGCAAAGGTGGATGAGTTTAAATACTTGGGATCAACAGTTCAGAGTAATGGCGAGTGTGGAAGAGAGGTGTGGAAGACAGTACAGGCAGGATGGAGTGGGTGGAGGAGAGTGTCAGGAGTGATTTGTGACAGACGAGTACTAGTAAGAGTGAAAGGAAAGGTCTACAAGAGGGTAGTGAGACCAGCTATGTTATATGGGTTGGAGACAGTGGCAGTGACAAAAAGGCAGGAGTCAGAGCTTGACGTGGCAGAGTTGAAGATGTTAAGGTTTGCACTGGGTGTGACGAGGATGGACAGGATTTGGAATAAGTATGTTAGAGGGCCAGCCCAGGTTGGAAGGTTTGGAGACAAAGCCAGAGAGGCAAGATTACGTTGGTTTGGACATGTGCTGAGGAGGGATGCAGAGTATATTGGGAAAACGATGCTAAGGATGAAGCTGCCAGGTAACAGGAAAAGAGGAAGGCCTAAGATAAGGTTTATGGATGTGGTGAGAGAGGACATGCAGGTGGTTGGTGTGACAGAGCAAGATGCAGAGGACAGGAAGAAATGGAAACAGTTGATCTGCTATGGCGACCCCTGATGGGAGCAGCCGAAAGAAGAAGAAGATTTATTTTATTTGAGATTTGTTTACCGGGATGGCTAACTAGGTCTACAGAACCTGTTTTCAGCAGAGGCCCAGGGAGAAAAGAATAAGGTAAAGAAACAGGAAGGTGAAAGAAGAAAAAAATTTAAGATGAACAGGGAAATTTTTCTATTATATCTGTTAATGTTAGTAGCACAAAACATGAATTGCAATGTTTTGCAGTATCGGAATGGTGGAAAAAAGGTTAAACAAGTTATTACATGCCTGCTAGTTGTAAGATTTTGATCAAAAGTCCAAGAGTGCTATTTCAAAGACTGTGGATTAAAGAAGTGTCAGAGAGTCTGTGGGAATTTGGTTGAGACTGCCATAATGATAAATAATGATAAAGTAAAAGTGCTGGATGTAGTGGTAAGGACCCAGGAAGACCGAGACTGTTTGATTGTCAAATAAAGCAAAGGGATCCTTCACAAAGGTGGAGGAGTTGTGATGGAAAATAACAAAAACTAGTTGCACAGGAACGATTACTCTAGATATAATCATACAAGTTACTAAAATGAGCTATTGTCACAACCTCTTATGTAAGAGCCGTGTCAAAGATAATTTTACATTTTTATTAAAAATAAGGAAAAACAATATGCATGTGAATGAAAGATTTGATAGATTTCTTTGAAGGAGATTAAAATTGGTTATTTCCATATGTGAATGTTGTAATTATGGGGCATTGTAATTGTGATATTAGAACAAGAAAGAAAAGATACATCAGGACATCTGAAAATAAATCAATGATGGATTTTGCACAATTTTAGTTATAAAGGAAGGTATATGGAGAGATGGAGGAATGAGGATTTTTAGACTATAAGGCAATATCTGTTGAAACTGGTGATAATGATCATGTGGTTACAGAAGAAAAGGAAATTAAAGTTATACAGGTATGCACATTAAGTGTTAAGATAAAGAAAATTATGTGAATTTTCCAGGGACTAAAATATGACTAATTCTTTTTTAAAAAAATGGGTAGAATGATGAAGTGTTGTAAGGAAGATATATTTAGAAATTGGGATGGAACAACACAATAATGTGAAAGAAATTTATAAGGAGAAAAGAAAAAAAATGAGAAAGGATTTGAAGTGAGTGATATAACATATTGTACTCTGACAAGAAGATGTTTGATTTAAACAGAGTGAAGAGGAGTTTGCAAGAAAAATATACTGAGTTAAGGTATGAAGAGTTCACACAATCAGGTAAACAAGTTTAAATAATGAGAAAGATAGAGGTAGGTGATATGAATTTTGTTATAAGTCAAAAAGGGTAAGGGGAATATGGCTGAATAGGTAAATGGGATATATAGAGAAGAGAAAAATACAGAAAATAAAATCTAAAGGAAACATGAAATTAGGCAGATGCAGGGAAACAAGATAGACATGATAGAATTGGATTTTAAGATTTAATGCTTTGGGGAGCAGAGAATACCAGGGCAGATGGGTTGGGGTACTGGTTTTGTAAATGTATGAATGTAGAGGAAAGGAAATGTTGTTGGAATTTATAAATGAATGCTTAAGGGAAGCTTTGGAATATAAGGAAATTGTATGGCAATAGTTCATTTTATGCAAAAGAGAAGAAACTGGAGGTAAATAATATTATGTAATGTAGATGACAGGATCTTAATTAAGATGCGCATTTGAGACTGTTATGAGAACAAATCTGTATGAGAGAGAGAGAGGGAGAGTATGTGAAAACTGTGAAAGGGATTGTTTTTATTTTCAAATATATTTATTGTATTAAAAAAGGAATTGGATGCTATGGTAATAGCATGTGTTGTAATGAAAGCATCCGATAATGTACACTGTAAACAACTGCGGTAGAATTCAGGAGCAAATACTATGGGGAAACATGGTTAGATTTCCTCAAACATTATAAAGGAGCACGTGGGTAAAAGTAGTGATTAATACAGGGTTTAGTGAAAGGGCGAAAGTGGATAATGTAGGGTTCTCCTGTGAGTGATTTTTCATTCATGCTGTTTGTTACTACAGTAACTGTATAAGTGAATGGGAAAGTAGTTGTTGCTAGTATTATGAATAAAAGTAAAGTTACAGTGCCTTTGATATTAGGCTATATGGACGTTTAATTATTGTAGTGAATATAGTATGAGGTAAGGAAGCTATAAAAGTTTTAGAAAAAATATTTGCAATCTGTGGGTTTGGTATTAAGCAAATAAAAATGCATGGGTTATGGGCATGTAGTAAATGAAGAGAGGCAGAGGGTTGCTTTCTGTAAATGCTACAGAAACACTAGCTGTGGAATTTCGAGGTAGAAAGAGATTATCCCTGAACAAGAAGAAGATAAGTTGAAGGAAATAAGTGAAACAAGTTAGGTATGGTCTGCTTTTAAGCTTAGTTTTTAGAAAAGAGTATATTTGGGAAATTAGCATATATATATATATATATATATATATATATATATATATATATATATATATATATATATATATATATAGTGGACCAGATTCTGAAGCACTCACAGTAGTGGACAGAACAGATGCTGCCATCCTGCTGTTGCTACTATAAATGTGCTTATCCTACCTGACCCTGGAAATTAAATTAACCTGGAGTGATAGACGAAACTCACTTCAATAGTTTGGAGGTCTGAGTTATGGCTTTTGAAGAATCACACAATAGTACCATTGATTTCTAGGACTATAAGACACATTTTGCTAATGAATTTCATTTCTATATCTGATGTAGCAAGAACTTACATAACTACCAAGTGGGCCTGCAGATTCTCGCCAGAGTTGTCTGGTTCCATAACTCCACTTATAATGGCAGATCTGGCATTGCAGACGTGGAGGCTACCTGCTGTACTAGGTCTGCCATACAGGTTGAGCTACATGGTCAAGAGGCCACTCTGCACGAGCTCTACCTGTAGGCCTAAGTATAGGCTGCAGGCATGCAAGTCAGCATGGCCATTGTGCTTGCATGTTCCCTGTTTATGTCAGAGACAGGGCATGCAGGGACAAAAGCTCAGTTTTGACCACAATCTTAAGGGAAAGCCCAACAATGTGTGGAATTAGTTATAGATGGCAACATCTATACTCAGCCGGAAGGCATAGCAAATCTGCTGACCAACCAATTCAACTCAAATTTCCTCTCTGCACCATTCCCAGATTTCCCCCAAGAAATAAACTCCACCACTCCACTGCCAATTATCACCAAAGAACAGGTTGCCACTGCACTCTCTAAAGCTAAAAACATGGCTTCAGTGAGGCCTAATAATAAGCCAGATGGTCTCTTAAACAGCTTAAATTAGGATTTATCAGGCTCATTAGGATGCCTGTTTAACCACTGCCTCTGGACTGGCTTTGTCTCAATAGAATGGAGGACAGTAACGGTCATCCCTCTGCATAAAGGGGGACAATGGATCATCTACTAACCCAGAAAATTACAGACCCATACATTTGACTAGTCTTATATGCAAGTCCATGGAAAGAATAATTATGGACATGTTAAACAAAGACATAGGAGACCTCCAAGCACTAGTGCCAACCCAATTCAGCTTTGTCAAGGGCAGGTCATGCCTACTGAATCCGGTGGATTTCATTGAGAAAGTCACTAAGGCCATGGATGACGGTAAAACTATATATACAACCTACCTCAACCTGGCCATGGTATTCGACACAATTCCCCAGTCAGGTATTATAAATTAACTCACAAAACCTGGCATAAATCCTTACATCACCTGATGGATGCTCAACTGGCTCATGGATAAGACATGTGGTTAAAGTTGGTGAATCCAGTTCCAGTAGGGGGCCAGTTAATAATGGTGTGCCACAGGGCTCAGTGCTGGCACCACTCCTATTCAGAATATACTTCTCTGAAGTCAAGGCTAATGCAGAAGGCCTTTGGGATGACAAAGTTTGCAAATCATTGCAAGCTAGAAGCAGAGAGTCCCCCAGTGATGTAGATATCCTTCAGGAACGTCTAGCTCAGACAAATGACTGCTGCCAGAACCATGGTCTAAAGCTAAATACAAAACATATATTATTATACACTTAGGGAAGTCAGATACCCATGTAAATTGCAACATCAATAGCACACCCCTTAGAGTAGACTCAGAGGTGAATGATCTAGGTACACAAATAAGTAGTAGCCTGAACTTTGACTGCCATGTGTCCACAATGGTAAGAAAACCCTTTTATGTGGCATAACTTATAAGTAAAGTTATGGCATCCAAACCCAAGGCTGCACTCAGGCCTCATTAAATCAATAATCAAGTTCAATGAGCCATTTGGCATGTACTTGACTAGGCACTTTCAGCAGCTGGAGTGACCTGAGAGTTTCTTCATAGAGAAAATGCAACACAAACTATGCAGATAGACTAAACCATGGGTTCCCAAATTGTGCGCCGCGGTAAGCTGGGGAGCCTCGGCTTCCTCACAGGGGCACCACGAAGCTTAGCAGCTGATTTGTCAGGTAAGTGAATGCCTGTATGAGTGTGTGTGTCTGTCAGTGTGTGTGTATGAGTGAATGCATGCATGAAAGCAAAAGAGTATGTGTGTGTGTGTGTGTGTGTGTGTGTGTGTGTGTGTGTGTGTGTGTGTGTGTGTGTGTGTGTGTGTGTGTGTGTGAGATCGGGAGAGTTAGAGCAATGTGTGAATGAATGCAGGTATGAATGAGGAAGTGGTTGTGTGTGTGTGTGTGTGTGTGTGTGTGTGTGTGTGTGTGTGTGTGTGTGTGTGTGTGTGTGTGTGTGTGTTTGTGAGATTGAACGTCCAGATTTTTGCCTCATATTTTTGGTGTGTTCCTCCTAAAACCTGTACTTTTCTGGCAAATAGTTGAGGATATAAGTCATTAAATAATGACAAACATTTGAGTTTAAGATTCCACATCCTTCAGAAAATTCATACTAATGCAAAACCTATTATTCTATCAACTTTCTAAGTTTCTAAGGGCAATATTTAAAATATGTCCCTATTTGTCCCCCCATCATTTTAGGCTTTGTCCAGTTTTTTTGCTCGAACACAACTGTAAGTTAAACAGCACAAAGGTCACCTGGTCTTTGGAACTAAACTTAATCAGGGACTCAAATAAAATATGATAGACAGACAAGTAGATGTCTCAGAGATTGCCTCTTCTTTGGAACAGACTTCCTATTCACATTAAGCAGAGCCCTTCCCTGACTCTCTTCAAATACAATTTGGATCAATGGATGGGAAATCACAAATTCACAGCTAGGGTGGTGCCTATGTCCCTTATGGACAGGAGTAATCTGTAAGATACTCCATGCCATCCTCTTGCCCTAGGGGCCATATAGTGGGTAAAATTAGGTTACAATGGCTCGGCTTTTTAAGGGCCTTTAAGTCATTAGCCTAGTAATCTCCTATGAACCTATAAACCAAGAAATTACATCTATTGTTAACTTAAAGTTTTGTGCAAGCCATTTCCATGGTAGCTGGGGGACAACTCACTAATTGCCCATCCCAACAAATGAGCAGTCCTAAGCACATTCCATGGCTCCCAGAAAGTGCAGTACAACTCCACTTGTATGCCAGTCTTGCTACTGCAGGCAGGTAGGAAATGCCTGCAGTACCAAATCCTACATGCAGGTGGAGTATATGCTTCCCCCAAAACATCCAAAAATGTCAATGAGCTAAGCCACTGAAGCCAGGATTGTACCTTGGTGTCATTCATCAATATAAAATCCCAATATTTGTCAGTGAAACAGGCTTGATTCCCGTTTTGAAATCAGATGTATGGCTCTACCAGTCTCCATTAGCATACACTGAATGGGAAATGGTGGAGCCTTAGGTTTTAAACCCATATGAAGAATTACTGCTCAGTGTGGCATACTATACCATGAGAAGCCAACCAAGGGTGTGTGTGTGTGTGTGTGTGTGTGAGTGTGTGAGTGTGTGAGTGTGTGTGTGTGTGTGTGCGCTACAAGTGTGTGTGTGTGTGTGTGTGTGTGTGTGTGTGTGTGTGTGTGTGTGTGTGTGATTCTGTGTGTGGTTGTGTATGTGTGTGCATTGTTAGAGATTGTTTTCATAATTATAAGAGGGTCTATGTTAAATCCGATAAAGATAAGGAGACCTGAATTTGATTAATGCAGTGATGATTTTGACATTGCTGCATCTGCTGATGTTAAAATAGTAGGATAAAAACAATAGTTCTTAGGAAGGTCTTTATGAGCAAAACACAAAAAGCTTTGTGAGATGTTTGAGAAAAGAACAGGAAGGATATGTTAACTGACGTGTTCATAGGTACTTACTGGGCAATTGATCTGTGAGGATCTTAAGAAACTTAGCCTTATATTCCCATGGTAGTTTTATCCCTAATATTTGGAGTCTAAATAATCCAGAGACAGGCCAAAAAAAGGATATGTTGCTAAATGTCATGTTTCCTCTATCCAGAAAGGGCAGGGGGTGCTAAACCAGGGGTGAATTTGTGGTTACCAATCCATTCATGCAAATTACATTTGAACAGAGTAATAGTACTCTACTTTATGTGTACTGAAATACAGTTCTGTTGATGTGGTATTCTCTGTGATACATGCCTATCCCTCGAACATGTTCTATTTATTTTGCATAAAAGACTGAAATCCCAGAGTGTGCGTTTATGATACCATGTTACTTGTGAATGTGTAATTGGTTTGGTAGAATAGGGCCTGTTGAAGGTCTATATGTGAGACATACCTGACCTCTCAGTAGCCACTATGATAAAGGGACAAGGCTTTGAGACAGTCTGCATCATTTGTATGATTTAGGCCCTTGATTTTTTTTTGTTTTACTGAGGAAGAGTTGTGTCAGTTCCATTTTTGACAACTGTTTGGGCAGGTACATGCTGAAAGGGGCATTGTACTCAATGATCATCCTAATGAGTGTTGAGTCCAGTGGAATGATTGCAGCCCTGGATGTGGATGCAATGCCTTTAGATATAAGCCGTGCAACAGAAATGTACTTCCTTGCAACTGTAGAAAATTGGCGATCAAAGGACAGTTCATTGTCAACATTGAATCACAGATACTTAACTACAGGAACAATTTTCAGGAATGTGTTGTCACTGTGAGAGTTACAACGGAAGTCCTGCTTGCTGATGGATATGATTATACATACTCCTTGGCCTTTAGTTTTAGTTCATGGTTTTGACACCAATTATTTGTTTGTGACAGGCTGACTTGAAGGATCTTGGTGCCTACCAAGGAGGTTATTTCTGCAAACGTAGCCAGAAACCCTTAACATCAGATAATTAATAATTAAAATTAGAATAATAATATAAATTAGGCTTTAGAATAATGTTATAAAATATTATGAAAATTAGTTGTGGTGAATTTACCAATGAAAAAAATTCAATAGTATGATCAGGTTAAGGAAATGCCACAACAGCACAGAGGCAACGTAAGGAGAACAACCTTTGCTAAGCGCTTTCATCCTAAAATTCAAAGTGCTTCTTCAGAGTCTGAAGAAGTCCTTTGAATTTTAGAATAAAAGCACATATAAAAGGTTGTCCTCCTTATATGGCATCCAGATTGTCATGCTTATTTTGTTTAGTTGGTCTGTTTTTAACATATGACCCTTTGTTACTGCATTTTTACTTGTGTATAGGGAAATACCATTATACTGAACTGTGTTATACCTTATCAAGAAAAAAATGTAAATGACTTGAAAAAGAGTGTGGAAATGGAATCATTTATTATGGTGAATATTGTTAAAGATGGTACCTGTGAAACATTTAATACAGGAGGAAAAAAGGAAGTACTAGAATGTGCTTGCTAATTTATGATACTGGAAAAAAATTGGGAAGCTACAAAGAGATTATGCAATAAATTAGAAGCAAAATATATACAACTGAATATACTTTTGTATGAAGAATATGATGCAATAAGACAAGAAAAAATGGATCAGCTAGATAAAATTATTTTTTGTGGGCATAGTCTATGTAGAAAGCAAGATGTGAACAAATGGTGAATAACAGAAAAAGTGCAAAAAGGTAACAATTGTCATGGGAATCAGGTTCTGGCCATGGAAGAAGTAGTGGAGGCTAAGGAAATAACTTTTTTTATGTATATTTTATTATGTCTCAGCATAAATATTATATTTTGATAAATGTTCTAAACTCTTTTTGGTAAGTACCATTGGAATTTTTACAATCAGCGGAGCTACTAACAACTTAGGTGCAGTGGATATAAAAAGAGTACATACCCGTTAAAATGCCAGGTTTTTGTGATATAAAAAATGAGACCACAATAAATCATTTCTAATCTTTTCCCACCTTTAATGTGACCTATAACCTATACAGTTCAATTGAAAAACAAATTTGTTAGGGGAAACAATATAAAAAATAAAAAAATGTACAATAAGCTGGTTGCATAAGTGTGCACACCCTTAAACTAATACTTTGTTGAAGCACATTTTGATTTAATTAAAGCATTCAGTCTTCTTGGGTAGGAGTCTATCAGCATGGCACATCTTGCCTTGGCAATATTTGCCCACTCTTCCTTGCAAAGGCACTCCAAATCTGTCAGATCGTGAGGGCATCTCTTGTGCACAGCCATCTTCAGGTCACCCCACAGATTTTCTATTGGATTTAGGTCTAAGTTCTGGCTGGGCCATTTCAAAACTTTAATTTTCTTCTGGTAAAGCCATTCTTTTGTTGGTTTAGATGTATGCTTGGGGTCATTGTCATGTTGAAAGGTGAAATTCCTCTTCATCTTCAGCTTTCTACCAGATGCCTGAATGTTTTGGGCTAAAAGTGACTGGCATATGGAACTGTTCATAATTTCCTCCACCTTGACTAAAGCACCAGCTCCAGCTGAAGAAAAGCAACCCCAAAGGATGATATTGCCACCACCATGCTTCAAAGTGGTGATGGTGTTCTTTTGGTGATGCAAAGTGTCATTTTTGCACCAAATGTACCTTTTTGAATTGTGGCCAAAAAGTTCAACCTTGGTCTCATCACACCAAAACACATTTTCCCACATGCTTTTGGGAGACTTGATGTATTGTTTTGCAAATTTTAGCTGGGCCTGGATGTTTTTCGGTGTAAGAAAATACTTTCATCTTGCAACCTTACCTCATAGGTCAGACATATGGAGAATACGGGAGATTGTTTTCACATATAGTACACAACCAGTACTTGCCAGAAATTTCTGTAGCTGCTTCAATGTTGCTGTAGGTCTCTTGACAGTCTCCCTGACCAGTTTTCATCATGTCTTTTCATCAATTTTGGAGAGACGTCCAGTTCTTTGCCACGTCACTGTTGTCCCATGTTTCCTCCACTTTTTGATGACTGTCTTCACTGTGTTCCATAGTAGATCCAATGCTGTGGAAATGTTTTTGTACCCTTCTCCTGACTGATACCTTTCAACAATGAGATCCCTTTGATGCTTTGTAAGCTCTCTGAGAACCATGGCTTTTGCTGTAGCAGGCACCTGAATAACTGTCAGGAAAATCCTACTAGGACAGCTGAACTTTATTTGGGGTTAATCAGAGTCTCTTTAATTGATGGCAGGTGTGTACCCAAAAAGTCTGAATGCTGTAATTAAAGCAAAAGGTGCTTCAACAAAGTATTAGTTTAAGGGCGTGCACATTTATGCAACCAGCTTATTGTACATTTTTTTATTTTTTTATATTTTTCCCTTAACAGATTTGTTTGTTTTTCAATTGAAAGGTGGGAAAAGTTTTGAAATGATTTATTGTGGCCTCATTTTTTTATATCACAAAAACCTGGCATTTTAATAGAGTGTGTAAACTTTTGATATCCACTGTAGAAGGGACCTAAATGTAGTACCTAATTCAAAGGGGACACATTCAAGAGTGCAACCCCCCCCCCTTATATTTCACTGCAGTGTCAGTGTAGGAAAATTGATCCAAAAACTTGGTTTGGGAACCCAACCCGCATATGTCTGATCTTTCAACATCTAAGGCAAATGCACTAAATGTTCCAACACTGACAATGATGGTGAACCCCCCCCCCCCCACACACATGATATGTGCAATATGTTTAGGAGATCATTTTTCCAGTGTCTACTGTAAACATCGCTTTTAACTATGTCCCATTCTTTTACTGCATTTTTGTACCACACATGTCAGAAAACAGTCATACACTGTGGCACAGATTATGCAATAAAAAGGCAACTGTCTACAATATAGGTTGAGAGGGAGAGGACTTTATTCCCTTAACTTTCTCTTCTGTTCAGAAGTGTCAGTTTAGTGACAAAAATAAAGTATCCCACAATAAAACCACCCATTTTTTATTTACTTTTTAATGGTCTGCAATTGTACTAAAGGATATATTTATTCTAAGGCATACTAATCTTTCTTTTGAACTGGTATCATAGCTTAATCTGTACTAATGTGAAAGGTTAATTGTGACTCCATTTTCTAGATGAGTTGCATATACTTTTTAATCATCAACATAGATAGATATCACTATCTCTCATACAGCTCCCCAGATACTCCATTAACCCCCTTTTTTAATTCAGATTACTGTTTCTCACTCATGTCAATATGATGCAATGCGAGTATAAATGGCTGAACTTTAAGGTAGCACTGATACTAGTGAAAGGGATAGCACTGATACTTTTGAAATGGAGTACCTTTTGAGTAAATTGTTAATTCTAGTTCTGTAGGTTTTGTATAAAGATATTGGATAACTATGGACAGAAATGAAAAGAGGCCAAAATATGGCAAGCTTCTTAAAGGAGAGCAAAAAAGCCTTGTCAGCTTATATCAGAAAACGTAATCATAAAAGTACAAAAGGAGATATCTGCAGAAATACAGAAGGGGAGCAGGCCAACCATACTGAAAGCAAATAAGATGATAAAATGTTTCCTAAGACATTTAAGAAAACAAATTGCAATACCTTTTGAAATATTGTTGATATATGTATGCCTTTAGGGTTCCTCTGTGCAGCTGTTACATTCTACAATGCTACATGTGGCGAACCAACATTAAAAAACTACAATGTGATTAAAACATTGGAGTAGTCATAAACTGATGCTATTTCAGGTTCCATACATATGTCTTAATAATTAGTCTGGGTATATTTTTTCTTATCATCCATAAATGTATCTGTCACTGAAAATAAGATAGCTCAACACTTATTTGTCCCCTTTCCAAACCATTTGTTTTATGTTCCAATCAAAGTAAAAATTAAAGCTTGTACCTGGTTGGATTTCATATTAAGATAGGATTTATTGTAGCATTTCATTTATCCTTTGTTGACCAGATTAGTCCCACTAGACTAGTATCCTCTGTTCAGAGGAGTCCCACAGTAGTATATATATTTCTAGGGAAAATTTGGCCAGGGCATTAAGGAATTTCCTGTATTTGCAATTGGCACTCATGGTGTTGTACACAAATACACATGCATGTCCCATTTCTAATGCAGAGGCAGCTGGGATGACATTGTGTGAGATGGAACATCAACCAAAGGGAACGGAGGTGAATGCCAGCTCAGAAATAGTAAGCAATATAGCAGTGGAAGATTCAGGGGAAGCTTTTCAAAGAAAGTTTAATATGACCAAGGAGACAGCCACAGAGGAGTATATGGTTACAACCCTTCAATTGGGAGGGTTGTGGGATGATATACTTCAAAAAATGATCAACCAATGTGAGCCCAGAGAATGAGTTTCATGAGGGGATATTATGGAAAAAAGGACAATACTGAAAAAATAATGGAGTAAAATTAGAGATAGAATCAGAAGTTAGTGATGAAGAAGATTTAAGTTGGAAAATGGTAAGAGGGGAAAAAAGAATTGCATTTGTAAAACAGGTAAAGAATTTGCATTAATTTAAAGGAAAAGAAGAAAGGAAATGAATAAAACTACTCTTATTAGTATAGGCTGGGATCTCCTAAACTAAAAAACAGGCTAATGAATAATTTACGAATTATTTCTGTGAATGTTAATAGTGTGAAGAATATTACTAGAAAAATAGCAATTTTAGAATGTGAAGTTGATATAATTGTTCTGGGACACAAGAATTCTGACTCATGAAAATTGCAGATAAAAAAATGTTGGCTGGAGAAATAATATGAAACATAGGAAATGAACATTGTGCAGGAATACCAGTTCTATGTAGAAGAGTGGTGGATATTTTGGATGTTATATTAGTCAAAATGGGAATATTCACAATTATAGATGCAAAATGGCAAGAAAAAGAGTATATAATTATTGCTGTATATGCATATGTGATTAGTACATAAAGGGAAATTTTATTTCAGAAAATATTGGATTATATATTTGTAAACATGGCTATAATAATTACAGGAGACTTCAACTGTGACTTAAGGGGAAATAAAAAGAAAAGAGGACAAGATGTAAAAAAGATAATGGAAGTAATAAAATGTGGAAAAATGAGTTATATGGAATAAAAAATCAACTTACAGCAGTGGTACTTTATAATCTGCACTAGATTGTTTTTGGTATCAAGAGGAATATGTATAATGGAAGAAGAAACTATTGTAAGAGTCTTTTTCAGATATGGCTAGGAGTATATCATAATAAACAGTACATAAAGATAGGGAAATGTTTAAAAAGCAGACATGAAAAGGAATGAAATAAAAAAGGAAAGAGATATTAAGTAATTATGGAAGGATCATATTAGCATGAAAGCATGTTAATTGGTCAGAATGATAGAAAAAAAAAAAAGAAAAAAGAAACACAGGAATATGCTAAAACACATACAGATGCGATTAGTCATTTATGAAAGAATAATAGAGATTATTATTAAAAGGAAAAAGAAATGTATAAGGAAAATTATTATATAAACAAAGATATTTTACAAAGAAGAAAGAGATTTCACCTTATTTAAGCAAGATAGTGAAGAAGGATAGTAAGCATAATGAAATAAATGAAAATGAAAGATAAAAAAGGTACTATACAGAAAATCAGCAACAAATTGTGGATATTGTAAGATGTGTGTAAGAAATGTTTAGTTAAAAGAGAGAGGGGGTGGAGCCTAGATGGCTAACTGAGAGCAGTGAATTTTGAGAGCTCTATAAACTAGTATAATAATATAGGAACATTTATTATTTTCAAGTTTAAAACATCAGAAATCTATAGCTAAACTAATAAACTACATAAATATCAATTTGGTGGAGAAATGCAAAACTTTTCCTGTCAAGTAACTTGGAGATATATTCAGTCACTGAATATGAACAACTCAAGGAATTCTCATTCAGATGCTGCATTGAAAAAAGAACTGCAATTCATGGCATCTACCTTAGAAGAACTATCTTTGAAGGTGGGTGGCTTTAAAAATGACTTGGAAAACCTCAAATTAAATTCTCAAAAACAGACTGATACTCTTAAGGAACTATTACAGCAACACCATACAAAAATAACAAATACAGAGACTTCTCTAAATGACATTGAAGGGAGACTCACAGAGGAAGAATTCCAAAAAGAATTTCTACTTAGACAGAATACATGGCTGCTTAACAAAAATAGATGACTTAGAAAACAGGGAAAGGAGAAACAACATAAGGGTCTTTGGTCTGCCTGAAAACATTGAATGAAAAGACATTATTTCATTCTAAACAACCTGGATTCTTGACTTTTTAGACTTGAAAGAGGGACTTTCATTTGGAATTGAAAGGATGCATAGAGCACTGAGGAAACCTGCTTCTAACTCAACAAATTCTCCACCTAGATCCATAGTTATAACATTTCTTTCATTTCTGGACAAGGAACTAATATTAAAATCTGCTTGGAGAAAATCACCCTTAAAATACAATCAAAGCCTGGTAAGGTTTGACAATAATTATTCTTCCAGAATAGTAGAACAAAGGAAAAAAATCTGGCCAATAATAAAACTGGTGAAACAAAACAACATTAAAGCACAGCTGGCCTTTCCAGCCAAGATAAAAATACTTTTTGCCAATGAGATGAGAACCTTTAATGACTTAGAACAAGCTACTATATTCATCAAAAATATCAACATAGTGTCTTTCCCAGAAGAAATGGAATGGATGGCCCCTACTCTTAAAAGAATAAAAGAAACAAATCATTGGACTGATGCTAGAAAGAAGAAACAAAAAACTGATTCCAAGATAGCTGTCCCAAAAAATAACTCTTACAACTACATCTCTCAAAGTATCAACTGATATGGTACATCACTTGTCATATGTTTTTATTTAGAAAAGGGAAGGTTTCTTAAACAACTGAGAAACAGTAATGATTTATTCAGAATGTTCAGAGTCCAATAATTCTTCACAAGCAAAGGTAGGTTAAGATGGGTTACTAATTACATTATATATAAGCCAAACAAAGCAACATATAATATAAACATAGAAGTTTGTATTCCCCTAGTTGAACTCAGTGAATACTTATCTTGTTCATTTTTCATTGTTTTTACTTATAATAATTTAAGTAATTAATTGACTAATTCAACAAGGTATCATTCATCAGAGTTCAGACTCAAACGTAACAAATTAACGTCAATTATAATAGCAGTAACAGTAGAGTGTTTTGAAAGAAAATGCTGTCATGGAGATTAATGGCTTTTTCAGTTAAAGTATGATTTATAAATGTCATGTATATCCTGGTTGAATAATAGTAGCAAGCTCTTAGTACAAATGTCCTAATTATTCTGTCTAAATATAATTAATATCAATTATGGCAGGTAACACAGTTGCGAGTGCTGTTTGATCAGTCCTGATATGGTGTGCCTGGATGCAGTTGTGTCTGGCAGCTAGTACAAATGTCATTATTATTCTGTCTAAACATAGTTAATATCAATTATGGCAGGTATCATAGCTTTGAGTGCTGTTTGATTAAGCCTGACATGGTGTGCGTGGATGCAGCTGTGTTGGGCAGCTGTTGTATGTTGCTGTTTTCATATCCTGGAAGCTGTGGGTTGCGGCTTGTGATCGAGGTTTACTGATGCTTGAGTATTAGGAAGAGACATTTGGTGTTTTAGCCTGGATTCAGGGGAAAGGGGTGGATAAAAGTGTGATTTGGGATATTTTGGCAGAGAATAGTTTGTTTATACATCTGCTGAGTGAGAGATGGGAAGGCTGGAAGAATGTGTTATCTCTTGTTGTGGCGGCTTGTTGGGAGTTTTTTTTGTTTTTTTATTATCTGTTTGCTCTCCATTCTTTTCCTGGCTGATGCCTCACTGAAAGGGAAGGAATTTAGGCTTGAAGTTGCAGTGAAGTAAAGCTTTGCTTCACGTGCATCGTGAGCCTCTGGTATGCGGTGCACAGATACAGTAACAGAAACAGACGATCCCAGGTTGCTATGGTAACAGAGCCAGAGTGACGATAATGCTTAACGGCTCTGAGGAGCCTCCTAGATGATTCTTGGCAATCCTTTTGGTTTAAAATATATATATATATATATATATATATATATATATATATATATATATATATATATAAAATAAAAAGGCTGTTTTAAACCACATTTACATATATTGATGGACTCCCAACACTTCGTTTAGCTCATTAAGGTGATTCTTGATTAAAAAAATAAATAAATAACAATAAGTACAATTTTATATTTAAAATATATTTTGATCAAAACACATTAAGGACTTACATAAGAGTGGAAGTCTGAGTTACTGTGAAAGACTAAGAGCACTTGGTCTTGTGCAGAACACTTTGCAATGGTCTGGGAGGTGAGCTTGCTTGGACGTGTTGGGAATATGGGGATAGCTGATTGTAGGGGTGTTTGGTGTTGCTGGGAAGTGCTAGAGAGTTATCAGATTTTCCTTCATGGAAATATCTGTGGGAATGGAAGGTGTGTTGAGTGGTTCACTGGCAGAGTGGCCACTGCATGGAACAGGCTGGTAAAATGGAACAGGACAAATATTGGTTTGGATATTTTAAGAACAACCTGGAAACACACCACATGAACTAGTGAATGGTATTCTGGCAAAACTGGATAGGTATTGTTGCCCGTGCTTGAAGTACTACTATGTGTGTATGTAAGGATGGAAATATACTTATAACAAATAAGAAACTAGAAAGGTCTCATAATTTAAAGTCTATGGACTGTATAAACATGCTTGGAAAGACCTAATAATAAGAATAAGCATTACAGCTTGTGGTCTCTCAAATAACTAAGCAACAGCCAAAAAAAAAAAAAACACACAGTAGTTATGTAATGTATGGTTTTTGTAAATCTAGACATAAAATATATAATCATTATATAAGATGAAGCAGTCTGCTGAATTTAGATATTAAAGACAGGATTTAATAACATGGCTAGTTTTTGTAACCCATCTTGACTATATATAATACTTAAGTGGTTACCAAGGTAACTAATGTTTATACATGACATCAAACTGACAAAGTTTTTCAAGAGAAATAATAGAAGCCTGAACTTGAAATGTCACAGAATGTAACAATCATATTCTGAACAAATAGTATTAAATTGACAATAGCCACTCAGTTTAATAACATGGGCTTGTGTATAATAACACTACTGTTTTAACTTGTCATAAATGACATACGCTATATTGAACATCAAGGGGAAGCATGATGATTTTCTGATATAAATAATTGTGCATAACAAGTCATATAATTGCTTTAACTTGAATTGTGGTTTTGTAACCCATCTTGACCATACATAATACTAAAGCTGTTACCAAGGTAACTAATGTTTTATACATGATATCAAACTGAGAAAGTTGTTCAAGGGAAACAATAGAAGCCTGAACTAGGAATGCCACAGAATGTAACAATCATATTCGGAACAAATAGTATTAAATTGACAATAATAACTCAGTTTAACCTTTTCTGATTATAGAAAATAGAATGTTGCCATTTAAATCTAAAAAAAATCAGTATATGCCATAAAATGGCAATTTTGGAATATGGAAAGGGAACTTGTAATCATTAATCACAATAAGTGAATTTGTTGTTTTTAACCTATAATTTCACTCATTTTATAATAAGAAATGACAGATATGAAAATCCTTATGTGTAGGAAATGGGGGGAAGAGGGATGCACTGATAATTAAAATGCACTAACTTTTATCAATGTTAACATAAAACAAACTTGATTCTTTAAGAAAGTTAGTAACAAAGAAAGATATTACTTAAATGCTGGCAAACAATGAAATATAACTTATATATCCAGTAAAATACATTGTACTATAAGCATTAGGTATAAATATTATCATCTATTTATATTAAGAAATAAGTTTTGAAAGACTTCATCAATAAGGGTAAATATGTTAAATAACTGTGTGCTATAATCTTTTACTGAGGTTTTATATATGATACATCCTACTCTACTATGATTGAATTGCTTGTCTTCTATCTTTCATGTAAATATTAATTGCTTATACAATAAGTAGACATTTATATTGTATTAGAATTCTGTCTAATTTACAATAGTGCTATATCTGTTCAAAATAATATAAATATTGCTTATTCCTATTACAAATATTTCCATATGATAATTCAATTTATGGAGCTCAGATGTTCTGGATTGTCAAGGTATGAGTGATAATCTTATAGATTTAGGTTTATCCATCAAATTAGGAATTATTTTCATTCCACTGATAGTGTCGCTCTTAGTTTTGTTAACATTTATTAATTTAAATTTATTTCACAAAAACATTTTACTATACCTGACCAAAACATTACTTTATTGGTAAACACTAAAAGTATAAAACTGATAATTTCCTTTAAAATCTCAAACATATACTGTATAGTTATCAGAGGAAAATGTTTAATAGTTACAATAAAACAAAATATACACCCAGAAATCATTTATAAGTATGAAGATAAAGAAGGCCTTATGGGATTAGTAATAATTAAATATAATAACAGAATATGGACCCTAGCCAATCTATACTGGTTCCCAGGCATTGAAACAGGAACTGTTAAAAATCATTTGGATTTCATTTCCAATAATTATAAAGGCAACTTAATATTAGGAAAAGATTTTAACTGTATATTTGATATTTCTGAAACTACAAATAAAAGACCGCTATGCACATCTGCTGTATCAAAAGCTTTAAACAAGTGGGTAGAATAATTTCATCTTGTAGATACTTTCAAATCGAAAGAAGATAAATCTTTGTTGTTTTCCCATCAAGATCACAGATTTGGTACCCAAACTAGAATAGATAAAATATTTGCTGCCCGTGACTTACACTCTAAAATCATTAAGTTCTCAAATACTCCCTGCCCCTTTTCAGACCACAATTCATTGATACTATAACTTCAAAATGGGTACAAACTTAATCTTTAACTCAAAAATTCCAGCATATATAACTAAAATTAAAGAGTGTAAACCCTGGTTATTATCTGAATTACAGTTCTACTTAGATATTAATTACACCACAGAGATAAGTAAAATAATGATATGGACCTCATTAAAAGCTTACATATATGGTAAAACCCTAACTTGGTATAAAAAAATCAGAGAATGGGATTCTGAATTATTAGATCTACAATCCAAACTTTTGTCAGTAAAAGCTGAAAAAAAATCAAAATAATTTGGAAATGAAAAAGAAAGTAGAAGTATTAAACAATAAATACAATGAACCTCTAACACATACAACTAGCTTAGCTTTAGAAAAACAAAAATTTAATACCTTGGCCACTTCTCCCAAATATCTACGTAATTTATCAACAATAATCAAAATATAATCAAAAGCTAATAACATGAAAAGTATCTTCCATGAAAAGAAAGGGAAAATGTCTCTGATATTGGTGACAATCTTGATGCCTATAGAAATTACTATATGGGGCATTTCCAAAAAGAAAATATACATATCAATCAATGAAATCAAGATGAAAAATGTTCTAATATAAAAAAATACCAGACAAAAATGAAAACTAGATCTGCAAGCACCCATATCCTGCAAAGAAATTACAGATACAATAAAAGAGGGTTAAAATAATAAAGTTCCAGGTATCAATGGCATAATTATGGAAATATATAAACCTTTTCCTTCAAAGATACTATCCCTCTTCCATAAAACTCTATTAGAAATTCAGTCACAAGCTTTAATACCACCCTCTTGGAGATATTTCTTAATCACACCAATCCTAAATGAAAACAAATCCCCAAACCTGTGTACCTCATATAGACCTATATCATTATTAAATAATGACTATACGATATTATGACAATATTAGCTAACATAATGAAAATACCATTATCCAAAACAATAAATAATGATCAAAATGGATTTATAAATCATAGACACACACATGACAACATTAAAAGGAAAATGTCTCTTATAGATTATGTTAATAAAGAAAATAAAGAAACACTCATTATTGGCTTAGATATAGAGAAAGCATTTGATTCCCTAAATTGGGACTATTTATTCAAAATCCTAATGCTATTTGAATTTCCTGCATCCTTTGTTCATCTCCTAAAGAGTATATATATATATATATATATATATATATATATATATATATATATATATATATATATATATATGTATATATAGATAGATAATTTAGCGTAGGTCAAGGTAGGGCCTTTTACATCTGAATCTATACATATACCAAAAAGCACTAAACAAGGATATCCCATGTCACCAATTTGATTTGCTCTGGCTATTGAAGTATTAGCAGATTCAATTTGTAATAATATAAAAATGAAAGGAATAGATGTTTATGAACAATACAGTTCTAAAGTCATGCTATTTGCTGATGACATATTACTAACATTATCTAATACAAAAGAGACATTTGAAGAATTAGATATATTAATTGACAAATGTCACATGACTTCAGGACTCCATTTCAAAAAATCAAAATCAAAATTTTTATTTTTTAATAAAAAAGAACTGCAGACTAAGGTAGAGCACATCATAGGGAAACAAGAATCTACCTTAAAATGTCTAGGAATTGAGTTATGCAAGGATAATAATGAATTAGTCTTAAAAAAAACTACAATAATATCATCATGACAATTAAAATCTCTGTGGAAAAATGGGACAAAATAATATTAACATTTGAAAATAGACTACAGTTAATAAAAATATTTTTACTGCCCAAGATCCTATATATAGCCTTGGCAATACAACTGTTACTAGAAAAGAATATACTTAAAGAAATAAATTCATGCCTAATAAATTTTTTATGGTTTCCCAAAAGAAACAGAATAGCTTTAAAACATCATACCAGACCATGGAAACAGGGAGGATTAAACTTTCCTGATATAGAAACATGTATAAATGCATCAATATCTAAAACAATCTCAGACTGGATAAGTCCAAATTACTCTGCAAATTGGAAAGAATTACTAACTGTAATATCAATAAATGAATTTGATTTACAAAAAAATTCAAATAACAGATAAAAACAATTTGCCATGGCACATATTATGTATTAGCATGCAATATAACATAACTACTGTAAACCCACTAAAACTCATATGATTAGTTATTACATCGACTCATTTAGGAAAATTATTAATGCAAATATAGATTTAAAAAATTGAGTTTGATCTTTTAACACCATTTATAGTCAAAAAGAACTTTCCACATAAAATATATAGAGAAATTATTAATTCCTGGGAATACAAAGGATTTATTTGTTGGCTCCACTGTATCAAAGAATTAAACATTTTAGATATGCAAGAAATAAAAACAACATACAAAATTCCACAACAAGACTGGCTAACTTTACAGAGTATTCTGTCATATTCACAAGATTTATGTAGAATAATTAACAATTCTTCATTTAAAGAAATATCTAAATTTACAAAATACCTATATAAAATCATATATAATAACTTTGACATGGGAACCGGTATTTCACAATTTTGCAAAATATTGATAAACTATAAAACAACACCCAAAACCTCATATTGGAAATATATAATTAAAAGACACTCAATACAGTTAACTGAAGATATTAAAACAAATATCTTATTAGCGATAAAATATACATCCTTTACACAATACTGGAAAGTTTTTAATTGGAAATGGTTGCACAGAGTATTCTTAACCCCAGATAGAATCAGTAAAATTAGTTCTTCCATAAAAGGAATATGTTGGATATGTGAGCAAGTACACAATGCAGATTGGAACCACATTTTCTTTGATTGTGTTAAAATTAAGCCATTTTGCAATGGTATTTATAACTTTCTGCAAGCTTTTTTTAATGAATCATTTTATTTAACTAAAGCTCTTATATTATTAAATGTGAACAAAGGTCCTCATTTGAATAGGTCAAACATGTATCTAGTATGGACTATACTTGCAGTTTCAAGGAAGTGTATAACAAGAAGACTGGAAATTAAAATTAAAGAACAAAGAATTTATCCAAAGCCATTTATCAACAACCCTTGGGGAAAAGTCTTATCGTTGATTGACACTATACAATAATTGATCAGACACTCTGATGGATTGGACATGCTTATAAAGTAACTGTATACATTAAGATCTGTGATAGTGTCAGGCTAATGTAAGTAGTGTAGATAGTTATTTAAGACATTATGTATAAATACTATGGAATTCATTCAAATGTATTTGAAAAATAAAAAAAAAATTTGAGAAAAAAAAGAATTGTTTAGTTAAAAGAGAGATAGTATGAAGCAATGGGAAGTAATTTTTCTGAAGAAATTAATAAAGATTTGCAAAAGAGATCACACTGTATGAATTAGAAAATGTGTTTAAATAGTTAAATGTAGAGTCAGCCTCTGGTCCTGATGGTATTGGTCTGAAATGTATAAACATCTAGAAATATGGCAGAACGACTAGTTAATATGTATATTCAATGAATGGTTAACTGAAGTATTAAAATATAAGGAATTGTATAGTGGAGTATTAAAATTTGTATGAAAAATGGGAGAAAAAGAATATATAAAAAAAATGGAGACCAATAGTTCTAAATAGTACAGACCATAAGATATTTATGAAAATAATAGATAAGAGATTTGAAAATAATATGCAATACATAATGCAGGAAAGTGTGTAAGGTATAAAGGAAAATGATACCAAGAATTATTAATTATAGTGAGAGCAATTATAGATGATATATATAGAAAGAAAGAAGATATAACATTTATGGTAGGTGATTTTTAATAAAGCATGTGATTCAATACAGCATGATAAATTGTGGAAAATAATGGATATACATAATATTTATAATAAAATTAAGCAAGTTTGTAGAACAGCTTCTAACAATAATAAAGTAAGAGTCTTAGTCAATGGGTGGTTAAGTAAAGAAATAGATATGAATAGTGGTATAAGACAAGGGTGTCCTATAAGTAGTATTATATTTGTTTTATTCATGAATATAATAGACAGATAAACAGAAAATGAAGAATGCAAATTACAAAATTCACACTGAAGCTGAAATATTCTTATAACAACTAAAAAGAGAGAGTGGATGACAGAAGCTATTATTTTTAGCTGAAAGTGTATGATGCTTAATAAAGAAAAGAGTAAAGGCATGGGTGATGTAATAAAAGTAACAAGTATACAATTTTCTATGAAATAAATATCTGTTTTAAGGATAAATTTTGATAAAAATGAAAATAAGAAGGGACTGGATATAATAATATAAATAAAAAGATATTTGAATATTATGGAAAATGTACAGATTAACATATAAAATGTGTATAGAAAAGATAGCATAATTATCCAGTGTTGTCATGATTGCTAGAGAACATGAAAATATTTTATTAGAAATATTTTTCTCCTTTATATAGGGATCTAGATTAAATCCTGCTAAAAGTGGTGTATTATAAATGAATAAGGAAGTAGGATGATTAGGTGTGATAAATCTGAGAATTTATGCTGCTTCATTAAATTTATATAAGGTACTGAAATGGCCAAATGAAAAAAATGAGAAATTACTGACACATGCACTGAAGTATAATTCTAAGGAATTTTGGGAAATATAAGAAATAAAAGAAAATGTTAATGAAGAAATAGAGAATTATCAACAAAAGATAAAAATGCAAAAATAAAGACTGATGAAGGGGAAGAAGATAAAATATGATATAATAGTATTATGAGAAAATATTGTTATATTAATTCATGAGAAAATGCTTCAAAAATAAACAGTAAAGCAATTAAAGATTGAAACAAGTGGTGCTGATATAATGTTGAATGCCAAAATTGTTTGTGGAGATTGAGAATAAAGAAATTATCAATCAAGGCAAATATGCCTTATAAAAAGAAAATTGAAGGAATAGGCTTGTATTGTAGAAAAGAAGAAACAGAACATATTTCTTAATATGTGAGAGAGCTAAAAGATTGTGGAATAAATTATGTACAGAATTTTTTGAAAATATCAAAAATTATGAGGATATAAATATGGACATGACTGAATATGGATACTGTGAACATCTAAACAAAAGAAAATAGATTTAGATAAGAAACTATTTTATGTAGTTTGGGTATTATGGAATGAAAGAATTAATGAAACTGTGTTTAATGAAAACAGGGACTTGTCACTAATATTAACGAACAGTAGATTATGATTATGAAAAATGAGTGAGGGTTGACATAAAAGTATAGAAATGACAATGTTTTGATGTGCAAAATATGAAAATGAAAATGGCTTAAAATTGTTGCATACATTTGTAAATGTGTGTGTGTGTGTGTGTGTGTGTGTGTGTGTGTGTGTGTGTGTGTGCACATATGTATATAAATAAAGGACCCCCTGCACTTTTTGATAGGTGCCATGGGATATTGTACATTCAGCTGAACTACCAGCAATGAAAACAGATAGAACCTTGGTTTAATGTATCATCCAAAGGGCTACACACTCAGAAGTACAGCATCCCTCTTATGCTCACTCACTCACTGCAAATGGATCTGTCTCTGTGGGTTTTAACAATTTACATTCTACAATGTCACAGTCTTTGGTTCCCTTTTCATTATATATATCAGTATAGCCAGCCTCCAGCAAAGCTCTTTTTGAGTCTGTGTGTCTGTCTGTGTTAGCTAGGCATCTAACAGAAGTCTAAGTTTGACTGGAGAAAAAAAGCCTGAGTGAATGAATGTCCAGACATTTTAATATCTGTACAAGTGTGTACAGTACATGTCTTCTCTGAGTAAGGGGGACTTTGGAATATTTTTGTTCTATCTCTCTATGTTAATGGATTCCAGATGTTGCCCCATACTTATTTTGCAGTGACAACCTTTGGAGCAGCGTGTGTGTGTCTCTCTCCATTTTAACGTTTCCTTGACTCTAAACATATGGGCTAAGAGAGAAGATGGAGTACTGCCTGTGCAGGCATTATACTTTCTATTGCATCCTTTGAGTTTTACCACCCTTTTTAACCAATTGAAACTTTACTATCCAAAGTAGGATAGTGACTATTTTTATGTGTGCAGTTTTAAAATCTATTCTTGGTGATGCCACCTCTTTGTCTGTACTCCTTTTGACAAACTAAAAGTTGATCTTAAGCAGATGTCCAGAATATGAGGCCCCTGTTTTCCTCTAGGAAACAAGTCTCAGACTGCGTACTTCACTCACTGAGATTTGCAGTGCATTTGTTACACACTGATACATTATATATCTATAGGTTAGTGAGATTAATACAAAACAACCAATGAAATCAGAATTAATAAATCAATGTAGAGTAGCAATGACTCTGTGCTATCAGTATCAAATAGTACACGCAAAGGCATTAACAGCATTAACAAATCTCATTATAAAACCTGATAATGATAACCCAGACTACCAATACTGGTAATACATATTTTTTTTAAATCAAATGTGTTTTCCCCTCTAGACATAGAAGTTTGTATATGTGTTTAATCGTGTGGCCATCAAAGACCCCAAAACAATTGGATGAGACAGTGGTACTTCCAGACTGCAAGGGAAAATATGATTGAAAGTGATATAATAACTGTAAACTAATATGTTTGGGAAGTAATATCTGTAGCTCATAAGAAAGGTGCATTATATCAGGTAGAAAAACTGATTTAAGTATGAGATGTGTTCTTTTCTTCCTTCAGAATGTTAGCACATTTGTAAAGCTGTATCTAGGCTTTGTGAACTTTGCAATATGTGTGTTTCCTGTGTCATAAAAATACTTGCAATTACCTGATTTTCCCATATGAATGAAGCTAGGTGATGAAAGGACCATAAATATATAAAATTTGAAATTGAAATGCAAAGTATAACTTTCGGCAGTTTCTTAAGAAGGACCTAATTGCTTTCGGTTAAGCTGTAGACAGGTTTGGAGTGAGGTAGTCAAATGCAATTAAAATGTTCTACATACAGGTATCTGGATAGAGATAGGAAAGCAGCTTTAATATACAAATTCTTTAGTCTGTCAAAGTGGAAGAATTGTTTGCATTTAAAAATGAAGTGATGTGATGTGATGTAACGTATGACCTCTTTCTGGTTTTCTGTGGAAACTGAATGATGAGCTGATTGAAATGTATTTATTTATAACTGAATGCAAATTATGCTAGTCTTGTTTGGTGGATCTTAGTGACACATCTGTGAAGTTTTCTTTGTTGTTGTTTGAATTATGCTTTAGAAAATGTTACTAAGAATAGTTTGGTCTAGCATTTCTTTAATACGACTAAGGTATTTAGCTGTAGGCCAGATTCTTGTTTAAATATTTTGTGCTTCATAACTGACTGATCTGTGCATTGTCTTGACCTCTGATATTTACTGTGCAAGTACATTTTTATTTATTTGTTTTACTTTTAAGATATTGTAGCTGGTATTTGTTATTTATTTATGCATTGTTATTTATTATCTGAGAAGAAGGCAATATTTAATACTGTATATTGCTAAAGATGTAGTGTTTATCTCAAGAAGACAGATCTCTTGAACACATTACCAGTGAGGTACACTTTTTTATAATTTATATTTGAGTAAATCAAGAGTGGTCTGGTAAAGCTGTATTTAGTCTTTAACGATATCCAATGTGGCAGCAGTGCTACCTCACTAGGAAGAAGGCTGTGAGGAATTGAAGAATTCTGCCAGATCTTCCATGTAAGAGAGACACTGTGTGTGTTTCTGTGTGTGTGTGTGTGTGTGTGTGTGTGTGTGTGTGTGTGTGTGTGTCTCTGTGTGTGTGTGTGTGTGTGTGTGTGTGTGTGTGTGTTTGTGTGTGTGTGTGTGTGTGTGGGGGGGGGGTGTATGTGAATAACTTACTTGAAGGTAAATATCAGAGGTCAAGACAATGCTTGTTACTACTCAGTCAAGCTCCTCGTGGTCCTGCAGAGTGGTGCTAGCAGCAGAGAGGTTAAAAAAGCGAATGCTTACCTGATAAAAGTGCTTTTTTTCCTGCTACTAGCTGGGCGACTGTCCGATCTAGTTAAATAGCAAGTATTTCTGCTTCTTTAACTGTTTTAAACTGTTTAAAGTTGTTTTTGCACCTGCACTTTTAAAGTTTGTCCTGTTTGTTGCATTTACCTGTTGGGGCTACACACTCAAGTGTGCTAGCCTGTGTTACATATTTATTGCATTTTCCTGCTGTTTATTTGCAAAAAAAAAAGAAAAAAACAAAAAAATTATCCTTGTTTCCCGCCTTTCCTGACCTAGAGTAGTCCAAATACACGCTTTGCTGTATTGTGAACTTTTGGAAAGTTCCTGTGTTGCCCATTTCCTTTCTTGGATAAAAGGAGGCTTCTTTGTTCACCAGTGGGAGTAGGGAGCTTAGAGCAGCCTATCTATCCCTGGAGGAATGTTCCCAGCACAAGAATCTGGTAGTCTATTGGCCGTTTTGGGCCAATTTCTAGCTCTTTTAAGTCCTCCTGTATAAAACCCGCTTTGGCGCGTTTTTTGCGCTTGTTACTACTCAGCCAAGCTCCTCGTGGTCCTGCAGAGTGGTGCTAGCAGCAGAGAGGCTAAAAGAGCGACTGCTTACCTGATAAAAGTGTTTTTTTTCCTGCTACTACCTGGACGACTGTCGATCTAGCTAAATAGCAAGTATTTCTGCTTCTTTAATTGTTTTAAACTGTTTAAAGTTGTTTTTGCACCTGCACTTTTAAAGTTTGTCCTGTTTGTTGCATTTACCTGTTGAGGCTACACACTCAAGTGTGCTAGCCTGTGTTACATATTTATTGCATTTTCCTGCTGTTTATTTGCAAAAAAAGAAAAAAACAAAAAAAATTATCCTTGTTTCCCACCTTTCCTGACCAAGAGTAGTCCAAATACAGGCTTTGCTGTATTCTGGACTTTTGGAAAGTTCCTGTGTTGCCCATTTCCTTTCTTGGATAAAAGGAGGCTTATTTGTTCACCAGTGGGAGTGGGGAGCTTAGAGCAGCCTATCTATCCCTGGAGGAGTGTTCCCAGCACAAGAATCTGGTAGTCTATTGGCCGTTTTGGGCCAATTTCTAGCTCTTTCAATCCCCCTGTATAAAACCCTCTTTAGCGCGGCTTTGCGCTATTTTGCGCATAGCGCAGCATCGGGCAGCGCTGCTTAATTGGGTTTAAACCATTCTCGGCTCCACAAAGTCTGCTCTTCACTTTTTCCCTTAGAACTACTCTAGTTCTCATAATAAACACCCTATTCCTACTCTAAAGCCTGGCACTTGCTCACTAAAGCAATTATATAAGTCAACACTATAAAATTAAAGGCACTACACCCTCACAAACTCCCCTTGAGTACCTTACTCCCCATTGGCCCTTTTTTCAATTTTAAAGGAGTTCCCTGTACTATTCTAGCATGTCCAAAGGTCAGTTGGCAGTCTCCTCTCCGGTCCAGCTGGTGAATCTGGGAATCTTGAGGCAATGTTACAACTGCCTCATGTACACAGACAACCCTCTCCCCCTCCCAACAAGTTCCAACATATGTGAGAGATGCAACCATATAGCCAAATTGGAGGCTAAGCTCTCTCAACTCAGTACTGGCGTAACTAGTCAGGAAGAGAAGGTATCCACACTCACTACAATTCCAGTCTCATACAGACCTACCACGACAGCAAACCAAACACATAAACACACAAAAACATACTTGGAGGCTCTAAATAAAAATCTGCCTAAGCAGCAGAGACCTCCAAAGCAGACACCCAAGCACCCGCTACCCCAAAACAAAACACGTGCAACACATAGTTCACAAAGCCAGTGTGCTGAACAGTCACAGCCCTTAAGGCTAAACAACACACCTGATACACTTGTAATAGGTGATTCTATCATCAGGCACACTGACGTCCTGCTCACCAGGCTGAACAAGGAGAAGGTCACGGTGAGCTGCCTGTCGGGCGCTAGGATCCACCACATAACACAAGCACTCAGGTCACTCCAAGGCAAGTACAAATATGACTCAGTCATTGTCCATGCTGGTGTGAATGACCTGAGATGTACCTCCCTAGACTACATGAAAAGAGACATAGAGGAGCTCTCTGAGCATGTAGCCCAAGCCGGTATGACCCTGACCTTGAGTAGCATCTTACCCTCACCAAGAATGATGCCATGATATGAAGACAAGATGATTAATTTCAACAATTGGCTTAAGTATTGGTGTCATTCAAAGGGGATCCAAAGCCTGTCAGCCTGGGATGACATGCTCGACAAGCCACGCTGTTTCGCTAGGGACGGCTTGCACCTGTCACCCCTGGGCTTTTGGATATTGGCAAAGGCTCTTGCCACCCCTATAGTGCCTTTTTTAGGCAAGACTCAAAAGACAAACCCACCTTCATAGGTATCACAAGGGATAAGAAAGTAAGAGTAATGCTACTCAACGCCAGAATTCTAAACCTCAAGATGCACACACTCAAAACTCTCCTTAGCATGGAGAACATCGATATCTGTGTAGTAACAGAAACCTGGTTCAAGGCTCCCGAGAGCACCCCAGCTCTACAAGGTTATACCTCATACCATGCTTTTTGGCCCCAAAACTCGGACCGAACCACAAAAGGAGGGGGAGTATCAATATTCGTCAAAGATACCCACACCTCCAGGTTGGTGGCACAGCACGAAGCACCGGATGTGCAACTAACAGTGGGTAAAACTGCCTTCCAGTTTATAGCCTGCTACAGACCACCCTCCCAAACCCAGGAACCCCACTCGGCCTTCCTGACAACACTGGAAAATATGAAGGTCTCTCCAAACACCATTATATTGGGCGATTTCAACTACCCAAACATAGACTGGGAGCATTACTCTAGCTCCAACACCCTAGCCCAAAGGTTCCTAGAATTTATAAACTCAAATGCTATGGAACAACTTGTGACCACTCCCACAAGAGGGGAAAACATACTGGACCTGATCATCACCAACATGGGGACACTATGCTCCAGACCAGAAGTGTATCCCTCACTGGTAAGATCAGACCATAAATTAATCTCACTGGATATCCACATCCCGACCCCACCCCCTACCCAGAAAACCACAGTGAAAAACTTCTCTAAAGCAAACTTCACACTACTCAAAACTGAGGTGGAATCCTTCAAAGCCCTCGGGCCTGTGGAAAATACAGCCCAGACCGCAGAATCCTTTATAAATGCATTCTATGAACACCTTCAGGAATGCATGGATCATGCAATCCCAAATAAAACTAAGACCCAATCCCCCAAAGGCAGGCGTCCTGTCTGGTGGACCCTTGCCATAAACAAACTATACAATAGAAGAAGGAAATTACTACATGATAGAGCAAAATCCCAAAAAGGGAAGGCATCTCTGATCAGTATTAGCAAAAAACTACGGGCACTCATAAAATCATCTAAGGCCAGCTTCGAGAGAAAAATTGCACAGGACACTAAGGATAATCACAAAGCTTTCTTTAGTTATGTTAGGAACCTGGGTGGGAATTCCCAGATATGCTCAGAATTAGTCCAAAATGACAAAAAATACACTGAACCCACAGACATTGCCAACATCCTGGCCGACAGGTTCAGTGCAAACTTCTCCCCCCTCTCCCCACCAAAAGAGCAAATATCTATTCCAGCAGAGTGCTGCCCCCCTGACATCTCAGATGCTCAGGTAAGAACCACCCTCTCCAAAGCAAAAACACAGCATCAATGGGACCAGATGGTGTCCCGGGCTGCGTCCTACATGACTCCAAGATGAGCTGAACCCAAACATAAAGCTACTGTTCAATCTCAGCCTTACTACAGGATATGTACCCAAAGAGTGGTGTACAGCAACAGTGGTCCCTCTCCACAAAGGTGGTGCCTCAACGGATCCTGGAAACTATCGCCCCATAAGCCTGACTAGCTTGGTCTGCAAAGCTATGGAAAGGATCATCATGGAACTCAGAAATAAAGATATTGGGGACCTACAAACACTGGATCCTACCCAGTTCAGCTTTGTTAAGGGCAAATCCTGCCTCTTAAACCTGGTTGATTTCTTTGAAACAGTCACCAAAGCCATTGACGAGGGGAAGGTGGTCCACACAGCCTACCTGGACCTCGCAAAAGCCTTCAATACAATATCCCACTCCGGCATCATAGATAAATTATCCAGCATAAATATAAACCCCTATGTCACTAGATAGGTTGCAAACTGGCTCAAGGACAGAACCCAAATGGTTAGAATTGCTGGAGCCATGTCAGACTCCAAACCAGTTATAAGTGGCATCCCACAAGGCTCAGTCTTGGGACCTCTCTTGTTCGGTATATATTTCTCTGAGGTACAGGCCAACATGGACGGACTGTGGCTGACCAAGTTCACAGATGACTGCAAACTGGACGCCATAATCAACTCTCCAGCTGACACAAGCATCCTCCAAAAGGGTCTCATAGAAATAGACAACTGGTGCCAGAGCCATGGCCTGAAGCTAAACGCCAAAAAGTATATAGTCATCCCCTTTGGCAAAAACAAAGTGCCCACAAATTACCACATAGGTGGTAATCCATTAAGTATGGAAGAAGTAATTAGGGACCTGGGGACCCAAGTTGATAGCAATCTCTCATTTGACAACCACGTGGACAAAGTGGTTAGAAAAACATTCTATATAGCCCACCTAATCATGAAGGGATTCACATCTAGATCAGAGGAGGTCATTGTGCCTCTTTACTCATCCCTCATCAGGCCCATAATTGAGTACAATGCCCCTTTTGGGATGTACCTTACCAGACACCTGCAGCAACTAGAAAGACCCCAAAAGTATCTCACCAAGAGGATCAAAGGGATCAAACATATGCCATATGCTGCCCGGTTAAAGAAACTCCAGCTCTACTCGGTTGCATACCGCCTGCTTAGAGGCGATCTGTGCCTGACATATAAAGCCATGTCCAACCCGGAATTAATGGACATGCTGCACCTCAGAAAATCCAAATCCCATCGAGCTACACACTAGAGGGACTTGAACCTCAGCACAGAAATAAATAGGACATGCTGGAGGGACAGATACATAACCCAGAGGCTCCCTTCACTCTGGAATAAAATCCCAGTCCAGGTTAGGCAGAGTCCCTCACTGACTCTCTTCAAGAGGAATCTTGATGAGTGGATGGGAAATTGTAGGTTTACCCCGGGTATCACATCTGTGTCACTGTTAGACAGAGGCACAGTAAACTAAACCTCGAAAAAGGTTTTTTTAAATGGGTGGCAAAAGCCAAACACACTCTGGCTAGGCTTGCAAATGCCCTAGGGCAGATAGCCTAGTATGAACCTATGAACCTATGAACCATGAGTAAGATGCCATTTAAGATACTTTGGTTTACAGAAATAGTGGTGAGAGAGGGTCCTGAGGCACAAGGTTGAATAATGGAAATCCTGTCTGGGGCAGTGGATTGGATCCAACATCCAAGAACCATAGCTACCGGAGCTCACTTCCCTGAGTGGGGCACTGTTTGGCAATGATGTGGTACAAACCACCTTCAGTGAAACTTGGTCTTCACATATGGGTGACAAGTGTTGTCATTTGTCACATTCTGGTAATAGTGATGAAAATATTTCAATTGAACTTAGCTTTAAACAGCTTTGTCACCAAACATGTGTGTATACTGTCTCAAGCACAGTGTAACTATACAGAGGTTTAGCTCTGCACAACAGTAATGCTATTTTTAGTTAGCTTACTTTTGGAAAACAGGCAGAAAATTAGCTCTTCTGACAACTATGCTAAAATATCAGTATATCAAAGCTGACTAAAAAGTGTTGAGTAAAAGGAATCCAACATGCCAATATGTCCAAGGAGGAGATGGTGGCTGCTTTGTCTGCATCTGGAATGCAGCCTAGTGGCAGCCTAGGGGTTGCTATTGATGCAGGAGAGAGAAAAAGGACAGTCTATTCCACCCCAGGAGGACCTCAAAGCCAATGGAGATGAGACACATGGAATGTGATACAGCTGAGAAAATACTGTAACTGAAGGCAGGAGAGAATGAAAAGCAGTGCCAGTATGAGAAAATATTGCTGATTCTTCACCAGAGGCACATGAGTGATGAGGAGGGTGAAATTAAAACCCTAGAGGCCCATGTCAATGCACAACTTTTTCGACAGTATAAATTGGGGAATGATTATGACAGCTTTATACTGGCATTTGAAAAGGGTATGCAATCAACACAAAGTTGACCATGGATAGTGGGTGAAGTTTTAAACTTCTTTGTTCAGTTTATAAACTTAGTAAAGCTGACTTTTTAAATTATGCTAACCTAAAAGAATGTTTACTTGCAAGTTTTAAACTGTCTCCAGAAATGTATAGAAAGAAAAAAAGACTGTTTAGAAGAAAGGCAGATGTTAATGTGACAGAATATATTGCAGAAATCAGCACTTATTTTCATAGATAGGTGAGTGGATATAGTCATTATGTGTGAAATGCTTGTGAATTTTTCGGTGAGGGAACAGGCCCTCAGTACTCAGCCTAAGGAAATGAGGATTTGGTTGGCAGCTAAGGAGTGTAAGACTGATGAAGAAATAGGAGTGTCTATGCAGCTAGCACCTTGCCCCTGCATAGGAGGGGGAGCCCAGTACTGCTCATGGGAATAAGGGAAGCCTAGTTTAAGGCATTACAGTAGGTTCCATAGGAAAAGTGCGAATATATGTTTTCTGAAACCCAGGCAAGTGTTGGGGTTAAAGCTTTCAAATGTAACTAAAAGGGGCATATGCAGTCTCACTGCCCACTAAAGCAGGGCGGAAGACAGAGGTCATAAGATGCAAACATGGTGAGGACTACAACAGTGCTGGGTTATCTTGAGAAAACATATGTAACAACCACAAAATTATGTATCCTAATTTGATGAAAGGGACAGAGGCCATTACCAAAAGGGAGTCAGCCTCATACATAACCACAGTCAAAAATGAGCAGAACTTTCCTGAGCAGTTTACATTTGTTATGGACTCGAGAGAGAGAAACCTTCTCATTTTCCTTTGGTCAGAATTTTTTATTTTTGGCTTGGGAAGGGAGATAAAAGAGAGTATGCAGGTGGCTTTGTTTCAGGATACCCACACATATATCTTAATAGGAAATGGTTTTACCAATGCAGTAAAGTTTATGGATGTAGTTAGCTGCAGCCAGGCATGGAGGCAAACACATGGGGATGGTAACTGGGGGGGGGGGGTGGATCCAACTAGGGCTCACACCTTCATCTGGGTTTGGTAAAGTGGCTATTTCAATGGGCAGTAGCAGGACACTGGAATCTGAGCCACAGCAGGAGGAAGGTACTGAGCTTCCTTTGGGAGTGGTTACCTTAAGGGAAGATGTTCATAGGTTGTTAGGCAAGCACTTGGCTAGCTGCCCTTGTGGTCCATTTTAAGCCTAGCCAATAATCATTTCAAAGGTGAGAATCAAACCTTGTACCTTTTATCTGTGAGGTAAACACCTTAACCTTTATACCAATCCCCAACCCTCTGTCTGTGAGGTGAAGGTCTTAACCATTATGCTAACACCCTCTATAAAAAAATCACCATTATGCCAGCCACCCAAGTAGGTGGTAATAGTCAGCAATGATCTGAGGCACCACTGGCAGAATGTAGCAGTCTTTCTGTGGAAGGGGAGATAGATGGGGATCACCAAGAAAGAGATGAGACAGGCTTATCTTTCAGACCCTACCTTACAGGGCTTGAGGAAGGTAGTCAAGAAGGCTCATGGTACTCAACGGCAAGGGTATTCTACATAATGGGACAAAAAGATTTTTGTAGTTGGAATGGATCCTTGAAGATGACTAGAGGAAGACACAGTGTATCATTTGATAGTTCCTAGGGCTTGCCTGCAGGCACTTCTGGTTATAGCCCATGATATCCTTTTTGCAGCATTTATGGACATAAGGTGTAATTAAAAACAGCTTATGCAGAAGTTTTATTGGCCTGGTATTGCAAGTAATATATCATGCACTACAGTGCATGTTAGCAGTGCCAAAACATTGTCACCACTAGAGACAAATCTACGGTTACTATGATGACTTTGTAGAGTATTGAGGAAGTGTTTCAGAAGATAGCTATAGAGATTGTGGGACCTCTGAGAACTCACAGATCTGTAGTAAGATATATATCCTGGTAGTAGTAGTGGACTGTGCTTATTGAAACAGAGAAGGTGGTAAATGCTTTATTAGATATTTTCAGCAGAGTAGGTTTTCCTTAGAGAAATACTAATAGATAAAGGTTCTAACTTTATGTCAGACCTGCTGGCTTGCTTGTTCAAGTGATGTGGGGGTAAAGCATTTAAAGACTTGCTTGTGCCATACAAAAACAAATGGTCTGACAGAGAGGTTTAATTCTGTGCTGAAGACCCTGCTGACAGCATTTGCAGACCAGCTCTGCAGGAAATGGGACAGGCATCTGCCCCATCTTCTCTTTGCATACAAGGAGGTGCCCCACAAATTAATTGATTTTCACCCATTGAGCTGCTCTCTGGACACAGGTTGAGAAGGGCTACTGGATTTAGGAGTCTGTATGGAGTATGGCCTACATTTTAGGATAAATCTTAGGGAGGTCATGGAGATGCTGAAGAGCACCAGGCACAGGCACAGCAGCAACAAAAAGTATGGTGTGACAGGAAAGCCAATGTTAGACAGTGTTCCTCCAGGCAACAGGGAGTGGTGCTTACTCCTGTTAGACACAACAAGCTGCAGGCAACATGGGTGGATCCCTTCACTATCAAGAAAAAGCTGGGTAATTTTAACTGTATGTTGGAGATGCTTGGCAGGAAGCAGAAGGACAAACTCTACCATGTTAAAAAGCTATATTCTGACAACGAGGTCCTGTTACTTAGTATCTGCAGTGAGTTGCAGAAAGAACCAGAGGGAAAGCTAGTGGTAGATCTTCTTGTTGAGGCTTGCTTTGATACCTCAATTGATGAGTTATCCCTTTCCAAGCAGTTATCTCCTACCCAAGTTCAGGAAATTCAAGCAGTACTACAAAAAATGGGGATTGGAACCCCATCTGCACACAGAACGCAAATTACCCATCAAAAAAGCCCCTTACATGTACCCTAAACATTTAGGCAAAGCCTGAGAGATAAACTGTAGGACATATTAGAACTGGAGGCATCCAGGAGTCCAAAAGTCCCTGCTCCTCAACAATGGTGCTGGTGCCAAAAAAGATGGCAGCTCCAGATTTTGTGCTGACTATAGAAAGCCAAATAATCAATCAGAGGCAGATGCTATAGAAAGCTAAACAGTTACCCAGAGGCAGATTCTGTAGAAAGCTGAACAGTCATGCAGAGTCAGATGCTATATAAAGCTGAGCAGTCACACAGAGACAGATGCTATAAAAACCCGAACAGTCACACAGAGACAGATGCTGTAGAAAGCTGAACAGTCACACAAAGGCAGATGCTATAGAAAGCTGAACAGTCACACAGAGGCAGATGCTGTAGAAACCTGAACCGTTACCCAGAGGCAGATGCTGCAGAACGCTGAACAGTTACCCAGAGGGAGATCCTATAGAAACCTGAACAGTCACACAGAGGCAGATGCTGTAGAAACCTGAACAGTTACCCAGAGGGGAGATCCAATAGAAACCTGAACAGTTACCCAGAGGCAGATGCTGTAGAAACTTAGAACAGTTACCCAGAGGTAGATCCTATAGAAACCTGAACAGTTACCCAGAGGTATATGCTATAGAAAGCTAACAGTCACACAGAGGGAGATGCTTACTCCATGCTCAGGACTAACAAAGCTATGTAAAAGCTGGATGGGACTGAGTATCTAACCATTACTGACTTAGGAAAGGGCTAATAGCAAACAACCTTGACACCTGTAGCCAGGGAGAGGTCAGCATTTATGACCGCATTTGGGTTATACAAGTTTATAAAAATGCCTTTTGGAATGAAGAAAGTTACAACAACGTTCCATGAAGATAATCCCCCTCACGTAAGTATGCATTTGTGGAGGATAATTCAGACTGGAGCGCCTTCTGTGCGGTGTCTGCATGTCCTCCCTGTGGTTGAGTGGCGTTTGAAAGACCTGCGTGAATGGGCGTGCCTTCATTGAAGGTTGGGCATCGAGCTGGCACCTCAGCACCGTAAACATCTACTGCCAATCATTAGTGGACTGGAGTTCCGCTTTGGTGACCTCTAACCGGAAAAAACTGAAAGAAGAAGAACAGCAAAGTAAAATATGAATACAGTCCTGCCCGACTGAATACTAATTCTCTGTGAATGCTATTGGATAGCACTGATGTTCTGTGTTTTGATACTTTGATGTCTTGAAAGGAAGGCCTGAAGAAGTTAGGGCATACTTCCATTACCTATAATACAGAAATGTCTGCATTGTTACTTCCTAGAAGAACCGATAGAATTACTGTTGGTGAGAACTTTTTGAGAAGTTTTAATACAATTTTTCACTCATTAAGAAAATAAAGTTTCACTATGACCTTATCTTTACCATCATTGTGTCATTATACTGCAAAGTATTTTTAACTTGTCTTAAAACAGATTAGTGTGGAATGCAGAAATTACAAGTTAATGAGCAACATAATGATACCTCTTGTCTAACTCCGAGGCAGGAATAATGTAATACAATATATTCCTCGGTCATCTGATGGCTAAATAGTTTAGGGAATTTACTTTATGTGTACAGCATAGGTCACTGCTTGTACTATAAAACTAAAGCCTGACTTTTTTTAACTAAAAATTAATTATATGAGTACTTTGTCTGAAAGTTAGCTGGTGAGTCATGTTATTTCATCACAAGAATGCAAACTGCAAAGTTCTTCTGGAGAATGTACCCTGAGGCAGGTATGAAAGTTCAGGATGAAATAGAACACTGGTGACACATTTGATGAGTTAAAAAAAAATAAAATAAAAAGTAACTTGTAGAAGCATTATTGTGCAAGGACTGCTCTGACAAAGGTGATATCCTGGCTGCAGCAATTCCCAGATGAAAAATTTAGGTAATCAACCCTTGTAGAATGCAAATGTACTTACGGATTGGTATTTTCTGTTTCATTCCGTCACAGTGAGGTGAATAAAAGGGTTATTAAAAGGCATACTCCTGGAGGAATGATGCAGCAATCATTTAAGAACTAGACGCTGAAGAACTCTGGCAGACAGACAGAATTGTTGACAAATCCTAAAGACAAAGCCATATGCTGCATATAGTTTACGGACTCCCATGAGTGGCTGGCAGTTACAATCAAAAGAGGACAGTTAAACTAATAAAATGTTGGCACAGTCATTAAATGATTTTCATGTATTAGTTGCTTACATATTCATTGCTTAAGTACAGCTAACAGTTTGAATAAATTCATGTTGTCATTCTTGATGCCAGGCTCAGAGAACATTATGCCTTGTTTAAATACGCATGTCAACAGCTGTAAATAGTTAAATGTTTATATACACCTCATGGTGGTAGAGTTTTTAGTTTTTAATGTTATAGTTATGATGTCTTTATTATAAAAGTAAATAAATAAATGAATTAAAAAACAGTTCTGCTTTTTTAAAATGAGTGCTCTGGACTAGTCATTTAAATTTACACACATTGCTGTACAAATCAGACTTATCTCTCAGGACCTTCCTTACATAGTATAGGATCATAGGATCTTAGGAGCTTACAAGGCTATCAGCCTGGGGATCATTTCAAGCCTAACTGTTTCATCCCAATGTAATACCATAGATACTCTAATCATTACCCAGGACTATATTTAGTAATGACTGCCCATGCCCAGGAGGACTATAGGTGCTATCCAGGTAAGAATTTATGGTGCCCCATCCACTTGTCCAGGTTCCCTTTGAACAGTGTCATAGAGGTGCTATGCTTCACATGAACAGGCAGTCTATTCTAAAGATGTGTCAGTCACTGGGAGACAAATCTGTCCCTCCAGCACTTCCCATTCAAGTCACAGGCCATATTTAGTTCCCTGGAATGGGTACCTCTAGTCTCATTTGATTTACAAATATGTAGCAAATTCATTAGATTTTGGTCAGAGATTGCTCTGTAATCCAGGTATAACTCTTGCCTAAGAAGTCTATATGATGCTGATTATAGTGACAGAGACTTTAGTAATGAACAAAAAAATCTTTCAGCTTTCAAATTTTTGAAAACCCAATCAGTAGGACATGCTCTGTGAGAAAACAAACAATTAATCTTGCAGATTTGTGATTCCAGCTCTTGGCAGAAGTATGACAGGTTATGCTGGAAATCCTGTGTATCCTCTGCATATCAGAAGCCAAAGATCTAGATTAGGAATGTTCTGCTGGGTTGCCAAGTACAGTCATAGGGATTCAGAGTTATAATGACATTCCTGGAAGAGGTTAACGTTAAACATCACTGGGCTGAAACTCTATAGCTTGGACCCAGTTAATGCACACACACTGTTCAATTTGTAGCACTGCACCTAGAATGACTGAGGTACATGTCCTTATTAAAAAGAGGAAGTGAATCTGGACACATTATATAACATGCAGATGCTTTTATGTGATACATCAAATTAAATATCAATATGAAGAAATATGAACAGGGCAAATGAGAAAAGTCCATTCTTGCAAGGTAAGAATGTCCACTTAGAAACATAAGGTTTGTATGAATGTAAGACAACCCACTTAGGAACATAAGGTTATGTATGAATTCTTGGACAGGCAGAATGGGCATAGCAGCTGGCTGGTGGGACACACTGAGCACCCCAGTGTGCAAACATACGTTATTCCTTATGTGTACCTCAGTGTAGCTCCAACTATGTTAATGCCATTAGATAACAAAATCCTCAGTTTATTAAATACTGCACTTAAATTTTGCTCCTGAGATGACTATCCGAACCTTAAATCCTTTCAGCTCTCAAACACTCCCATCTTTACTAAAGAACAAGTTCTGAAAGTCCCATCCACTTTCTCCATGGGACCAGATAACATACCCAGCTGTTTATATCACCAAATTCAGCCTGGCAGAACCCCTCCATTTACTGTTTAACTTGAGTCCTGCTATAGGCTCAGTTCTGAAGTATGGAGTATAGCACTGGCAATACAATGCCATAAGAATGGCCCAACTACTGTCCCGGGAAACTATAATCCTATCAGCCTGACACGTCTAATTTGTAAGGCCACAACACATTATATCAGATACATTGGCATTAAAAATCTCATCAGCCTAAATCCACAGCAATATGACTTTTCTAAAAGATAGAACCTGCCTAATGAACTTGGTTAACCTCTTCGAGAAGGTTATATAAGCTAAACTATACACACAGCTTATCTTGATGTTGTCAAGACTTTTTATACCATACCGTATGCTAGCATAATTAGTAAAGTAAGTGCTTTACAAATAGATCTTTAAGTGGTGAGATGGAAAGCAAATTGGATAAAAGACAGAACCCACCTGATGTGGGTGGCAGAGGCAGAGACCATAAAGATGAACAGTGGTGTCCTGCAGGGCTCAGTACTGGGACCACTTCTGTTTGGTATTTTATTCTATGACCTGCACAATAAAAAAAAAACAAAAAACAAAAAAAAAAAAGGATATATGGCCAACCAGATTTGCAGATGACTGCAAACTGGAAGTCATTATCAAATTTGCCTCTGACACAGAAGCCCTCCAGCAGGAATGTACATATATAAATGACTGGTGTATTGAAAACTGGCTAAAATTAAATACTACAAAATGCAATGTTAATGCATTTGGAAGATACACCTTCCCTTTAGCATATGGTATTGTTAATACTCCACTTAAAAATGAAACTGGAGTTAGAGATTTGGGAACCTTGGTTGATAATTCCCTCTCCTGCAAATAGCAACAGTTGTCAGGAAATTCTTCCACTTTGGTGCAGCTAATCACTAAGGGAATTTTTCATCCCGATGTAAAGAGGTTATTGTCCCCTTGTATTCAGCACTCATCAGACCAATTACAGAATACAATGTATCCTTTGGAATGTACCTCACCAGACTTATCAAACAGTTAGAAAGACCCCAGAGGGTCCTAATAAACAGAATCATAGGTTCATATGTTCATAGATGTTTACTAGGCTAACGACCACAAGGTCCTTTTTAAGCCAAGTCATGCATGCCAAATCACTGACAAGTTCTGATAACCTTGATAAGTGTAAGCATGGGCCTGGGAGATGAACAATTTACAGGTTACCTGGGTCCGTTAGAGACATAAGTGCCAAACCAGAGATTAATTTCCATTTTCCCATCCAATTTTCCAAGTTGCACTTGAATTGCGTTAGGGAGGAACTCTAGTTCACATGGATGGGGAGCCTGTACCATAGATGGGGTAGTCTCTGGGATACATACCTATCTCTCCAGAGGGTCCTATTTATATCATAGGCAAGGTTTAAGTCATTAGAACGGGTAATTCTGGTGGTGTTTGTTTTGTGGGGTTCTATATTATGTGATTGAATGGTCAAATAGTCGAACAAGTAATAGTCGACCTGTAATAATTGAACCCCCACAATGTTGAAAGGTTCAATGGAGACCTCTGTACAATGCGAAAATGGAAGTTTTCCATTGTCTGCACTGTAGTGCAATTTCGGAATTAGTATATTTTAGTAGCAGGGGGGTGTGGAGTGCAGGTGGCTTGCCCCCCTGTGTAGAGCATTTAAATGGTTTGTTTGGGTGGGTTTTCCTTTTTTTATTTTCTGTTTCACATTGCTGCAGTTTAATTATTATGGGTTGACTATTTAACCATTCGATCACGTAATATAGACATGTTTTGTGGCTATGCAAGAGGTCCATCAGAGTGGGGTCTGACAATGCCATGTATGCCAGGAAAATGCATAACCATTGCACAGAGAGAGCCCATATGGGCTTGTTCATAGTGCTGCATGGGGAAATACTTACACACATCACACACACACACAAACACACACACACACACACACACACACACACACACACACACACACACACACACACACACACACACACACACACGCACACACGCACACACACACACGTACAGTTGGCTGCTGTGAGATTAGAACCCCTATCTACTATTACGCACTATGGTTTGCAGTGCTTATTTCATGCGCCATGGAGCTTATCACAGAGTTTATCATAACCCTGAATTCCCTAAGTTGCCAAGACTAGAAGTACTATTCCTATTTTATGTGTCTTATAAGCTCCTCAAAGGAGACCTATGTCTGTCTTTAGAGTAATAACCTCAAGTACCAAACAAGGGATCTAAACCTGTTTCAGCAGATCAGTAAAACAAGGTGGAGAAACAGATTCATTACTCAGTGGCTACCTACCTCTGGAATAGACTCCTCTTTTATATAAAGCTGTGTGCTACACTATCTTCCTTCAAATGAAACTTGGATAATTGGATGGGTATTTATAGAATCACCCTGACCTGGCATAGCGCTCCTTGAGAAAAGAGGTACAGTCTAGGATAGAAGTTGACAAGGCATAATGATTTCAAAGCTCAGTAGCCTTGAACTTTTTATTATTCCTGTGATTCCTATGATACAATCAAACAGCAGACACTATAAAGAAGTAAAATAGTACATTTGAGCAAAAGATAATAATGCCTTTCACATTCATGAAGAAAAAGCAGAAAGCCATAACTTAACTCCTGTTCTTAGTGTGGGTAAGTTAATCAGCCCTAACCTGTAGCAAATATTTAACTTCATTACTGTGACGCTACATCAGTACAGTCTAGTTTTTTTTTTTTTGGATAATTGCCGTTTTCCTTTGGTACCTAAAACAACCATTCTGTTGTATTTAATTGTAGTTTTACTTTCAGAATAATACACCATTTATCCTGTGGTTTGCTGGCTTTGGCTGACATTCAGTGGCAACTCTTTGTTCTTTCTGAGAGATTAGCATCACATGATTATGAGATCACTGCAGTCTGCTGCTCAACATTCTCCTTTTTTATTTTTTGGAAGAGGAATATGTAAGCATGGCGTGAGGTGCGAGACTGTTTAACTGTCAGAGTGCTTGAGTGCATGTCAGAAGGGCTGAGAACTTTGTAGAAGTAGGCACTAGGAATGTGCTACTTGGATTTGGTATGTGTAGGCTACAGGAGATGAAGGTGGGAGTAGACATGGGATTTGTAAATATGGGCTCAGATTTGTGTTGGTGTGGGAGTCTGTCCTCTCTACTATACCTGACTGAAATAAAAAAAAAAAAAAAAAAAGAAAAACTTGTAATACATTTCGTCACTATTAAGGACACAAAAAATACTAAACTAACCTGAATTTACAAATGATCAAAGAATATTTTCCTGAGTAATAGCAGATTTCAACCAAATAAACAGATAGCATGTTAGTGTCACAAGTGATTTTGAAAGGAGGCAACCTCCCCTGCCCCTCGCATCAATTTCAGTTCAGAGAGTAAGTGATCATTTATATAAATAAACAAAAGTAAATGCATAAATGATCATTTTAGTTGGGTTGAGAAAAGTTTAGCATGATGGGTAAAGTCTTATCTCAGAAGTTCTCCCCTTCACACTAAGCTTTTCAGATTCAGAGATTATCCTATTGCTGAGGTGTTCCCTTTGTGGGGGACATCAGCGTGGAAGCAAGTCTCATGAGCAGAGCTGGATACAAGTGTGGCAATCAGGAGGACTGACCTATGCTAAATGTGCTGTCCTCAAGGAAATGTCCATAGATCCCAAATTCCTCTCAACTGTCCAGATTTTCGCAGAACATCTAGATAATTGGCTCATATTTTTAGTCTGTTCCTCATAACATTTGTGGTTTTCTGGTAAATCACTAGGATGATCTGAGGACTGAAGTCATTAAATATTGACATACATTTCAGTTTCAGACTTCATATCCTTCAGAAAATGTATATTAAAACAAACTGTGTTACTCTAGCATCTTTCTAAGTTTATGAGCAATATTTAAAATATGTCCCTATTTTTGGGCTTTTGTCTCCCGTTTTTGTCAGGCTTTGTCCAGATTTCATCCACTAAAAGTTGAGAGGTATCCCACTTTGTTCAGTTGATAATCACTTTGTAGAAACACAGCAATCACCCATTCACTCCTATGGGAGTATACGCTGTGTAGCTAGGTTTAGCAAAGACCTGGGGGTTGGTTGATCTGTAATTGTGTGTATGAGTATATTGAAGTTGAGACAATTTGTGTGTCTGTGTATATTTGTATATGTGTGTGTGTGTGTGTGTGTGCGTGTGTGTGTGTGTGTGTGTGTGTGTGTGTGAGTTTAAGGGGATGTCTTTGTTAACATGATATATGAGCTGCTAGGGAGAGCATGGTCAGGCTTGACAGTGTTAGTGCTCAGTTCAGAGACATGTTAATGAGACAATAATGAGATCTTTCTTAACAAGGTCATAACTGTTTCTGAGTTGCATTTTGTCTCTATTGCACCACTTAACCAACTCATGTTGGATAAATAGCACAAGCTGTGAGCATTTGTCTGAATCTTAGGGTCTGTTTCTGGAATATTATAGTCTTAGACTGAACATAAATTACATACAAAATCCACACATCAACAGGTCAACAACTAGATATTGCAGTGATGTCATGACCAACAGGTTATGACATCACTACAATATCTAGTAAGCAAATAAAAAAAAACTGAGCTAGCACAAGCCAGAATAGTAATTCTCAGGCACACACACACACATACACACACACACACACACACACACACACACACACACACACACACACTCACACACACACACTCACACACACACACACACACACACACACACACATAACAGCAACAAAACATATAATTAATATATATATATATATATATATATATACACGTGTGTGTGTGTATATATATGTATATATACACATATATATATATATATATATATATATATATATATATATATATATATAGATGGATTCACTTTATAATCTCGAAATACTGAAATCTCGAATTTCAGTATCTTCAGACTATAAAGCCGAACATTCACAATATTTAAACCTCAAAAGTGCGAAATTTAAAATCACGACTTTTAAACACAGCCTCCACCACACAAACAAACATACATACACCTTCCTCCCCACACTACAACAAAACACACATGAACACAACAGCACAAATATACACACCTACCCTACATATAAGCAGGGGGCAAGCCCCCCTGCACAACCCCGTTACTTATATATATAGTAACTCCGAGGTCACACTAAAAAGACAAAGACACTAAACCCACCACTACATACTCTATATTCCCCTTGCACAAACACACACCACATACATACAAACATTACCACTCTCAACACTTACACACTCACCCTCTTACCTGCCTACCCTAACCTACACCTAAAACTTCACAACATGCTCACATACACTCAAATCCCTACCCAAAACTCTTAAAAAAACAGCACTTACCTGAATCTCCACATATATCCATGCAATGGCAGGCAAACCATATCCCGCAGCACACTGCACCTTACAAACATAGCAAATCCCAAGTACCACACCACCACAACTGCGAATTCGACACTTTGAATTCAATCAAGTACAGTTTCGCTCAACTGCACTTTCGGCATTTTCATCTCCAGGTACTGTAATTCGAGATTTCAGTATTTTGAGATAGTAACGTGCTTCCATATAGATATATAAATGCACACACACACACACATATATATATATATATATATATATATATATATATATATATATATATATATATATATATATATATATATATATATATATATATATATATGTATGTATATAGCCTGAATATGGAGGAGAAACTGTTCATGCATGTATATGTGTATTTTTCTGTGTGGTGTGCTCATGTATTCCATAGACACACACGTTTGCACTTGTGTGTGTCTATAGTATACTTCAATCGCTGAAAATAAATGCTTCCTAGCAATTATGTAAAACAAAGATTCATAGCCAAGTCTGCATAAGGGCAGGTAATATTTATCTGTGAGACTTTTGTATTTTATTTAATTCTTATGTATCCTTGTGTAGTTTACATTATAAATGGTACCTCAAGTTTGATATGCTTTGCACCCATCAGTAATTCCATAATTCTTTTTTACACCCATACCTGTCAGCTTCTCAGATTTCAAAATATAGCAGGAAAAAAAGGAGTCAAAAGTCATAGCACTAAAATTTGTTTATGTGTAAACAAATTTGCACCTCTGGGAGTGAAGGCACAAATGTTTACATTTACTGTTTTAGCCTATAAAATGAGAACTGTTGTGATGGTTGGGAGGGTGGCCTAATGGTTCAGGTATTTGCCTTACAAGCACACCGTGTAGGGTTTGAGTCTTACAAGTGATAATGGGCTAGCCTTAAAATCGCTTGCAAAAGCAGTTAACTTAGTACTCGCTTATGCTAATGGATTCACACCTGCTTAGTTGTATCAGGCGATCATCCTTACTCTATTGCAAAATTATAGAGATGTCTGTTTCCTTGGTTTTTTATTTGTGCTGGCCATCACAATAGTTTAATTCGCAGATTTAGAATAAAGGTATTTATTTTTGTTTGTCCACAACAATGCTTTGGAATTTTCATTAAACATACATTTACTTTGTGGATAAATTAAACCACAGAAAATATATCAGCATATAAATTAATCTGAGCACTAAGTATTTCTAACAAAGTTGTATAGCCTAAAAGTTTCTTGTCAGTTTGGAACATGTTTAATGTGGTTCCTCCCTTATCCAGAACAAAAAATGATTTTGCTCAGTTTAGTCCTACAAGATATGTGGATTCAGTTAGAGCAAAATTCCAAAGCTGTTTGACACCTGAGGAAAACATTACCTAGAAGCTGTTCTACTTTTTGAATAAAGCATTGCTTTTTTCATAACCATGTATCCTTCCTGCTTATCATAGCATTATAAGCACACACCCACACACAAACGCGCACACACACACACACACACACACACACACACACACACACACACACACACACACACACACACACACACACACACACACACACACACATGCACATGCACACACGAGTAGCAACTACATGCCACGTCTATACCTTTGTACATCTTAGACATCTACTTGGGATCAGATGAATGCATAAGTACATAAATAATGGCCTATAAAAGGTATTTCAGCTTGCTATTATCAGATAAACAGTGTACCACATTGCAACTCCCCCCTCAACACCTTAGCTCAAGAATCACAAGGATCCAACTGAAGATTTTAAATATTGTTTTTTTTTACATCCATAGAACTTTGCTAGAATGATACACTTTGCATTAGCAAACTTTTTCTTGAAGATAAGAAATCTGAAAAATCATGTTGTCTTGTCATTTAATGACTGCAATCCAGAACAGTTTTTTTTCAGAAAAGTGCATATTTTATTCCAAACAGGCCAAAATATCACTCAACTTCCTTGCTCAAAAATTCCAAACAAAGTTAAAAATAATAGGGGAAACAGAGGTCCAAAAAGCATCAATTTTTAAATATTAGTCTAATTCACATTTTCTGAATAATAAGTACAATCCTGTGTTTCCAAAAGTCAGACATTCTTCTTATGCTGTACTGATGATGCCATAAGAAGGCAGAAACATGCACGATCACAGCTAGAGTGGTTTGGCTTTATTGGCCTGGAATTGTCCATAAATAGACTTAAAAGTAAAAGAAAAAGTCTTGGACATTCAGAATTGCCATTTAGTTGAAACACCTGGTATACTTAAAGGGTAATTTGCATATATCCCATGTTGCCTCTGATACAAGAGGTTTAAGGTATCACACAGTGCGAAATTTAGCTTTGCTAGGATTTTTCTTTTTGTGTTTTTTAACCAATTGTTTTTTCTGTATGACCTTTTTAGTCATTGTTTTAGTTTGTCAGTTGGTCTGTTTTGGAGACAGCATGATGTTTATGGATATCAGTTGGGTATGAAAACCCTGTGTTTCCAAAAGTCAACCATTCCTATTATGCTGTATTGATAATGCCATAAGAAGGCAGAAACATGTATGTACACAGCTAGAGTGATTTGGCTTTATTGGCTGAAAATTTTCCATAAATAGACTTAAAAGAAAAAGTCTTGGACATTAAGAATTGTCATTTAGCTGAAACACCTGATATCCTTAAAGGATAATTTGTATATATCCCATAGTGCCTCTGATACAGGAGGTTTAATGTATCACACAGTATAAAATCTAGCTTTGCTTGATTTTTCTTTTTGTGATTTTAAATAATAAGAAATATGAAACTCTTAATTGTTGTCATTATCAACAAATGGAACAATAAACATATATGTACCACTATCACTCTATTTTTCTACATAACTCTGTAGTTGGTCTGTTTTTTTGAATTTTAAATGCCGTGTTTCAAGAAAACAGTTTCATCTGCTATTTTATTTTACACAAAGTCCAAACAAGCAAGACCCTCTTCTACTTTTGGAACTCAAGTTAATCTTACATGTTTGTGTTTTGGTTTTAACCTTCAAGCTCATCAAGATATCCCACTTGGCTATATGCTTCAGTCAGTATATCTCCAGTTTCACAACATCTGTATTACACAGGTAAAATGTGTCATATTTAGTGTCATATTGCTTTTGCATCAACCCACTATTTGTACCTTAACCTCCTCAATGTGCATTTTACTGTATGTATTCTTAACATACTGGAAAGCATCCTCAAGTCATGCAAAATAACTTTAAGGCCAAACACAATGCCAGACACACTAGTCATTGGTGACTCCATAGTCAGACACACTGACGTCCCGTTTAAGGCCAAACACAATGCCAGACACACTAGTCATTGGTGACTCTATAGTCAGACACACTGACGTCCCGCTCACCAGACTGAGTAAGGAGAAGGTCACAGTAAGCTGCCTGTCGGGCGCTAGAATCCGCCACATAACGCAAGCACTCAGGTCTCTCAACAGCAGGTACAAATATGACTCAGTCATTGTCCACGCTGGTGTAAACGACCTGAGACGTACCTCCTTGGACTACATGAAAAGAGACATTGAGGAGCTCTCTGATTATGTAGCCCAGGCAGGTATGACCCTGACCTTGAGCAGTATCCTACCTTCACCAAGAATGATGCCACAATACAGAGATAAGATGATCAGCTTTAACAATTGGCTTAAACACTGGTGTCATTCAAAGGGGATCCAGTATCTGTCTGCCTGGGATGACATGCTGGACAAGCCACGCTGCTTCTCAAGGGACGGCTTGCACCTGTCACCCCTGGGATTCCGGATATTGGCAAAGGCTCTTCCCACCCCCATTGTGCCTTTTTTAGGCAAGGCTCAAATTCTAAACCTACCACCCTAGAACACAAAAAAGGAAAAAAACTAAGGGTAATACTGCTCAATGCCAGAAGTCTAAATCTCAAAATGCATGCACTCGAGGCCCTTCTCAGTATGGAGAACATCGATGTCTGTGCTGTGACAGAAACCTGGTTCAAGGCTCCTGAGAGCACCCCAGCGCTATCAGGTTTTACCTCATATCATGCGTTCCGGCCCCAAAATCCGGACAATACCAAGAAAGGAGGGGTATCCATATTCATCAAGGACACCCACACCTCAAGACTGGTGGCAACGCACGATGCATCGGAGACCATCCAGGTGCAATTAACCATAGGCAAGACTGCTCTGCAAATTGTAGCATGTTACAGGCCACCCTCACAAACTCAGGAACCTCACATGGCCTTCCTGAAAACACTAGAGGGGATAAATGTATCACCAAACACCATCATACTAGGTGACTTCAATTACCCTAATATAGACTGGGAACACTACTCAAGCCCAAACACCCTAGCCCAAAAGTTCCTGGAATTCATAAACTCAAATGCCATGGAACAACTAGTCACCATCCCCACAAGAGGAGATAACATACTTGATCTCATCATCACGAACATGGGAGCACAATGTTCAACACCGAAGTATACCCTCACTGGTGAGATCAGATCACAAACTAATCTCGCTGGAGGTCCTCATTCCACCCCCACCTGAAATAAAAAAAGATCACAGTAAAGAACTTCTCAAAAGCCGACTTCACACTTCTAAAGACTAGTGTGGTCTCCTTTAAGGCCCCCGAAATGCGGAAAACAGTACTCAAGCTGCTGAATCACTTACAAATGCCTTCTACCAGCACCTGCAGGACTGCATGGATAAGGCAATCCCAAGCAAAACAAAGACTCTTTGTACCAAAGGCAAGCGTCCAGTCTGGTGGACCCCAGCCATAAACAAACTCTACAACAAAAGGAGGAAGCTACTACAAGATAGAGCAAAATCCTTAAAAGGTAAGACACCCTTGATCACTATAAGTAAAAAACTAAGAGCTCTCATAAAATCATCCAAAGCAAATTTCGAGAGAAAAATAGCTAAAGACTCAAAAGACAATCATAAGGCCTTCTTTAGCTATGTTAGAAACCTAGGAAGAAACTCCCAGATATGCTCAGAACTAGTTCAAAATGATGTGAAGATTACTGATCCTACAGACATTGCCAACATACTGGCTGACAGGTTCAGTGCAAACGGTCCCCAAAAGGAGAGATATCTATACCAAACGATTGCAGCCCCCAAACATCTCCAGCCCAAGTGAGAACTGCTCTCTCCAAAGCAAAAACACAGCATCCATGGGACCTGATGGTGTCCCCGGCTGTGTGCTCCACGAACTCAATGAGGAATTAAACCCACAGCTAGGACAGCTGTTTAATCAAAGTCTTACCTCTGGATACGCACTCCAGGAGTGGCGCACTGCAACTGTGGTCCCACTTCACAAAGGCGGTGCCTCCACCGACCCTGAAACTACCGCCCATTAGCTTGACAAGCCTTATCTGCAAAGCCATGGAGAGGATCATAATGGACCTCATAAATAAAGACATAGGAATTTGCAGACTTTGGATCCAACCCAGTTTGGCTTTGTCAAAGGCAGATCATGCCTTTTAAACTTGGTTGACTTTTTCAAACAGTCACCAAAGCCATTGATGAGGGAAAGGCAGTCCATACAGCCTACCTCGATCTGGCTAAGGCCTTCGATACAATACCCCACTCGGGTATCATTGAAAAACTCATCAGCTTAAATGTTAACCCATACATCACAAGATGGGTTGCAAACTGGCTGAGTGACAGAACCCACAGGGTCAGAGTTGCTGGCGCCATATCAGACTCAAAGCCTGTCACAAGTGGTGTCCCACAGGGCTCAGTCCTGGGCCCACTCTTGTTTGGCATCTACTTTTCTGAAGTACAAGCAAACACAGGAGGGTTATGGCTGACAAAGTTTGCAGATGACTGCAAACTGGGCCATAGTAGAAAACACATCTGACACAGATATCCTTCAGAAGGGTCTCACAGAAATGGATAACTGGTGCCAGAGCCACGGCCTAAAGTTAAATGCCAAAAAATGCATAGTCATACCCTTCGGGAAAAACAAGGTTACCCCTAGCTACCAAATAGGTGGCAATCCACTGAGCACAGAAGAAGTTATCAGGGACCTGGGGACCCAGGTTGATAGTAGTCTGTCATTCGACACCCATGTAGCTAAAGTAGTTAGGAAGACTTTCTACATTGCCCACCTTATCATGAAGGGATTCTCATCTAGATCAAGGGAGGTCATAGTCTCCCTTTACTCATCACTCATCAGACCAATGATTGAGTACAATGCCCCATTCGGAATGTATCTGACCCGACACTTGCAGCAGCTGGAGAGGCCACACAAGTTCCTCACCAAAAGGATAAAGGGTCTCAAAAATCTGTCCTATGCTGCCCGACTGAAAGAACTCCAGCTCTATTCAGTCGCCACGCTTGCTCAGAGGTGACCTTTGCCTAACATACAAGGCCATGTCAAACCCAGATTTGATGAATATGCTTCACCTCAAAATCTAGATCCATCAGAGCCACAAGGGCAGGAGACTTAAACCTCGACACGGCTATTAATAGGACGTGCTGGAGGGATAGATTCATCACCCAAATACTCCCTATGCTGTGGAACAAAATCCCGGTACATGTGAGGCAGAGCACCTCGCTGGCCTTGTTCAAGAGAAATCTTGACCAATGGATGGGAGATCGCAGATATACCCCAGGGATTACCTCAGTGTCACTGCTCGACAGAGGCACAGCAAAATAATGGGTATAGTTCCCCATACTAAAGGGGTGGCGTAAGCCACAAAACGATGGGCTAGGCTTGTAAATGCCCTCGGGCAGATAGCCTAGTATGAACCTATGAACCTATGAACCTAAGTACTGTTCCATCATCTTTTAACCAAGTCTCTATAGCAAGTGGAGACAAATTGCCAACACTACTTTTAGCAGCTCTAAAAATATATAATTTTTTTACATTTCTGAAAATCAAAATCCAATCACTTCAGCAGTCAAACTCCAATAGTAATTTTACTGAACTACAGCAGAATAAAATCTATTAGAGATGCCAAGTGACAAATCAAAAAATGAAGTGACTACAGAATTCTGCCAATTTCCTGAACCACCATACTGTCTACCACCAAGATCATTACCTATTTGAAGTATAATATTTATATGTTTTTCCTAAAACTTCATTGTGTAAACAGAATTTGATATAGAAGCATAAACATTAATATTCTGAGTCTGTCTCCTGTTTATATCTCTAATATTTTAATTTCCTGGAAGAAAATATTTAAAATAAAAGTAAACATTTTTAACCTCTTAAGTGTCAGATGAGTGATATATGTTGAAGCTGATAGTAACAGATGTCAGGAGTATCTTAAGGTGAGTTTTTAGAGACAGGCACTAGACAGACTAAATATCTTTCAATTCTGAAGGTGCCCGTAACCCATAACACATCAATGTGTAAACAGAATTTTTTTTTACAGAAGTAAACAATATTGATTATTCTGAGTCTGTCCCTTCTGTTTATACCTGTAATCAGGGGCGGCCCGTGCTATTGGACTGCCGGACTGCAGCCCCCTCAAAAAAAAAAAAAAAAAGAAAAAAAAACATTTTTAAAAATTCACGGACTTCACGCATGCGCAGTAGTCCAGACTACTACTGCGAGTCTACTGCACATGCTCCAGGCAGTCCAGGTAGGGAAACATAGGAGACGTCTGTGCACTTTTAAAGTGCACAGACTCGCTGGGAAAACACATCAGGGCCGGACTGCAACAGCCAGTCTCTCTCATCAGGACTGTGGATTATTGCACTGGCATTTGGATTACGTTATGGAGAATGGGCAGCAAGGACAGGTAAGTGTGTTAATTATTGTTTAGAATGGTAGGGAAGTGTGTGAATGAATGTATGCCTGTTTATTGTTTAGAATGGTAGGGAAGTGTGTGAATGAATGTATGCCTGTTTATTGTTTAGAATGGTAGGGAAGTGTGTGAATGAATGTATGCCTGTTTATTGTTTAGAATGGTAGGGAAGTGTGTGAATGAATGTATGCCTGTTTATTGTTTAGAATGGTAGGGAAGTGTGTGAATGAATGTATGCCTGTTTATTGTTTAGAATGGTAGGGAAGTGTGTGAATGAATGCCTATTTGAATGGACTGGTGTGTGTGTGTGTGTAAATGCCCCAGGTGCTCATGGTGGTGTGGTAGGGAATACCTCAGGCTTGAACCCTGTACCCTGTATGCAGGTGTTAAAGACTTGAGTTCCCTACCCACCACCATTTGTAAATAAATTGCAGATTTTTGCCTCATATTTGATCTGATCTGTTCCTCATAATATCTGTGGTTTGTAAATGCTGTAATGCTTGATATTTGATGGTGTAGTAGTATCATTGTTGCCTCACAGCTGCAGGTTCTCAGGTTTGATTCTTGGCTGGGGTTCCTTCTTTGTGGGGTCTGTATCTTCTCCCTGTGTTTGTGTGGGTTTGCTTTTGTGTCCTCCCATGTTACGAAGACATGTCTGCATTATTTCTTCCTGGTCCTCTGCTGAAAATTGTTTTTTTGTTCCAAGTCAGACTGTCCTGATTAACAAATGTTAAATAAAATTGACAGGCATTTAAATTTCAGACTTCAGGTTTCTGAATGTTTAATTTCTAACATATTTGATGGTGCAGTGGCAGTATTGTTGCCTTATAGCTACAGGATTTGTGGTTTGATTCTTGGCTGTGGAGTCTCCATCTTATCTCTGTGTTTGTGTGGATTTGCTCTGGTATCCTGCCATTTTACAAAGACGTGTCTACAGTATTTCTCCCTGGGCCTCTGCTGAAAATTGTTTTTGTTCCATCAGAAGTAAAATTGACAGGCATTTGAATTTCAGACTTCATAGTCTTTAGAAAATACATAGTAAAACAACTTTTTATTCTAGCAATAAATATATAGTAACACAACCTTTTATAGCAATTTTTATGTTTATAAGATGACTATTTGAAATTTTTCCTTATTTTTGGGACTGTAATACCCTGTTAGTGGCTTTGTCCAGGTTTTTTGTGCTAAGGTTGACAGCTATGGCAAGAACTGAATTCACTGAATATGTTTGAGGGCTGTATTCCCTCATCACTGGGTTTGTCCAGGTGTTTTGTGCTAAGGGGTTGACAGCTATGGTGAGAACTGAATTAATTAAATGATAGCCATTTAAGTTTCAGTCTTCCTCTCGTTCACAAAACAGCTGATTTGGCGTAGTGGTATGTTGCTCTTGACTGTTTTGCACAGGGACCTTGTCTGTAAAATGTACGATGGTAACACAGCATTTTTCTTTCACAAAGCAGGTGATTTGGCATAGTGGTATGTTCTGAGACTTTGGCAGTAAAATGTATGGTGGTACCGTGGTAACACAGCATTTTATTCTAGCAGCTTTCCAAGATTATACAAGCAATGTTTAATGTGTCCCTGGTTTTTGCCCTTTTGACCCACCCCAATAAATTTTGCTTTTTCCAGACTTCTTGTGCTGCGAAGTTGAGATGCAGTTGAGTATTGAGCAGATTTTACAAGGAGCTGAGAGATGCAGGCAAAGAGAAGTTTTGTACTAATAGCACAACAGGCTGTATGCTTGCTTTTGATGCAGAAGGTTGTTGGTTCTACTCCCATAAGGGGTGAATGCTGAAAGTTAAAATACTAATTATGAGCCTGTTATCAGTTTGCCATCCATTTCCTATTGCAATATTACTAGCTTATTTTTAATGTAATTTAGGCAATTTATTCCACAGGGGCATCAGACACTTTATTGTTCGATGAAACCATGAAATGTAAAGGTGATTGCTAGCACCAACCTCTTCATTACAAATTTATTTAACGTGGAATTATTTAGATGACTTTTTTACTACTTCAGAGATTGTGCATATTTACTGATAATGGTGGACTGCAGAATTGTGCATATTTACTGATAATAGTGGACTGTAGAAGTTTGAGTAGACGTTTATGATGGAAATGTTCTGAATTGGACAGTTTTGTTTCATTGTTTACTGGAAAAATGTTCAAAGCAATAGGAAGGTGTATCAAAGAGCACATGTATGTTTCATATGCAAGGGGCCTATGATTTGAAAACAGCCCAGAATTAATTTTTATCTGCCACAAGTAAAATGTATTTTCTTTGAATGTGGATTTTAATGTTGTTTCAGTGAATGTGAGTTTCAAGGGCAGAAAAGGTTTAATGCCAAGTTTGTTATGTCTTAGTGTTTGTGCTGTAAAATGCAAAATAAAACTTTCAAATGAAGTTCAAATCATCATAGAAGTAAATCAGTATGCACATTAGTGTTTATGGTAAATGGAGTGAAATAGCAAATTAATGGATCATTGGAATGGCTGCAGGAGGCTCCATTCGACCAGGGTTTTGTGAGGGGAAGGGCAGCAAACTTAGACAGCCCCAGCTGAACCATACCTCCCAACTGTCCAGATTTTCAAAGAATGAATAGATGTTTTGCTTCTTATTTTTGATTTGTTCCTCATAAATATTTGTGGTTTTCTGGCAAATCATTTAGGAATTAAGTCACTAAATAATGACACACCTAGTTTCAGACTTCATAACCTTCAGAAAAATGCATGCTAAAGTAAGACCTGTTCTATCAACTGTCCCAGTTTATAGAAGAACATTTTTTAGTACTGTTTATATGTTCCCCCCAATATATTTCGCCTTGTCCAGATTTATGTCCCAGTTTATACAAGAACAATTTTTAATACTGTTTATATGTTCCCCCAGTATATTTGGCCTTGTTCAGATTTACTGCATTAACAGGTTGAGAGGTACATGCAAGAATTAGGCATAGCCAACCTCTCAACTGTCTCCGATTTTGGCTTCAAATGTTGCTCTTTAATAATCCCTCTGTAAAATAGCAATTTTGGAAGAAAACATGGAGGGTTTACAATTAAGAAATAACTGTAATAATCAAAGTTATAGATTACTTGAAATGCATGTAGATTCTTTTATTTTGTCAGCTGCTCAAGTTAGCAGTACTAATATTAAAGTGTCCCTTCTTTGACAGGTTTCCAGCTGTATTGTGTGGCTATTTTATATTTTTGCATCACATTTGGTCCATTTTTCATAAAATTGGGTTTTTTGGAAAATTAGTGACAAATCACAAAAGACGGAAGTTAGAAAATAATGGCAGACATTTGAGTTTCAGATTTTATACCCTTCAGAAAAGTCATACTAATGCAAGACCTATTCTATTATCTTTCTAAGTTTATTAGAGCAATATTTAAAAATTGTCCTTATTTGTGGGCATTTGTCCCACTTCTGTGTATGGCTTTGTCCAGATTTCTTGCTCTGAGGTTGAGAGGTATGACACATGTGTCAGGGCCATCACAGTCAGCCAGAGACATTTCAAATTGTGACATACTTGTTGCACCCCACTCCACCATGTACTGACTCTGGATGTGTCCAAGCAAGGCAAGGAGTAGTTATGCAGTGTAAATGTGCAGTGTGTCCCCCACATCCAAGGTAGACACAAGTACTACAGTGGCTTTTCATCTGTCCTTGATTTTGCAGAAAGGTCTGGTTTCTGTCATATTTTTGTACTGTTGATTTATGCTTATTACTCAAAGTGCCTGTTGCTCTGTGTTTAAGTAGCAATGCTTTAATGACCATAATGTAAGCTTGTCTGAGATCATAAGATGCAAGTAAGCTTTAATAAGCATACTGTTAAAGAATTGCCAACATTGAAAGCCTTTCTGTTGTTGCCATGCAGAGAATACTTGACTAGATAATGTATAAGTCTTGGGTATTAAAGGACAGGATTCCATTATTTTAAAAAGCTCATTACACTTGTTGGAGACTTCCAGTCATCTCTACAGACTTTACCCGTAAACTAAACAGAATGCCAATCATGTGTGGTCCATAACCTGTACAGTAATCCTTTAAGCAATGTATCTTGAGCTTGTTTCTTGTTTGCTTTTCATTTTTACTTACATGTTTTCCCCATGAAACAAGTAGATAGTTGTCAGGCAGCAGGTCTTTTTGGATAAGAAACATTTTTACAAGTGGGGGCATCACAGAGATTTCTACTTTCAGCATGTTACTTGGCACTTTAATAAAGCTGAATATAAATTATAATTAGAACTGCAGTGCAAGGCGAAGTGGTTTGAGTTGAGTGCTTCTGGTTTTGCTTGTACTTGATTTTGACTGGCATTCCAGTAATGTATTTAAAAAGTAATTTATTTTTTCATGCCTCACAACCTTTTGTTTCCATCTAGATATTAAGTAAGCTGTCATGCAGCCAACGCATTGAAATATTTTCATTCTTCTACACTTATTTTTGTCTTGATTGGACTCTCATAATGATGGTTTGCCATGCCACCCAGGGGAGTGTATTTAATTAAAGTTAGTTTCTGTGGTTTTGAGCATAGCTCCTCCCCTTTCTGGTTGGCCACACCCCATCCCCTTGACCCCACCCATTCAGCTGGCTCCTGCAGCCCTCCTTTGATTTGAAGTCACCAGCCGCCACTGCCTGTAATATTTTATTTACCTGGAGGGAAATGCTTTAATAGAAAAGAAAACCTTTTTAACATCTGAAGTGTCAGATGAATGATATATGTTGAAGATAGATAGTGAAGTAAAACATATTTTTCAAAGGTAAGTGAGTCTTCTGAGAGTGATTTTCAGAAACAGACCACAGCTAGACAGACTAAATATCTTCAAATTCTGAAGGAGTTTGCTTTAAGTCCATAACCCATAAGAAAATATGAAGAGTTGTTCCATTTTTCTGGTTATACTATAGATATTTAAAAGGAGCACTACATTAATTGCATGTTTTATTGAGTCTAAAAATATCACAGGAGAAACATTTTGTCTGCTGAATTTGACACTTCTGAACTAGATGTGTTGCAGATGTTGTGCTCTCAATTTTGGCTTTGCTTGACCCAAGAGAACAGGGACAAGGTGTGTTTTAATTTTTCTAAGTTTGTTTGACCTTAAAATTAGTATATTTGAAGACTGTGGGCAGTTTGGAGGAAGCACATGACAAACTTCCTTCAAAAGACAACTGTTTGGAAGTATTTGGTGAGATTTCCACTGCCGTTACATTGGAGTGTAATATGGTGTAGGTTTCGATCTTTTTGCAGTGATAAATCATACGTCAACTAAACAAAATGCAAATAATAATAATGGCCCCATATGTAACTTATCACATTGGATATTCTGCTCCCCAAACTGTAATGTCCAAAAAAGGGTAGTTTGATTTTAGCCCAGAATGCACAGTTGCATTGTTTCATGTTTGTCAGTATGACTTCTAAGTGTTTTGTACTACCTGAGCCTGATAGAGGCAGTTGTTTTTACCAGCATAAGGTAAGGTTGTCTTAATTACTCCACTTTACCCCCCCCCCCAGCAGCATTTTCCCTGCTTTTGTAAAAAAGCAGGTTAATTTTAAGAAGCAAGAGACAAACATTTAACTTTTTTCTTCAGTTTTCTTTGCGCACCTATTACTGTTAGGAAAGCTGTTTTTTTGGGAACTTATATACTTGTTTCTATGCCATTTACAGGGACTATAATGTGGATCAGGATGTATATTTTATTATATAATCTCTTACCCTGAGCATTATGATACTGATGGACATGAGAAGCAATAAGTTATATACAATAACTCAGCTTACGCTAATGTTCCATTTAGTGATGCTTGTGACTAACTATTATATGCAGGGTGCAGATCCCACTTTTCCCTAGTCATAGGCTGGCCACTTTAAGCTGAAAATGCCTAAGATCTTTATTTTTTTGACATGTGTTGTATTTTACTTGGATGTTTATTTTCCCATTTGTCTGTTGTAGAGAATCTACCATTCTTAAACATCACTTAAAGAATTTAAGTTATTACAGAACCAGCTTATGTAGGTTCATAGATGTTTTCTAGGCTAACAACCACAAGGACATTTTTAAGCCTAGCCATGCATCCCAAATGTCTGACATGTTCTGCTACTCTTGATAAGTGTAAGCAGGGGCTTGGGAGATGAAAGATTTACAAGAAAGGGACTGGGAAATTATAGGTTCATAGGTAAGTACTAGGCTGGCTGCTCTAACAGGACATTTTTGGCCTAGCCAATTTCCCCAAGCTAAGAAACCAACCCTGTAACTTGTGTCAGTGAGGTAAACAACTTAAGCATTATGCCAACCCCCATATCTTACCTAGTGCCCACTGATATCTTCCCTTCTAAATCAAATTGCAGGGCTTTTTCCTTTTGTAATCACTAGAGAGGCTAACTACCAGAATAATATTTTCTCTTCCATCTTTTACTCTGTGTAAGCAAGCAAAAGACATTGTAGTCCCTTCCCTTGCTCTCTTTCCTGGCACCATGGTTATGTGTAGACCTTCTTTACTTATACTCTTTTATGGCACCATGGTTCTGTGCAGACATTGTAGTCCCTTCCCTTGTTCTCTTTTATGGCACCAGAGTTACATGTAGACACTGTAGTCCCTTTCCTTATATTCTTTTATGGCACCACAGTTACATGTAGACATTGTTGTTCCTTTGCGTGTTCTGTTCTATGTCACCATGGTTACATGTAGACACTGTAGTCCCTTTCCTTATATTCTTTTATGGCACCACAGTTACATGTAGACATTGTTGTTCCTTTGCGTGTTCTGTTCTATGTCACCATGGTTACATGTAGACACTGTAGTCCCTTTCCTTATATTCTTTTATGGCACCACAGTTACATGTAGACATTGTTGTTCCTTTGCGTGCTCTGTTCTATGTCACCATGGTTACATGTAGACACTGTAGTCCCTTTCCTTATATTCTTTTATGGCACCACAGTTACATGTAGACATTGTAGTTCCATTGCGTGTTCTGTTCTATGTCACCATGGTTACACGTAGACACTGTAGTCCCTTTCCTTATATTTTTTTATAGCACCACAGTTACATGTAGACATTGTAGTTCCTTTGTGTGTTCTATTATATGTCACCATGGTTACATGTAGACACTGTAGTCCCTTTCCTTATATTATTTTATGGCACCACAGTTACATGTAGACATTGTAGTTCCTTTGTGTGTTCTATTCTATGTCACCATGGTTACATGTAGAAACTGTAGTCCCTTTCCTTATATTCTTTTATGGCACCACAGTTACATGTAGACATTGTAGTTCCTTTGCGTGTTCTGTTCTATGTCACCATGGATACATGTAGACACTGTAGTCCCTTTCCTTATATTCTTTTATAGCACCACAGTTACATGTAGACATTGTAGTTCCTTTGCGTGTTCTGTTCTATGTCACCATGGTTGCATGTAGACACTGTAGTCCCTTTCCTTATATTCTTTTATGGCACCACAGTTACATGTAGACATTGTAGTTCCTTTGCGTGTTCTGTTCTATGTGACCATGGTTACATGTAGACACTGAAGTCCCTTTCCTTATATTCTTTTATGGCACCACAGTTACATGTAGACATTATAGTTCCTTTGCGTGTTCTGTTCTCTGTCACCCTGGTTACATGTAGACACTGTAGTCCCTTTCCTTATATTATTTTATGGCACCACAGTTACATGTAGACATTGTAGCTCCTTTGCGTGTTCTATTCTGTGTCACCATGGTTACATGTAGACACTGAAGTCCCTTATATTCTTTTATGGCACCACAGTTACATGTAGACATTGTAGTTCCTTTGCATGTTCTGTTCCATGTCACCATGGTTACATGTAGACACTGTAGTCCCTTTCCTTATATTCTTTTATGGCACCACAGTTAAATGTAGACAGTGTAGTTCCTTTGCATTATATGTTCTATGTCACCATGGTTACATGTAGACACTGTAGTCCCTTTCCTTATATTCTTTTATGGCATCACAGTTACATGTAGACATTGTAGTTCCTTTGCATGTTCTGTTCTATGTCACCATGGTTACATGTAGACACTGTAGTCCCTTTCCTTATATTCTTTTATGGCATCACAGTTACATGTAGACATTGTAGTTCCTTTGCGTTTTCTGTTCTATGTCACCATGGTTACATGTAGACACTATAGTACCTTTCCTTTTATATTCTTTTATGACATCACAGTTAGATGTAGACATTGTAGTTCCTCTGCTTGTACTCTTTTATCACACCTCAGCTGCATGTTTTTTCTGCTGCTGTTACCCTTACGTATCTTGCAGTTATATGCACCTACAATATGGATGGCTTGTCCCTGCAGAAAAAAAGTTCTGTGGTGTTTCCCCAAATTAGATACTTCAATTAGTATTTTTAACAAGAACATGTAAAACATAAGTCCCCTAGCAGGTTATTTTATATTCTTTAACCAGAATATTTCCTTAGGCTCTGAGATAAATGTCCTTAACGATTCTGATGATATGAAACAACAGGTTTCAGAAGGCAAAATGTTGGTGATGCTTCATCAATCTTTCAATCAAACTGAAGCTTTTTTAATAGTAATTATTTCATAATTCTCCTTTTGGTCATGTCTTACTGTTTTTTTTTATAAGTTTAGTTAAGTGCAGGAAACTTTTAAAATTACATTACCTGGACAATTTAAAAAATAAATGCATTATACTTAGCTTAGGAACTTTGTAAAAGCAGGTTTCACTTAAATGTAGTTTGTTAGACATACAGTATTATCTTTGCATAGGCCTAGAAATGCAGCCATATTAAAATAGGCCCATATCTTTATTTTACATTTTACATGCAGTTTTATAAGACCAACAGTACCAGAAATACAGGGTCTAGAAACCTGAATTTTATCTGTGACTTAAACAGAACATGTTGGAGAGACAGATATGTGTCCCAGAGACTGCTCCTCCCATGAAACAAGCTTCCTATTCATGTGAAGCTGTGTTTGTCTGTTAAACAATTTAAGTATAACCTAGACCAGTGGATGGGGAATAGAAAATTTACAACAGGCCTTGCACCCATGTCCCTAATAGCCAGATGTAGCTTATAAAGGCCTAGCCCTTAATGTCCTGTTTGGATACAGGCAAGGGAGCCCGCAGGATTTTTTGCAAGGGGGTGCAAACCCAGAGCCCCGCCCATGCAGCCCCACCCACCCACGCAGCCATTCCAGTGTCCCATTACCTGGATATTTCTCCCCATTTGCCATAGACACTGTTCAAATCTCTCAGTGTGCATACTGTTTTACTTCTACAATGATTACAGATATTTGGATTTCATTTACAACTTTTATTTCAAATTTTATAGTACAAACACTTATAGACATTTACTAAACCTAAACAAAGCAATACTCTTACAATGAAAACAGACTTAGCATTAAAACTTCTCTGCCTTTGAAACCCACATTCACTGAAACAGCATTGAAACCCACATTCAAAGAAAATGCATCTGGCCAGTGGCAGGGTAAGTTTACCTTTGGGCTGTTTTCAAATCATAGGCTGCTTGCACACATTTTGAGAACCATGCAAAAGTTCTTTGATTCACCTTCCTGACTGTATTAATTATACTATATAATAATTGAATTATATCTCTTGTATAATACAGCACCACTTGTTAGAGTATGTTTTAAATTTATAGTCCTGAACGTTTTTCCTTTAAGCAATTAAACAAATCATGAACCAATAATGACAACCTGCCCAATTCAGAACATTTCAACCATAAAGGGTCACTCAAACGTCTGTCATACAATCCACCAATTTCAGTCAATATGCAGAATCTCTGCAGAAGTAAAAATTATCTGAATAATTCCACATTAAAGAGACCTGAAACCAATGAAGAGGTTGTTGCTAGAAAACAACTTTATATTTCAGTATTTCATTTACAAATTCAGTGCTGTTTCCCTTGAAGAATAAATTGCTGATGTTACATTAAAAGAAATGGTAAGCTGGTATATTGCAATAGGGAATGGGTGGCAAGCTGAAAAACAGGTTCATAGTTATTAGGTGTCTCATCCAAAGGAGAACATACTAAGGACTCCAGAACCATGCCCCCTTAAAATACAAATGTACATACTGTAGGAATAGAACCTACAACCCTTTGCATCAAGGTACAAGTATGCTACCTGCTGTGCTACCACTCACTTAAAATTCTGTACCACAATAATGATACCATTTGCTAAACAAAACCGTTGCACATTTTAAGCAGACTTAGCATGAGCAGCAGTAACCTTTGCTTCCCTTGAAGCTCACAGTTCCTTGAAAATACACTTGAAAATTAATTCCACCTGCTAGATCTAAACTAGGCCTTCTCTCTCTCTCTCTCTCTCTCTCTCTCTGACTCTGTCTGTATCTGTCTCTCTCACACACACCTCAACTTCTTAGTGCAAGAAATCTGGACAAAGCCTAAAATAAACAGGGACAGATCATTCATTCAGTTGTTTAGATTGCCACCTTCACTTCAAGATTAGAAAGCCAAATTTGATCAATCATTCTCACTCCCCCCAACCTCTGCCACAGGCTCCTCCAATGCCCGAATTACTTTTTGATCCCATGTCATCTGGGCTACAGTCAGGACTTTATTTCTGTGCTAAAGAGCAATAACAACAGCTTTCTTGAGCTCTAAACTTTTTATTTATTTGTCTGGTTAAATGGGCAAACCTACTGGTCACAAATGCCTCTTTTTGTAGAAATTCCAGGTACACTGCCTAGTTAAATACTTTCTTTTATACTGCAGAGTATGCAAGCAGAAACACGAGGGACCTATTATATGGACTAAAGCATGAAACTCATTGTCAGCTCATAACCTTAAACTTCTCTGTTATTTTTCCAGTAGAAATATGTGCTTGAGGTACAGTTATAGTAGCTGTGTTCAGAACATGTAAAGTGCCATTTCGCGTGCTCTCCATTTCAAAAGCAAACAAAAATGAAGCATGTTTGCTTATAACTACAGAACTACAGTAGTACTACCTCCCAAGAAAGGCATGCAGTATCTGCTTGCTGCATGTGGTTAAAGCAGTGGTGGTTGAGTGCCTTCAATTCTAATATTTAATGTTACAGTGAGTCTGACTCAGGTGAGTTCTTTTTGAGGGTTTTTGCAATTTTCTCCACTGTGGTGTATCTGTGGAGATGGTATGTATAATTTAGTAGGATGTGAGACAGAGCCATCCACATGATGGATGTGCAGGGGGCTTGCCCCTTGCAAACAAAGATATATACTTTTTTAGTTTTTGGCTCAATACTTTCAATATTTTAATTTTAATAAACAGTGAACCAAAAAAGTGTGCTTTGATCACACACAGTTAAAACCAGTTATCTGTCTATCACAGGAGACACTGATCTACAGATGTTATAACTAGTAATAATTTTACTGCAGGGTCCGTGGCTTGGTTGGAGCATCAGGAGAAACAGCATAAGGAGAAACACCAGCTATACAACCTATATCCTTACACACCCTTACTTCACAACGTCTGTGCAGCAATCAAACACACGCAAACATCCTTACTTCATAAGTTCTGCAGACTGCAGCTAATCATAGTAAATTCCTTCCCAATTCCCTTATACACTTACTTCAGCAAATATAATCCACTTGTAAATTCTCTGTGATTTCCAAATAACGCGGTCAGGTGGACAGGAAAAGAAGCAATTTCAAATAGCACGGGTGGGCAGACAGGAAGAACAGGACGTTTGCATGCACAGATGTGATGCGACCGGAAGAACTGGACGTCTGGATGCACAAGTGATGCAACCAGACCAGCAGGACTGTTCTTAAAGAACACAAAAAATGATGAGGCCAGACTAGCAGGACCATTCTTAAAGAAGAACGCAAAAAATATAAATAAAACAGAATGCAAAACACAATGTATTTTTCTCCCAGTCAGCCCATTCCAGGGGGGTGCAAGTGCACCCCCTTGTACCTGCCTGCTGGCACCCTTGGATACAGGGCATCATTATTCTTTTGGAAAAACTTGGTTAGACTTAGAAAGACTTCTCAGGTTGTTAGCCTAGTAACAATCTATGAATCTATGAAAATACCACCCCACAGTATCAATTATTACACAACGAAAACTACATTGATCAGCTCATACATATACAAAACTTTAAACATGCAAGTCTGTTTTGTTGATGCCATTATGAAACACATAGTTCTCTAAAGTAGTCATATAAAAGATGTGATTATTTTAGTGCATGAAGCATATCGCTCACTAATGTAGTCTTATGAAGATGACATGATTATTATTTTAGAGAAAATGTAACACTGGTATAGCTGTTAAGTTGTACTTTTAGAATAACAATATTTTGCATTTCCAGAGTTTACATGAGCATTATAAAATATATCCCATGTTCTAAAAAGTATGATAATTTCACATACTATAATAATATACCTAACTTGAATAGTTTTAAATTTAATAGCTACAATGTAATTAAAAGACAGTTTAAAATTCTTCACAGCGTTATCAGAACTGTGACCTTCGGCACACAATAAAAACCTATAATATATACAGATTTGTTAACCTATGTATGGATATGGATATTAAAAATAACATGTTTTTGCAGAGATGATAGATGCTATGCTCCTGTTGACCCCACATCCACATGGATTAAATAAGTTAAATCCTGTATTATTCTACTTTAGGGTAATGGATATATATTTGGCTGTCAGTCCCCTATCATGATTCTGTTACCCAAAATTGAAAAACAAGAAGGTTCTTAGTCACACTGGAAATTTTTTATAGCATCTGTATCCTTCCATGTGGGGCTTCGACCCCACACCCTCTGCTTTTAAGCATGCTACCTCTGAGGTTACTGCACCTTGGGAAACAAGTAAATAAGAAATTCTTTCAAGGGTATGGAGGTAAACTTCTACACTGAGGGCTGTAGGAGATGGAACCCCTGCAAAAGGTAAGTTGTTTATATATGTTTATATAAGTTAATTGTAATTCGAATTCAGTTTCGCTGTTCTGTAAATTATTATGCTTTACATTAAAAAATACTGCTTATGCACAACAGTATATGGGTTACATTCTGTGCAGATAATTGGATTTAGAAATGAATTACCTCTAAATTTTGAAATGTAAGTTTAGTAAACTAAATCTGAATTTCTTTTTCAAATGTTATAAAAGGTTATGACTAAGAAAGACTGGTACAAAAAATGCATCTGTGGAAAAGGGATAGCTAACTGGAAGTGTGTGTTCGTTAACATCACTAGAGCCTTTGAAAGTGTCAGCCTTCAGTTCCTGTTTAATGAGCTGAAAACATTAGGATTTAGTAAAATACAATAACATAAGTTTCAAATTATTTAACAACAGGATCTTCAGGATTCACTTTGACAGCTTAATCCATGAATGCAGAATCTCTTCTGTTGAAATTCCTCATGGTCCACCCTTACATACTTGCTATACATAAATGACAAAACCACAATAGCAACCCCCAACATAATTGCACACAGGTGACATTATTCTTCAGAGAACTGTCATTCCCCCTCATGCATACAAAGCAAGCTCAACTCAGATTTTTAAAAAATGTGTAACTGTTTCACTACCAACATAACCCAGTATTCTTTGGATCACCACAAAAGCCTGTCAATAACAATCCTATTACCATCTTAAGCCTAGACAACATACAGATTACTCAAGTTTTACATTCAACATTTTCTGGAATAACCATGAACCTAAACATCTCCTTCACATACTACCCTGAGGGAATACTAGATAATGTTGACTTCTAGCTTAATGTCTGCAGCATGATAACAAACTATCGCACTCCACATTGACAACATGCCTTAGCAGTTAATGCAATCATCCCATCACTTGAATATCTCTTCTCGTAACAACCCTAATAAACTCCACACATTGCACACATATTATCCAAACTGCTATAAACAGATCTGTCATTTTATTAGTTTTATCCCGAGAGATTAGCACTATTTCTCCTTTAAAACAACAAACTGACTTCCTACATAGGTTAAGCAGTTTTAACTATACCGTTCTTTACTCAAAAACATGTTTAAGATCAAAACAAAGCTCTGCTGTCTTAAAACATAATATGAAAGCACCCTTGCCTCACACGGTCCATACTAGCCTCTGATATAGGGGAAACAAACTTCAGCAAAGTCTCAGTAGCAAAACAGAACCTCCTCCCTGCAGACTTTGAAAAAGAAACATCCCATATATACTTTAGAACAAACGTCTTGGCTACATTAAGCAGACATATTTCTGCACTTGCTTTTTAGACAATAGATACATATTAGCCCACAAATTAAGTGAAAAAGCATCCCTGACCAGTAAACAGAATTTCATCCTTAAGTTTTAGATTTGTCTTTAATGTAAAAATGTAAATAGTATTGCTAAATTGTCTTGTAAATATGTATATAGTAGTATAACAATATTAGTCATACTTTGTAATATTAGATACAACAGCAATAGTTAATACCTAGTTCTTAATCATTATTTTAATATAGGATTGCCCTACTTTGTGTTGTACTATAATAATAAGCTGAGACCAATGACAAACTCTTTCAGTCTCTCAGAATGGTATCACTGTGAAATATGCTGTCTGTTTTATTGGTTAAACATATGCATTTGCCTTTGGAATCTTGTCATGGCTGAAAAGGATCCATCAAAGCAATAACAACCAAAGCTGTTTTCATATTTAGTCCTTTTATTCCTATTGTTTGATAAAAGGAATTTTAACGGAGCTGAGAAAACAAACCATGTTAAACATTTGGTGTGGCAAAGCACAGTACAGAGAAAAACAGAGTATATTTTACTTCAAATAAATAAATATAATTTAATCCTGAGTAGAAGTTGTGATGCCCCTGCACTGGCCCAGTAATTAAGGAGCCTCCAACCTCACCACTGGCAACAGCTAGGGGACATACACACTGGGAGGATAACAAGTACACACACACACAGTAAAGTGCAATTTCCCTTAAGAGCACACAATCTGGGTCTGGTTTCTCCCTCTTTCTCCAGATCCCCAATACGACTCCCCACTGGTACAGCTATAGGGTTAAGATCTCAGCTGAGGGGCCAAGCCAAGACCTTCAGCACCCTCTCTGTCCAACCAGTGCTTTGTGTCCCTGCCCAAGTAGCTCACACACACACACACACACACACACACACACACACACACACACACACACACACACACACACACACACACACACACACACACTTTGAGATTTGTTTTATATACATATACACACACTCACCTTGGGAAGGTTGGCACAGGTTTACTAGCTATGTCCCCTTCTGCACAGACTATAAGGTAGTTTCCACTGCCACCAACCCCTACTTATCAACTACTATAAGGCCCTTACAAAGGGTGTCCAATCCTGCTGTGTAATGTTACTAATAATCCAAATGGTAGTCTGACCAAGACTTGCAAGGCTAGTTAGGAGTGGCCTGTACAGTGTCCCCAAATACATATGCAAGTACTCTAAGAGCTTAAATAGGTCTCACAAATATCAGCCACAAAGATAGGTTTAAATATATTTAATAATAAATAATAAAAGAACAAGTCAATACTCAATCAACACAGTAACTTCAGAGTTCAAAATCACAGGAAATATTTTAAAACACCATTGCAGAACAGTCTCAAATAAATACAGAAAACAATCTAAACTAATCTTTACTATATTCCTATCTATATCTAAAATAGATACTATGCCTTAAATCTTACTTACAGCAGGACAAGAGCAGATGAGTGATGATGAGTGAATGTTCTTGCTAGGTCCAAGACAAAATATAAAATGCACAGTCTCTCTTTCTGAGAGAGTTCTTAAATTAATATCAAATATTACTGCTGTGTTAGCTTGGATGACATCACTTTTTGTCACCTGACTTAAGTGCCGAAGCTAAACCACCCAATGTAGCATTTGACATCTCCTTGTGAAAAATACATAGCCTTCAGATGTTTGCAGTTGCTAGAAGAGATATGTGAATAAAACACATAAAGCAATGCTGAAGGTACCCTAGTTCCAGACATCCTGTCTTCTTGCTGCATTGAAACTAGCTTTTACAGCACAATCATAAAACAATTCAATTTCAACATATTTTCTTTTTTTGCAAGTTAACTCTGTATGTTCCAGTTTCTACTATTAAGACATGTACATTTGCACTGGTATATAGTTTATATATATTTCTATTCTAAGCCAGCAGGTTTTGCTGTGGTTACATTTTAGCTCAGTACTTTACCTACACTTTTGTATAAATCATATCAATATTCACAAATGACATACGGTTATTTACAAAATTCCAGATAGTTGGGCTGGCAGTGTGACAGAAGTCAATATCAGTAATAACAGGTAATGAAAGATTTAAAACATTCACATTTGACAATGTAATGCTTTTGGCAGCTTATGACTGACTCTTTTGGATTTAAGTATAAAAGCTTGATATTAAGAGAGCCAGCCAAGAGACAGGTACCAGTGCCAACCACTGAAACTGGTTTTCTTTGTATTTTTGCTTAAAATATATGTGAAGGTAGAGCTTGGGCTTGTCTTAACTCATTTACAAAGCCTGGCAAACAGAACTGTTTGTCCAGAACTGTGGTGGGAACATAGGAACACATGAATAGTGATAGGCAAGCAATCACAGGGACCATAACATGCCCACCTACCCATATATACCTTTAGGAAAACAAACGTAAAAGTTCTTGCCAGCAATGCCAAGCACTTAACACTGGTTTCCTCCAAAATTGAGCAGGATTTGCCTAATCCATGTTCTGTTCCTTGTGTTATAACCATCCTTCACTTTTGGTTAAGATGAAATGTCACTTGCTGTTCTACCAATAAGTAAGGAATTATTTTTGTCACTAGAAGAATTGACCTTTGAATGATATGGATGGCTAGTACTGCAACCAACCACATCTATCTAGCTGTGTGTGTGTGTGTGTGTGTGTGTGTGTGTGTGTGTGTGTGTGTGTGTGTGTGTGTGTGTGTGTGTGTATCAGTATATCTAACAATGCTTAACAATATGGAAGGTAATAAGCCAGTATCTGAAACAGTTTTCCTGCAAGGTATAATAGGTGTATTTACATTCAGCAACATGAAAACATGCTTCCTTTTACCAAACAAAGTAAGCAATGAAATAACGTTCATCTCTTTACAACAGCTTTAGCAAGCGTAGTTCTTCCCTATTGAAGTTCTTCACATAAGACTTTCAAGGCAAATCATTACTTTCAGTCATATAGCAGGTTTTAACATAAACAAGCTTGGATGAATTCACCTCCACAGCTCTACCTGATGTTCAGGCTTTAGGGATATTTTCTGACTTCATACTGCAGGGGAAGCCTCCATCCTAGTTCCTGTCTTCAGACTTCACTTCCCTGAGGAGGTCTAGGCACAATCCTTCCTTACTGCATGATTTAGGATAGCAGGAATCTAGCAATTAACTACCTCCCTCTCCATTATATTTCCCAAATTGCAACTATTCCTTGTTGAGACTACCCTGATAGCCAAAATGCACCTGTTTGTTCTTGAGACTGACCCGGCAGCCAAAATCCACCCGTTCCTTGTTGAAACTACTTTGCAGCCTCTGTATAAAATGCCCCTGCTCCTTGTTGAAACTACTTTGCAACCTCTGTCTTGGCACCATGACCCACCCTGCCCTGAGCCATACGTTATAGCCTCTGTAAATGGGCTGTATGTCTTAGACAGCCAATGCATATTAAGGTGACTGTGGTCAGACTAATGGCTAGTCCTAAAACTGTTTGGCTGGAGGTCTAATACTCAATATAACTGCTGAGTAATTCTGTATTTCTTTCAATAAAGCCAGTGAAGAGGAGCATGGTCCATTACAAGTGTAAAGCAATGTACTGCGTGGTGGGTACTAACATACGTTTGAATTGTCTGAGACAAGTACTGCTAGTTTACAGTATCTGCTGTATACTATGGACATTATAACTCTCATCATGTCCTGGTGATTTGAAAAATGCCCAGTCACTTATAAATGGTGTGTTTTCTTTCTCCCATGTTTCTTTTGTTATATCTAGCAAGCCCCTGGAATCTCTGCTCTTCAGTACTTTAAACCATGTAAATCCAGCTAGTCCAATTATCCTCTCGTTCATATCTGTAGCACAGATTTCTTAAAAGTGTTCAACTAGCCCAACAGTTCTCAGCTGTTTTCATTACAAAAAAAAAAAAAATTGGAAAATTTTGCACATTACTCTGCATATGAATAAGTTGCCTGGGTCAGTGCCAAGGCGTCTAGCATGACAGCTCTTCAGGCCTCTGTCTCACTGAATGTGTGCATGTGCTCCAGCACAGAATATTCTAAAAAGCTTGGCAATTTTGAGGGAGGCTTGGAGTTCAAGGCTCACTTTATTGTTGACAAGGGTGAGGCCAGAGTCCTCTTTGTCTTATTTCATGAGGAGATTTCTGGGGACTGAGTGAAGGTGTCATCATTTACCTGGACTCTAAGTGTTCCAAGGTGAATAATTCTGAGTGTCTGAAGTCTAAAGCAGCAAAGTTCAAACTGGTGCCTGACAGCTTGCTTTGACCTAAGTTAAGTGAAGCCTCAGCTCCATTCACTTTCCACTTCCTCTCCAAAACTTTTTCAGTTGGCTCAAGATTTCATTCCTTATGTCTATGCAGTTGTTTCTGGAAATACGTGAGGTATCAAGGGTCCCTTCTATAAAAGAGAAGAGTGGGGCATCCATTAAGGGATTCAGATACCCAAGATGCTGAGGCAGATTTTCTAGCGCATGTTGGTCAATTTACTTTTGTTGCTCCAAATAAATCAGACACTGAGGACATATTATCATCTATCTCTCCACCAGAGGATTTATCTTTTGGAGATGCACTTCATAAAAAGAAGAAAGAGATCTAGTGGGAGTCTAAGTATTGCTAAGAAGCTCAGCTTAAATTCAGAATATTCATGCACTTGCCTGAGCCCAAGGTGCTTGTTCTTTCTCCATTTATGGATTTTCTGGTGGAATGTTTATCAACGGATCTGTGGTGCCAGATCTCATTCTCCCTACTCCCAGAATCCTCAACACTTTATAGGGTTAAGCATTCTCATATGTTGCTATGTAAAAACCCATTAGCTGAGCCAGCGGTTATGTCCATGGATTCAAGCAATAAATCTTCTTTTGCTCAATCCATGAACCAAATTCCCAAAGACAAAGAGAATAAAATACTCAGCAGAACAAGTATACATTTCTATTACCCTATCCTTCAGAACTTTGCAGTGTCAGATTCATATAATTACTTAGTAGCAAGCCATAATGGAAAACAAGAGGGCTAAGGCAAGTGGGATCTTAAATGTGGATCTTGAGCAGGACATGCTTGAGCTCTGTGACCTTTCTGCCCAGCCTGCCAAGCACTTCAGAAATGTGGATATCCTTCTTCTGATGCACCTTGTAGGGCAACAGCTACTAGGTCAGTGGTTTGGAGACATGCCTGGATGAGGGCTCAGACTCTGTCTGACCATTTGAAGATGGAGCTCCTTAATATCCCTCTTGACATGAATTGTCTCTTTGGACCACCTATTGAAGGTTTCTTCCAAAGACTGTAGAAAAGCAAAGCTACACAGTCAGTCAAGCAGCTCTTTCATTCATAGGCATGTAACTTCAACAGAAATTATCCCAGTAAATCTTGACTTTTATACCTCAAGCAGGACAAGAATAAGATTGGAAAATTGGAAATGGCAAGTTTTGAATGTAATGACTATCAAAACCAAATAAGAAGCCTGGAGCTGCCAGAGCCATGACTCCCAGAGACAACAGCCATGACTCAGCCTGGCTGAAAACATACACCATCTTAACCCACCTTCCTTCCATCATTTTCTCTCCTCCTCAAAAGTAGAGGTTACTGGCCTTTATGTGAAAAGCCAGAAAAACATAACCCAGAACAAGTGGGTGCTAATGATTTTACAGTGGGGCTTCAAACTACATTTTCCAAAGTATTGAAGGTAGAGTGGGATCACCTGTGTACCAAGAGACCAAATTTCTATAGCGCCTTCCCTGTTAAGGCAGTTCCTGGGACAAGGAGCCACAAAGAGAAAGAGTATTAAAGGCAGAAGAAAACATTGGCTTTGACTTATTTTTCCTACTGGCAAGAAAAGAGGGTACATGGAAACCCACTCAAAAGCTGTTCCACCTAAACAAATTTCTTATCATTCCAAAAAAAATTCCACCCTTCAAAAGCCTTATTCCACTAATAAAACCTTAAGCATTACTAGTCAATTTACTCCTGAAGGATGCTCATTTCCATAATCCTTTAATCGAGGACTATAGGAAGTCTGTGTGATTCACAGTTCTGGGGTGGGGTGGGGGTGGGATACTATTTCACTTTCTTGTCCTTTGAATTGTCTTCACCAAATGCCAGACTGTAACCTTTTGTATAGCAATCACATTTAGCCACACCTGGATGACTGCCTCATTTAGGTAGACTCTATAGAGAAGATCTACAAGGCCTTGAACTTTATATTCTGACTTGCTTCAAACAGTTGGTTTGTTCCATCACCCTGAAGCAGTCAAATCTTATTCCAACAAAGAGCCTACTTTTCTTCTAGGAGCCTTTTTGAAGACATAACTTCAGAGAACTTTCTTACCAGAGGACAAGGTAATATCTCTGACCCATACTGCAAAATGTCCTGAAAAAGGGGGTGATATCAAAAAGGGAAGTTCTTAGAGTGGTGGACTTCATGGCATCCTGCAACTTGATGGTCCCCCTTGCCTGACTACATATGAGAAGGCTACAGTAGTACCTCAGAAACCAATGGTGCTAACATTCACAGTTTCTGGAAATCCACATTTACCTCCTCACCCTACATAAAACAGAGCTCTGTAGGTGGACAAGACAGTGTTGTCTTAACCTAGGAGTGCCCTTTAGAGCATCTCAGCCTATCCAGATCTTTGCCAAAGATTTATCTGATCTATCTTGGGGAGCTCATTACAGATCAGTTCAAGTATTGGCACATGAGATCAAGATGCAGAGAAAATCATATAAAGATAAACAAATTAAGGCTGTGAAACTGGCACTGAAAGCTTTCAAACAGGTTAGGGAGAAAGTGGTCCCTCAAATTCTTGCAGACAACATCACAGTGACATGGTACATTCAGAAGCAGGCAGGAACTCGTACATACTGTGGAGGCTGGCAATGCAAGCTTGGAAGATCACTCAAAAGGAGCAAGCTACAGCACTTCCCGAGAAGACATAGTAACAGGCAGGCTGAGCAAACACAGACAGAACAACTCAAGCAGATATTGAATAAGGATGTCCTTTTGGATCAAACCAGAATTTGAGGTGTGTCAAGAATTGTTTCTGTTGCCTAACCACAAAACAGGAAGCTGAAGATGTTCTTCATTCAATCACTGCTGCAGTATTATTGACAACTGGGAAGTGTCTTGCCAAGGATACTGTATGTTTGGTCAGTTTTTTAAAGTTTGGGCTCCTTTCTCTCATGTCATACATCTGACCAATGACTTATGCACAAGACTGCATAGATTCTTGCTAGGCTAACCTAGCCACGTTTTCCCAAAAGAATAATGATGTATTCAAATAGGACATTGAGGGTGAGGCATTTATAATTAACCTCTGTCCATAAGAGACATGGGTGCCAGACCTGGTGCAAATTTCCTTTTCCCCATCCACTGGTCTAGGTCGTGCTTAAATTGGGTAATAGATGGACTCAGCTTCACATGGATGGGAAACCTGTTCCACAGGAGGAGCAGTCTCTGGGACACATATCTGTCTCTCCAGCATGTTCTGTTTGTCACAGACAAAATTCAGGTCCCTAGAACTTGTATTTCTGGTACTGTTTTATTTACAAATATGCAGTAGATTCAGAAGTGTGGGGTTTGCAGATGTCTTGTTAACCAGGCATAGATCACCCCTCAGAAATCTACTGTTGACTGAGTAGAGGGAAAGGGCTTTGAGGTGCTCTGCATAAGGCAGATTTGTTACTCCTTGTATCCTTTTTGTAAGGAAGCATAGTTGCTGCATATGTCTGATCATGTACATTCTGAAGGGGGCATTGTACTGTATGCTTGGTCTGATAAGGGCAGAGTACAGTAGAATAATAACCTCTTTAGACCTAGATGCCATGCCCTTACCTATAAGGATTTCCTAATCACTGTGGCCAGGTAGTGGTCGAAGGTAAGGTTACTGTCTATGTGAGCACCCAGATCCCAGACTCTTAGGGGCATATTCTCAACATGTAATTAGCTGGGATGGTTGACTTCCCAAAGGGTACAATTTATTTATTTGACGTTTGTTTACTGGGACAGTCCAACTAGGTGATTGTCCTTTTTCAGCAGATGCCCGGGGCGAAAAGCCCCTCAAATAGCATTTTGCAAGATAAGTAACATAAAACAAATACAACAACCTATTAAATAAATATGCATAACTCATCAGTTGCATAGACAAGAAACAAATGCAATTAAGAAGGTCAATACAGATGTTCAGTTAAAGAAATTAACATGTTATATGTACAACATAAACATACATAACTCATATGTTAAATAGACAATAATACAGATGCAATTAAGAAGGTCAATATGGATGACCAGTTAAGGAAATTGACAAGTTGTACAGAAAGTTATTCAGAATTTATACAATGAAGGTACTTTTGGCACATGAATATTTACAAAACCTATATCTACGTTTGCTTCCAAGTTTCATGTTCTTGATTAATTAGTTAGTTAGAGTTATGTTGTAGTAGAGCATTGACAGTGGTTAGCCAGGGGTTAGGCAGGAGTGTAGCCAGAAGTTACTCAGTGAGTAGTATTTTGAATTGTGACTGGTTAGTGGTTATTATGTTTTGGGGAATAGAGTTCCAAGGTTTGGAAATCTTATTAGAGTATAGGGAGTCACTGTGGTAGTTGTTCATAGGTCCATAGGTTGGTACTAGGCTATCGGCCCTAGGGCCTATACAAGACTAGCCATAACAATTCCCTGGATATTTCTTCCTACACTATTTACTTCCCTGGACCCCTGTCTAGCAGGGTGACTGACGTGATCCCTGGGGTGAACTTCCTTTCTCCCATCCAGTCATCAAGGTTCCTTTTGAAGAGGGCCAAAGAGGTGCTCTGCTTGACATGTATGGGCAGTCTATTCCAGAGTCTGGGGAGTCTCTGGGTCAGGAACCTATCCCTCCAGCATGTTTTATTTATTGTGATGACAAGGTTCAGATCCCTGGAGCATGTGGCTCCGAGGGATTGAGATTTCTTTAAGTGTAGCATGTCCAACAGCTCTGGGTTTGACATGGCCTTGTATGTTAAGCAGAGATCGCCTTGGAGTAGACGATATGCGACAGAGTATAGCTGGATTTTTTTAAGGCGGTCAGCATAGGGCATCTGCTTTAGGCCTGTGATTCTTTTAGTGAGGTATTTCTGTGGCCTTTCCAGTTGTTGCAGATGTCTTGAGAGGTACATACCAAATGGGGCATTGTATTCTATAATGGGTCTAATGAGGGATGAGTACAGTGGGACAATGACCTTATTTTTTCTGGATGAAAAGCCCTTAGTGATGAGGTGTGCCACATAAAAGGATTTCCTGACTTTTGTGGCGATGTGGTTATTGAAGGTGACCACTGTCCACCTGTGTCCCTAAGTCTTTTATCACACTTTCGGTGTTTAGTGTACTGCCACCTATGTGGCAATTTATGGGTGCATGTTTTTTCCCAAAGGGGATAACTATACATTTTTTGGCATTGAGCTTGAGCCTATGACTCTGGCACCAAGCATCTGATTCTGTAAGGCCCTTTTGTAGAGTATCAACATAATTTGGGGATTCAATAATGGCTCCCAGTTTGCAGTCATCTGCGAACTTTGTTAGCCAGAGTCCCTTAGTGTTGGCCTGTACTTCAGAGAAGTAGATGCCAAATAAGAGAGGTCCCAGGACTGAACCCTGAGGTACTCCACTTGTCACTGGATTTGGAGTCAGTGTCATTTGTCTGGAGCTGGATTTGGAGTCAGTGTCACTTGTCTGGAGCTGGATTTGGAGTTGTTAACTTTTGTTACTTGTAGTAGAAATTTGTTTGAGGATCTTAGCTGTCTCTTGTTAGTTAGAGGTTGAAGAATGTTGGAGATTGCCGGGCATTTTTCTGTGTGGTATATTAAGCCATGGGCTGTGGTTAGTTGTGTGAGAGTTAGGAGGCTGGGTAATTCAAGCCAACTGAGCTGGCACAAAGCTATACAGTGTTGAGTTATAAATGTTGAGTCATTGGTGAATTTGACAATTTTATTATAGCAGGCTTCTAGTTTAGATTGGTCTGTTTTTTCAGGTTGGCAAAAATGACCGAAGCTTAAAGGAGGGTAGAGAATAGATGTGTTCTAGCAATTGATTGGCTTGTGGCGTCAGTGAGGTATGATTTAATTCTGTACAATGAGCCTAGTTTAATATGGACTTTTTTTATAGTGAGAGATACATGTTTGTCAAATCTTACGTTGCTGTCTATAGCGACACCAAGAAGCTTAGTGTGTGTGACTGATTCTATTTTAGTGTTATCAGCTGAGTATATTTGGAAGGAAGAGTGCAAGTCAGGGGATTTGTTGTTTGAGAAGCTCATACATTTAGTTTTTTGGGGGTTTAGGATTAGCTGGTGGTCTGACAGCCATGATACTCCTGCAGTAAAAGAAAGCTGGGTTGTTCTTTGCAGGCTAGATAGAGAGGGGGATGAGCAGATGAATGTAGAGTCATCTGCATATTGTATGACTGTGGCAAGATTAGTAGCAGTATGTAGTTTATTGGTAAATATGGCAAACAGGAGTGGACCTAGGATGGAGCCCTGTGGTTCCCCTGATGTGACTGGTAGTAGTGGGGAGAGTTTACTTTGCCATTTTACAGCTTGGCGTCAGTCCATTATGTAGTTATGCAAACAAGTAAGAGTAGAATTGTTTAGATTCAGTGATTGGAGTTCAAATAAAAGTTTTTGATGAGAGACAGTGTCAAATGCTTTTGACATGTCTAGGAAAATTGAGGAAACCAGTTGCCCATTATTTTTGAATTGGTTAATGGTATTAGTAAAGTGTAAAAGGGCTGTGGTAGTACTGTGGTGTGGTTGGACACTGTGTTGGATGCTGGTGAGGAGGTTGTTGGATAGAAGGTGTTTAATAATTTTGAAGTGGATGCATTTTTCAAGGATTTTGGATAGGGGTGGTAAGATAGTGATTGGTCTATAGTTGGAGATGTTTATGCAGGTACCTCCTTTATGAAGAGGTATGATGTAGCTGATTTTCCAAATTTTAAGAACGTACTGTTCTTTTATTGATCAATTTATCAGAATGGACACTGGGTAGGTTAAGGTGCTAGCAGCTATCTAGAAGTATTCAGTGGGTAGGTTGTCTTCAAATAGGGAGTTTGGTTTAAGTTTACTTAACATATTTCTATTGTGTGGTCTGGATGGGATTAACTGAAAAGGCATTGGGAGTTGTGTTAGAAGGTACAGGGGTGGTGGGGGTGTGTTACTGGTGGTTTTGGTTAGGTTTAGGATGGAATTTGCTGAAATAGTTACTGAATTGGGTGGATATACTCTCCGTTGTATTTATGTTGGTGGGTGTTGGGGTTAAAGATTGACCTGGATGCAAGAGTTGATTATGTTGGCCCAGAATTTCTTGATGTTATTATGGTAGTTTAGTCGAGCTGTCATATAGTATTTCTTTTTGTCATTTTTTACCTCTTTGTTGGCTGTGTTTCTGAGTTGTCTGTAATAGTCTAGGGTGGCCTGGTTTTTGTTTTTTTGGTATTGGGCCTATGCTTTGTGCCTGGATCTTAGAAGCTGTTTTGTTTCCTTGGTTAACCATTGAGCATAGCTTGTTTTTTTTATGAATAGTTCTGGGAGGTGCTTGGGTGTTCAATATATTTAGGAAGGTAATGTCAAAATATGATACAGCTGAGTCTAGTGGAAGTGTAGTCAATGGGGTCCATTTGTACTGTTTGAGGGTAGATATGAATGTTTGAGGGGAATTTTTTTGTTGTTGTGGATTTGTTTGTATGATATGGCTTTGGTGGGTTTTGGGTTTTCCTAAGTGAATAGGTAGGTGAGTGGTCGCTTATGCTGTCTGGGAGACTACCTGATTGCCTGGCTAGAGATGGTGTATTAGTTAAAATCCAGTCTAGTATAGAGTGTCACTTGAATTTTTTTTTTATTCTGGTTGGAGTTAGTACCAGCTGTGAGGAGTCATGCAAGTTTATAAAATTTGAGGGATTATATGAGGTAAAGGTTTGCCAGTCTGAATTGAAGTCTCCCATAGCCATTGTTTCTTTGGGTAAGAGAAGGATAGGCAGTGAAATAAGTTCTCAATGATGTTAGGATTATTGTTAGGAGGGATGTAGACAACTATAATTATGATGAATTTATGGGGTTTATTTCTAGTCTGGTGAAAAGCAGTTCAGTATTATTAAATTCAGGTGGGTTTGGATTTAGTCTTTCAATTTTTAGGGCATTTTTGTAGACAATAGCTATGCCTCCACCACGTTTGCTTAGTCTATCCTGGCTATGTATACTGTAGCCAGGAGGAAGGATTTCATTATTATATACCTCAGGTTTTAGCCAGGTTTCTGTAATGACAGCTATGTCTGGAGACTAGAGTGCTAGGGATGCATGAAATTCTTGTGTTTTATTTTTACACTCCTAAGGTTAATGTTTAGCACTAGGAGGTTTGAGGTGTTATGGGTTAGGTTGGAAGTATTTATGACAGTGTGTATGTATGGCGCATTTGGTGTGTATTGGGTTGAATTAGGGCCAGGGTTTGGGTGACTGTCTCCACTCAGCTTAATGTTTGATCGTAAGTGTGCTGACGGATTTGGATACTTGTGCATTAGTTTGGTGTATTTGTGAAGTAGTTGGGTTGTTGTAGGATGTTAGTGTGGATAGTATATAGAGGAGAATTATGAGAGGTATTTGCAAAGAGGTTCATGGTGGGAGGAGTAGGCCTGTGAGGTGATAGAGGTACTATGTGAGATTTGAGAAAATGTAGGAGAAGGTGTTGGTGGCTGGATGTAGTGTGGTAGATTGATATGAGTTGGAATTGCTTTAGATACTTAGGTAGGGTGGAGTAGTGAGAAGGGGTCAGTCAGTTTATATAGCTTAATGAAGTGGTTGGTATTAGGTTGATGGGTAGGGTGTGGTTAAAGTGTTTTTTTTTCTGGTTGATAGTAGGTGGTAGGTGTGGCTTGCATTGTTTAAATGTATGGTTAATGGGGGTGGGTGGGAATTGTGAGTAGAGTAAGAGAGAGATGAAAGCCCAAGCATAGCGAGGGTGAGCAGAGTGGGCAGGACCTGGTCGCAGCAGCATAGTTTAAGAAAACAATCAGTAAGGACTTAATTAATTACAATGCAACTATAGAGACACCAAGGTCTGGTAAGAAGGCTAAAGAAAGGTCTGATTCAGTATGCATATTTAGAACACACTGATTTGCTTGCTATAGTATAGAAGATGATAAAACCAGTGAGGGCTGTAAGTAATCCTTGTTAACAGCTACGTAGAGGAAAAAAAGAAGAGATTGGGTGGGAGGGAGTCCTGGGAGTCCACTGGTGTGCTTTAGTTACTAGAGGGGTTGCAGGTGTTACTTTATAGAGTAGAGTAGGTTTTTCCACGTACATTAGTTGGAGCAGTTGCGATCTCCAGTGGGTCCGCAAAAGCAAATGTGGATGGTAGAGGTGTTTTGTTGTAGTTTGCAGAGAGATTCAGTTGGTGCATGTAAGCTTCAGGTTTAACACTCAGGAAAAGAGGGGAGAGAGGGAGAAAAGTCGAGCTTAGAATAGATGCAACTAATGAAGTCTGAGATAGTAATTACGGGTAGATGTGAGAGTCTGGAAGTAAGCGTAAGAAGAAGGGAGGACAGACAGAGGTGGAGATTAGTGGGTAGTAGCAGTGAGTGGAGGAAAGGATGTACACTGAGCACAGTAATTTATTGGTCTAAGTTAAGATAGTCAGAAAAAAGTTTGGGGTGTAAGGTGAGATAGGAGAGTAAGTCACTGTAATAACTAGACTATAGAAGTGGGCCAGAGAAATCAGTGTAAGAGCAGGTAATACATTAACATGTCCAACATAGCATCATTTGTAATATTTCAGTATTGCGTTAGACAGTTATACTAAATAATGCAGCTAAGTATTGTAATGAATATCACAATGCAGTATACAGTACTTATTTCATTCTGTAAATACCATGTAGTTAGTAGTTTGCTCATCAAATAATTACTTATAAGAATCCTATTAAGTACTAAAGACAGCAAGAAATAAACAATAATGTGTACTAGCTAGATGCAAGGTTGTCAACCCTCACTGAATTCAGATAGGATATGTTTAGCTCACAATAACATGTGCTAATCTGGAAGGTAACAGTGAGACTATAAAGGCAGTTTCCATACTGTTAAATAAAAAATCAGAATTCAATACACAGGAGGTTCAGATTCAAAAGTTTACTAGTGTACACCAGGAGGTAAAAAACCATACAAGTACAGAATTTTGTCTGACATGAAACAGGAAGCACACAATTTTATATAGGTTTAACATTTAGCTATGCCCACCTTACTGACGTGATATGTCACAGGGCATCTACATCACTTTAGCTTACAAGACTCTATTCTTTTAATCTGCTGATGCAGTATGTTTTAAAAAACTTTTCCTCTAGATACAATACGGCCTTGCTATCCAGCTGGTCAGTCATAATGTCTTTCTGTAAAGTTACTTATTCAAAGTTTCATATCAGTTCGAATACAATAGCAGCTACAGTCTTTTAATGCATGTCTTTGTTCTGTTACACTTTCTCACACAGCTGCGTGATATCTAAGTAACACATATACAAGGCCATCTCATTCTAACAGGAAGAGCAGAAGATTATTATTTCACACATTTAATTTCCTGACCCAGCAGATAATCACTTGTGAAAAGCATAAACATTAAAACTTGCTAAGCTAGCATTCTGTCAGGGTCAGGGATCAGCTTTTGCTTCAAGCCACACTGCAGTTTCAAAACTACTTCACATTTAGACATGAATTAATTTTACTACTATATGATTAATAGAATAAAATGTATTATATACTACTTTGCTTTTAAACTAGCATGTCTCATGTATTCAAATACACATTTTTCTAACATTTTCCCCCTATTAATACTTTTTATTCTATTTTGAAGTATGCATAGTGTCATTTCATCTCCTAGCCTTTTCCGCTCAGGATTTTCAGCTAGGTGAGTCATTTAATCTATACTTCAGAGAAAGCGTCATCTGAAATCAATCTTTCAATTTCAATATCTTGGTAGAAAGTTTCAGTAACAGATACATCAACAAAATCTTTGATTAATCTTTTCATGCAGGGAATTCCACAGCAAACACATGCTCCTATTAGGAGTATACCCACACAAATAGCAATTAGAATGTTCATTAGGATGGAACCCCACCCCCCAAACAGATTCTGGAAAAAGTCCGTCAGTGGGTTTGGGCCTAGTTCAGTCATGGCTGATACTTGCTGAATTACCTCTAGATGATTATTTATCTCGTGGCGATTGTCAGGGATAAAAGCACAGCATTCTTCTTTGATAAGCGCGCACGTACCACCTCTCACCGCTAGGGCGAAGTCAAGAGCCATCCGATTTTGTAGCACAACAGTTCTCATTGCATTCAGTTCATCAGTCACCAGTTCTAGGGCGGAAAAAGTTGCATTACTCATTACTTCGAGAAGTTTCAACAACTTCCTCAGCTCCCAGATCGATCTGACTGCTCCATAGGCTGGTAATTTTCCTGCCCAGGATATAACACTGTCACTCAAGTCCATATGAGTCAATTCGCTTTTGTCTTTTACTGAATTATGGCCTTTCCAACCAGCTTCGATCTTCCCAACTGGATTCACAGGTTTCTTAACTGGACCTTCAGATTTTCGAGCTGTTTCCCTTATGTTTTGTATCTTACCCAAAGGTAATTCTGCAGTATGTCTTATTGCCGGAACCAAGTAACCCAAAAAACAACTGCCGGACCAATTCTCAGGTAACCATTTATATGCCTTTTTCCCCACAAATAAAATAACAGTTTTCTACTTTAGTACTAATACGCATCAGCCCTGCATGAAACATTTTTTGATCTATAACTGACAATTGTTTAAACAAAACTGGATTTTTTTGAATGTCACTCATAGTTGTTTTCAATGAGTTTAAATACGAGTCATAATTAGTATTGCAAAAAGTATTGCCATTACTATTCTTAATATAACATCGGTAAGATATGGTTATATTGCAATTGCTCCAGCCCACCTGGAGAGTGTCATTTTTATAGAAACATACAACTCCTTTTTGTGTGACAGGTAAAAATAAAGCGATTTTGTCCTGTGATCTCACAGTTCCTGTGTCGAAAAGTAAATTCTCCTAAGTCTCATTTATCCCCAAAGGGACAGCGGACATTACCAGTCTTCCATATGCTGTTGGTATAGCTGTACAAACCCAGCAATTTGAAATGTTCATAGTCTCTGCATACACGCGTTTCATGGCCAGGTATGTGTTAAAATTTGGATGCCAGTCTATAGACGTTTCATCATGCCTTCCCACTTTCACTTGTGTGGTTGTGTGTAGGATAAACCACAGCAAGAGGAAAATTGTCACAATTACAATTAATAAATGTACACACAACAAAATGATTATGCAACATCTCTGGGGTTGATCTAAACTTCTATTCGCTTTGTTTTTGGCCATCTCGGTCTGGTTGTGTATCAGTCACAAAGTTTTTATCAAGTTGAAAGTTCTTTTCCGGTTTACAATGCGTTAAATGAACCCAGGATGTCCTCTCGGCCACTCTAACTGCAGTAGGCGCTGCCAACAAAACCTGGTACGGACCTTCCCACTTTGGACTCACCCAGTTTTTCCTTTTCGTCACTTTCAGCCACACCCAACTTCCAGGGCCCATGACTGCTTCCACCGGTCTGGTCTGTTCCTTATCTGAAAGAGAGTTAAACTGCAAAACAGACTTATTCATTAACAATTTCTTCATATACTCTGCTAACGAACTGTCAGCCTCCTGCTCTGCAGGCATGAGAGCTTTCCACTGAGGCACATAATATGCTCTCCCAAAAATCATTTCAAAGGGAGTCAAACCCTTTGCATTTGGAACCGTTCTCATACTCAGCAGTGCTAAAGGCAGACAGTATATCCAATTCTTTTGGGTCTCTTCTACTAGCTTCCTTAACTTGTTCTTTAGGGTACCATTGTACCTTTCCACCAGTCCTGCTGACTGTGGGTGGTAAGCACAATGGTTCTTCAAGGAGATGCCAAAAAATCTCCCAAGCTGGTGAATCGTCTGATTCACAAAATGTGTGCCATTGTCACTATAAATCCTCTCTGGAATGCCAAATCTAGGGATTACTTCTTTTATCAGGGCTTTTGCCACTGTTGCTGCATCCAGGTTTTTGGTAGGAAAAGCTTCTACCCATTTAGAAAACATGTTTACAATAACTAAACAAAACTTCTTCCCTTCACATTTATTCAATTCTATGAAATCCATACAAATAGTATGGAACGGGTATGGTGGTATAGGAAAACTTCCTTGCTTGGTTTTAAATGCTCCTTGTGCATGATGCTTGTTACAAGTATGACAAGCTGCACAAAATTTTTTTGTGTAGTTTGTGTATCCGTATGTTTGGAATATTCGATTTACTAACTGTACCATCCCCCCTGTTGAGACATGGCACTGCCCATGGCTCAACAAAGCTGCATATCTAAATAAATTAGACGGCAATATCGGTTTTCTTTCTTTGGAAATGTACAGTTCATTCTCAAGAATTGCACCTCGTTTTACCCATTTTTGTTTTTCTGCTTTTGTAGTAAGCATCTGCATTGTTTTTAACATGTCTAAATCTAAAATCTCAGAGGGTTGTAATTCCTCATTTAAAAGTAAAGTTTCTGAGTCTGAGGCTGCTTGCTTTGCAGCTGCATCAGCTTGTGCATTGCCTTTCGAAATCTTATCTTGTTGTTTTGTATGAGCTACACATTTACAAATAGCTACTTTGGTAGGTAACTGAATAGATTCTAATAACTCCAAAATAAATTGCGCATGATTAATAGGTTTTCCACTAGATGTTATCATTCCTCTATTTTTCCATTGTTGTGCAAATATATGTACTGTAGAAAAAGCATACTGACTGTCAGTATATATGTTTACACACTTGTTTTTTGCTAAAGTACATGCTCTCGTCAAAGTTATCAACTCTGCTGCTTGTGCAGATAAGTTGTGTGGTAAGGATTGAGCTTCTAAAATTTCAGTGTCTGTAACTACTGCATATCCCACCAGATTCTTCCCAGTAGGACCCCTTCTGCATGAGCCATCCACGTAATATGTCACCTCGGCATTATCCAAGGGCATATCTGTAAAATCTTGTCTAGGTAAAGCTAACTGTTCAATTTCCTGCAGGCAGCTGTGTGGTGTGCCCTCCGCAGGAGTTGGAAGTAATGTTGATGGATTCAATGTCATACATCGTTCAATTGTCATATGAGGTTGGCTCAGCAGTATAGTCATACATGAAAGATGTCTAGCAGGAGAAAGGTATGCCACTTTCTCTTGCAGTAAAATTATTGCAACTGCATGAGGCACTCTCAATGTGAGAGGGTGGAATAACACCACTGAGGCTGAAGCCTGTACTGCCATTGCGGCTGCAACTACTGCTTGTACACAGTGAGGCAAAGATCGCGCCACTGGGTCTAACTGTGATGAATAGTAGGCTATGGGGTGTTGCTTGTCCCCATGTTGTTGCGTCAATACTGACGTCATATATCCTTGCTTACAATCTACGGTCTGAAAGAACCGTTTGTGATAATTTGGAAGTCCTAAAACTAATGAAGAAGCTATCAACTGCTTTAACCTGCAGAAAGCCATTTCCGCTTCAGTTGTCCATTGTAAAATATCTTGTGCTGCCATTGGTGTCTTATATATCAAATCAGTTAATGGAGCAGATTCCAAAGCATAATTTGGTATCCAGCTCCGACAAAAATTAGTTGTACCTAAGAAAGACATCATTTCTTTCTTGGTTGTTGGTTTGGGTGCTTGCAAAATCACTGTTTTTCTTTCCTCATCTAGTATTCTACCTTCATTGGATATTACATATCCCAAGTATCTAACTTGTTTTCTCCAAAGTTGTAACTTATTTTTGTTTACTTTGTGTCCTTGTATTGCTAAAAATTTCAATAATGCTACTGTATCCTCCTGCACTGTTGCTGGGTGGGGCTGCTAGCAAGATGTCATCTACATAAAGTAGAATTTGACTACCTCTCGGTGGGGTAAATCCTGCCAGGTTGCTAGCCATTTCTTGTGCAAAAATTGTTGGGCTCTCACAATATCCCTGTGGTAGTCGAGTATATGTATACCTTTTACCCTGAAATGTAAATGCAAACCAATATTGACTATCAGGATGTATAGGTATTGAAAAGAAAGCATTGCTAATATCTACCACAGAGAAATACTTCTGTTGTGGTTCTAAATCATTTAACAAAGTATGTGGGTCTGGCACCGTAGGTGCTCTAGGTATTACTGCATTATTTACAGCTTGTAAATCTTGTACCATCCGCCATTCCTCGTTTGCTTTTTTAACAGGAAATAGGGGTGTATTACATGGTGAATCAGGAGATTCTACCAGTACTCCTTTGAGTAATGCTGCTATTATAGGCTTAATTCCTATTTCTGCATCCTTTCTCAAAGGGTATTGTCTTTTCTGTGGTCTAAAAGCTGACTTTGGGGTTATTGTAACTGGTCCTGCTGTTCGAATAAGTCCTACATCTGACTTGCCTGTTGACCAGAGAGTTGTTGGAATTTCACACAAGGCCTTTTCTTCTTCTTCTAATAAAAATGCTAATCAGCTGTCCTCGCTAGATTGCAAGTGTACAGCTGGATGTGTCTGTATCAACCAATTCAGTTTTTGTTTTTGTATCCCTTGTACTGATAGTTCCAAATCAGTCTGTTTCTCCCATCTTGTTACTTTTTCTCCTAAATCTGCCCATTTAACACTTTTGTTCTTTGTCAAGCTGACATGTGGCAACCAATTTGATCTATACAATGCAAGGAATTCTTGAGGTAATGAACAGCTAACTACACTGTTCCCCTCAGTATCCCAGTACAAAGTACGCAAAACCAATCTAGTTGCACGATTTCTAAACAGTTCTTGCTCATACTCTCTATCAGGTCCAGGTATGGTACAGTAATATAGAGTACAGTGTAACAAATGCTGTTGATCAGTGTCAAGGGAGGGGGCTTTACTGATGGCTATGTTCATCAGCTCCTCGGTCACTGACCCTGGACCAGTCGTGACTAGGTCCTGGCTGTACCAATAAAAGGTTTCACCCTCCGATCGCACTACAAAGGTATCCATTTGTCTCTGTGCCTCCATACCTTGTACAGTTGGAACTACTACTATGCCAAATATCTGCATAAGGTCCCTGCCCAATAGGTTTACTGGACACTTTGCAGACACAACTATTTTACTTCTCTGGGTCATACCTGAAACAGTGTCAGTTATTGCTATATCATGGGAAAGTGGTTCCCTGTATAGCTGTCCATTTGCGGCTTTTACTAGTATATAATCAGGTGATTCTGAATGTTCTGGTAACTTGGAGGGGTGTATCAAAGTCCGTGATGCTCCTGAGTCACACAGGAATTTGACTTCCCTTCCCTCTACCAGAAGTGTAACTTTCGGTTTCGTATCTGCCAAGTAGAGCTCTAAGCTCAACAATGCTAAGTCCAAAATTTCACTTTCTTCATCCTCCATATCTACTTGCACTTCCTCTACTCCTTCTATCACATTTACATTTGCTTTCTGTTTATTAAGTTTTCCTGATGATTTCTGACTTTCACTTGATGTATCTTCACTATCATATAGTCAGTCCTCATCTCCTTTATCTTCTGTAATTACCTTCTTGTTTTGCCTACAATCCCTTGCTAGATGCCCTTTTTTCCCACATTTGAAGCATTCACCTCTCTTTTTCCTCTCTTCAAAATCTTCTGATCGTTTGTCAGACTGTTTGTTTCCCTGGGCATTCTTCTTGCCCTTTTACCTGGCTGTAATACAAATACTTCAGCTCCGTCTTCAGCAGTGAAGACTTGTGCCTTCTTTTCTTTTACTATTAAAATGTCTCTCAGCATGTCTAGCGTATTCGAGTAAGGCTTGTAGCCTCCCTGTTCGATGATCTATCATATGCTTCGTAATGAAGCTACTAATAGGTGCAATGCAACCTTTCAAAAATGCATTAATTAATTGTTGTTCATACGGGGAATCATTCGTTTGGTTCTCAGGAACCGACATACCGCTATGATTATTAAAACATTCTAATAATCTAGCATAATATCCATCTATTGTCTCATTTTCCTGTTGTATGCATTGATTAATGCAAGTCCAGTCTGCTCTAGGTTTCCATTTCTCAGAGAGTCAGTCTGTCAGACCTTTCACTCTGTTGTCTAACTCTGCGTCACTATGTGGGAGTGGTCTGAGCTCTGCATTACGAGGATTCCAGGCGCCACAAATCATGTGCCAATCTGGACCTATAATTTGTCTTACTACTTTTTCTACTTCTTCCCCATTCAAATGGTAACTTAACCTCATGCCTTGTAAATCTTCTAAAAACTTCATAAAATTAACTTTCGGATGGGGGATTCCCTCAGTAGCCTTCCGGATGTCTTCCGGTGTCCATGGTCTATATACTAAGAGTGTTGGATCCTGCCCTTCCTGTCCTGCCTTAGGATTTGGAACTTCTATAAGTGGGCATATTTCTTCCTCACTCTCATCCTGTAGATTTCTCTCTATTTGGTATGATTCTGTGTCCCTATGTGTTTTACGTGCTCGGGACCTAGTCTCAATAGGTCTCTAACAAATGGTTGTGGTCTTACTGAAACTTCAGGATAACGCGGAGGCGGACCAGCCTGTCCACTCACTTCATATCCTGAAAAGGGTAAGGGAGGGGGTAAGGGAGGAGGAGGAGGAGCTGTATCTATTACCAAGTTATTATCCTCTTTGTCTAAAAATAATGTTTTTGAATTTTTAAGCTTCTGTTCCCTACGATTTGCTTCCTCAATCCACCTGTGTGCTTGAGGAATGCCTAGTTGGCGTTGCTTTTTTGCCTGACCTCCTGCATCAGATTTAAGCTGTTTAAAGAGTTTAACTAGTGAAGGTTTATCTAGTTTACCATCAAATTCATATTTATTAACCCATTTCATATAATACCTAACGTTATCAGAACGCTGTAATTGCATGTATTTTGCGTCTTCGGTTAGGGGCGGATCTCGCAAGGTTTTAGTGCACTGATTACCCATGTCAAAGAAAATGTTACGTAGCCCTTTTTTATCACGTGATATCAAATTCTTAGTTCCTGTTTACAGTTTATCTAGAATAACTGTCTACCTTATTCTGTTACCCTGATCTATGACCAAATATACAGTACTTCCTTTTGTCCCTGATCTGCAGAACAAATCTTGAAAATAATATACAGTAACCTAGTCCCTGATCTAAAACAGAAAAAAGGCAAATTCTTCCTACCTGAGCCTCCTGGTTTTGAAAAACTTTCAAATTCCGCTCTTCAGCCACAGATCAGAAAGTGGCCAGCCTCTTTACACACAACAATTCAGTCGGAGGTCTTTTCACTCAAGAAGAACCATTTCGGTAACTTCTCCTGCGCAGTATTCGACCACCGATACGCTCTGATCCGCAGCTTACCAAGAGAATTCCGGCTCGAAGGACCAAACTGTTAAATAAAAAATCAGAATTCAATACACAGGAGGTTCAGATTCAAAAGTTTACTAGTGTACACCAGGAGGCAAAAAAACATACAAGTACAGAATTTTGTCTGACATGAAACAGGAAGCACACAATTTTATATAGGTTTAACATTTAGCTATGCCCACCTTACTGACGTGATATGTCACAGGGCATCTACATCACTTTAGCTTACAAGCCTCTATTCTTTTAATCTGCTGATGCAGTATGTTTTAAAAAACTTTTCCTCTAGATACAATACGGCCTTGCTATCCAGCTGGTCAGTCATAATGTCTTTCTGTAAAGTTACTTATTCAAGGTTTCATATCAGTTCGAATACAATAGCAGCTTCAGTCTTTTAATGCATGTCTTTGTTCTGTTACACTTTCTCACACAGCTGCGTGATATCTAAGTAACACATATACAAGGCCATCTCATTCTAACAGGAAGAGCAGAAGATTATTATTTCACACATTTAATTTCCTGACCCAGCAGATAATCACTTGTGAAAAGCATAAACATTAAAACTTGCTAAGCTAGCATTCTGTCAGGGTCAGGGATCAGCTTTTGCTTCAAGCCACACTGCAGTTTCAAAACTACTTCACATTTAGACATGAATTAATTTTACTACTATATGATTAATAGAATAAAATGCATTATATACTACTTTGCTTTTAAACTAGCATTTCTCATGTATTCAAATACACATTTTTCTAACACATACACATTTCTGCACTCTGTGCTTAAGCGATGATGATATACACAACATAAACCATGGCATTTCTACTAATCTAATGCTGGTTATTTCTAGCAGCAGACAAGTATCCTTCATGATATAATCTTTACAGATAGACCCTTTGTTACAATGCTATGTTTCTGCTTGTTATTACAATCCACCTGGACAGCTTAATGCTACAACTTGCTAATATCATAACTAGCTCAGAATACAATATCATATACCTTAATTCTCCTTATAAGGTTTGTAGTGCTAAATAAATCCCATAGTTAGCGACAGCACATCACTGGTAGCCGTGGGACAGAGGGAAGGCAAGGCTAGAGAAAAATGGGTTTTAAAAAAATGCAAAGAATCATGGGAGGAAGCGGGGACAGCTACACCTTGTTCATAATATCCACCAATCATAAGTCAATGTACTGATAGTATAAGTTGCCCCGAACCTGGTCACAGCAGCGCAGTTCAAGAAAACAATCAGTAAGGACTTAATTACAATGCAAGTATATAGATACCAAGCTCCGGTAAGAAGGCTAAAGAAAGGTCTGATTCAGTTAGTGTGGCTAGAACATACTGATTTGTTTGCTATAGTATAGAAGATGAGAAAACCAATGAGGGTTGTAAGTAATCCTTGTTAGCAGCTACGTACAGGAAAAAAGAAGAGATTGGGTGGGAGCGAGTCCTGGGAGTCCAGTGATGTGCATTAGTTACTAGAAGGGTTGCAGATGTTACTTTATAGATTAGGTTTTCCCACGTCTATCAGTTGGAGCAGTTGCAATCTCCAGTAGGTCTGCAAAAACAAATGTGGATAGCAGAAGTGTTTTGCTGCAGTTTGCAGAGGGACTCAGTGCACATAAGCTTTAGGTTTAGCACATTAGTTGGAGAAGTTGCGATCTCCAGTGGGTCCGCAAAAGCAAATGTGGATGGCAAAGGTATTTTGTTACAGTTTGCAGAGGGATTCAGTTGGTGCACGTAAGTTTCAGGTTTAACACCATACTGAAGGTTTCTAGAGCAGGGGATGCTAGGCATGGGATTTGCTCATTGCACAGTAGTTCAGCTATTTCTCTCAGATCTCTCTCTTCTAATTATTCCAAATCTTTTGGGTTTCTAATACCATGACGGGAATGGACCCCATTCCTAAGTTAAAGTACGATTAAAGTTCATGAAATTAGTATTGTTTCAGTTTTTGATGTCAGCCAAAAGTGCTCTTCGCAGCACCCGCAATATGCCCGGTAATAACTCCTTCTGCAAATCGTATGGGTTTACACGGATTGGTAACATATCTAAATATGATTGTAGATTCTTTTTTGTAAGACCCATTGCTCCTACTACTATTGGAACAGTCTGGGTATCTTTTTTAAACATTGGTCTCGTTTCTGCCTGCAGATCCTAGTATTTTATGACTTTGTGTCGCTCTGTACGCCAGACACTGTAGTCACTAGTGTGGCGATTTCAATGATCAATGCTACTTTTATCTTCTTTTCTTGGACCACTATATTCAGTTTTCTAGCATCTATCTTTTGAACTGTTGGTAATAGGTGAACCCATGTGATATAAACTTCATCATTTTCTATGATGCTTTGTGGCTCATTTTTCCAGTGTTTTTCAGCCACTTTGATACCATAATGTTTGCACAATCCCCAGTGCAACAGTCTCGCCACATTATTATGCCTTTCAGTATACAGTCCTTCTGCCATTAGTGTGTCGCAATGAGGAACAAGGTGTGTGACTGTTTCCAATTCGGTTTTACAAAACCTACATTTGTCTGTTTCTCCCACATATTCAATGGACTTTGTAAACCAGTGTGTATGTAGCCCACTATCTTGGGCTGCCAATATTAACCTTTCAATTTTTGGTTTGAATTCACTTTTCTTTAACCATTCCTTCATTCATTCCTGATCAACAAGAGGTTCTTCCAGACTTTGTCTATACTTGCAACTATATTTATATGCTTTTTCCACAGTTCTTGCCTTCTCATCTGGTCCTTCACCTTATAGTCTATCTTTTGTTTTTTGACACATTCAGTCACTGCCTGTTTTTTATCTACTTCTGGTTTGATTTCCATTCCTGCTTGACATCGATATGCTTCTGCTAAATTAAGCAGAGAAGTCATCTTAGATTTATTCTCCTCGTGTTTCAAAACTTTCACTACATTTGGATCTTGTGAGGTCCATAGATATGTGTGGAGTCCCATGATTGCAGATCTATACATGTAATCAATTTCAAGGAGGCCCATCCCTCCTTTGGAATGGGGAATATATAATCTTGGTATGCACTGATTTTTATAAATTATTTGGTGAGCATGAAGCATCCTTCTTGTTTTAATATCTAATCTATCCAACACTTTTTGGGGCCAGTCAATGACTCCAAAACTATAAGTTATGTCAGGAAGAGCAAATTGGTTTATAGCTTTGATCTTGTTCCTAGATGTCATTGCTGTTCTCGGGATTAATTTAAGTCTTCTAAAGTATTCTTTACTGAGTTTTCTTTGCATTTGTTCATGTTTTATTGCTGATCCTTCATCAGTTCCTGAGTATTTATACACTCCCTCTTGCTCAAGTTCTTTTATATTACATTATTGTCCTAAACTGATGTTTTCCTGGTGCTCCAGTTTTCCTGCTTTAAAGGTTGCTTTTGCACATTTATCAAGACCAAATGATATTCCAATATCATCTGAAAAAGTTTTGACAACCTGCAGCTGTACTTTCAGTTCCTCATCTGATGAGCTATACAGTTTTAAATCATTGACAAAGAGAAGATGAGACGTCATTAGGCTTTGTTGTTTTCTAGGAGCCAAATTGTAGCCATGGCCTAAGCTGTTAAGTAAACAGCTTAATGGGTTAATGGCAAGGCAGAATGGCAAGGGTGACAGAGAATCACCCTTGAATATCCCACTTTGAATTTTTATCCCTGGGATAATCATCTGTCCTTTATCATGGCTTAATTGCAAAGTGGTCTGCCATTTTTTCATGGTCACTGTAATGTAGTCTTTCAGTGTAGGGTGCATCTTATACATTTTTAAGCACCCTTTTATCTATGAATGTGGGATACTATCAAATGCTTTTTTTTGTAGACAATCCATGCCATACCTAGATTCTTAGCCTTTTTACAGTTCTCCACTATGACTTTATTTAACAACAAATGATCCTTCTCTCTCTTTTTTTAGATGTCTCCAAATCTTTTGGGTTTCTAATACCATGATGTGAATGGACCCCATTACTAAGTCAAAGTATGATTAAAGTTCATGAAATTAGTATTGTTTTACTCTTAATGTTAGCCAAAAGTGCACTTGGTAGCACCCGCAATGTGCCCAGTAATGACTCCTTATGTAATTCGTACGGAGTTAAGTGTATTGGTAGCATACCTAAATATGATTGTAGACTCTTTTTTATAAGACCCATTGCTTCTAGTACTATTGGAACTATCTGGATATCCTTCTTCCACATAGCTCTTGTTTCTGTTTGCAGATCCTGATATTTTATGACTTTGTGTCCCTCTGTACGCAGGACACCGTAGTCACTCCGTGTGGTGATTTCAATGATCGATGCTGCTTTTGTCTTATTTTCTTGGACCACTATATCCCGTTTTCTAGCATCTGTCTTTTGAATTGTTGGTAATGGATGATCCCATGTGATGTAGACTTCATCATTTTCTATGATGCTTTGTGGCTCATGTTTCCAGTGCTTTTCAGCCACTTCAAAGCCATAATGTTTGCACAATCCCCAGTGCAACAGTCTTGCCATATTATTGTGCCTTTCAGTATACAGTCCTTCTGCCACTAGTATGTCACAACCAGCAACAAGGTGTGCGACAGTTTCCAACTCTGTTTTTCAAAACTTACATTTGTCTGTTTCTTCCACATATTCAATGGAATTTGTAGAGCAATGTGTACATAGCCCACTTTCTTGTACTGTCAATATTAACCTTTCACCTCTCCTTAACCATTCCTGCATTCACTCCTGATCAACATGAGGTTCTCCCAGAAGTTTTTTATACTTGCAGCTATATTTATGCATTTTCCGCATTTCTTGCCTTTTCATCTGGTCCTTCACCTTATAGTCTTTCTTTTGTTTTTTGGCACATTCAGTTGCTGCCTGATTTTTATCTACTTCTAGTTTGATTTCCATTCCTGCTTGACAGCGACATGCTTCTGCTAAGTTAAGCAGGGAAGTCATCTTAGATTTATTCTCCTCATGTTTCAAAACTTTCACTACATTTGGGTCTCGTGAGGTCAGCAGATATGTGTGGAGTCCCACGATTGCAGATCTATACATGTAATCAATTTCAAGGAGGCCCATCCTTCCTTTGGAACGGGGAATATATAATCTTGGTATGCACTCATTTTTATAAATCATTTGGTGAGCATGAAGCATCCTTCTTGTTTTAATATCTAATTTATCCAATGCATTTTGGGGCCAATCAATAACTCCGAAACTGTAAGTTAAGACAGGAAGAGCAAATTGGTTTATAGCTTGGATTTTATTCCTAGACATCAATGCTGTTTTCAGGATTAATTTAAGTCTCCTAAACTATTCCTTACTAAGTTTTACTCACATTTGTTCGTGTTTTATTGCTGATTCTTCATTATTTCCCAAGTATTTATACACTCCCTCTTGCTCAAGTTCTTTTATATCACATTCTTGTCCCAAACTGATGTTTTCATGGTGCTGCAGTTTTCCTGCTTTAAAGGTTGTTTTTGCACAATTATCAAGGCCAAATGACATTCTAATATCATCTGAAAAAGTTTTGATAACCGGCAGCTGTGTTTTTAGTTCCTCATCTGATGAGCTGCAAAATTTTAAATCATCGACAAATAGAAGATGAGGGCAAGGCAGAACAGCAACGGTGACAGAGAGTCACCCTGGGATATCCCCTTTGAAGTTTTATCCCTGGGCTAATACTTTGTCCTTTATCATGGTTTAATTGCAAAGTGGTCTGCCATTGTTTCATGGTCGCAGTAACATAGCTGATCAGTGTAGGATGTAGGAAGAGCAAATTGTTTTATAGCTTGGACTTTGTTCCTAGATGTCAACACTGTTTTCAGTATTAATTTTAGTGTTCTAAAATATTCCTTACTAAGTTTTATTGGCATTTGTTCATGTTTTATTGTTGATCCTTCATCATTTCCCAGATATCTGTACACTCCCTTTTGCTCAAGTTCTTTTGTATCACATTCCTCTCCCAAACTGATGTTTTCTTGGTGCTGCAGCTTTCCTGCTTTAAAGGTTGCTTTTGCACATTTATCAAGACCAAATGACATCGTTATATCATCTGAAAACTTTTGACCACTTGCAGTTGTGCTTTCAGTTCCTCATCTGATGAACTATACAGTTTTAAATCATCTACAAAAAGAAAATGAGAAGTCTTTACACTTTGTTGTTTAGTGCATGCCAGATTATAGAAGTCTTTACACTTTATTTTCTGCATGCCAAATTATAGCCATGACCTAATCTGCTAAGTAGACAGCTTAATGGGTTAAGTGCGAGACAAAAGTGCAGCGGTGACAGAGAGTCACCCTGGAATATCCCCCTTTAATTTTTTTATCTCTGGAATAATAATTTATCCTTTTTCATGGCTTATCTGGAAAGTGTTTTGCCACTGTTTCACGGTTGCTGTAAAGTAATCAATCAATGTAGGATATATTTTATACATTTTTAAGCATTCTTTTGTTTGTGAATGTAGAATACTGTCAAATGCTTTTTTGTAGTCTACCCATGCCATAGTTAGATTCTTCCCCTTTTTACAGTTCTTCATTATGATGTATGATAAATGATCATTTGTTCTACATGACTTTCTTTTTTTTACCCTTATGTTCAATTGCCATGATTGAGTTTTCTTCTAAATGACTATAAATTCTAACAGCATCAGTTCCAGTGTATAGTTTATACATCACTGGAAGGCAAGTTATCGGTGTATACTTTTTAAGATAGCTTGTAGGTTTGCTCTTAAGTAAGAGTATTGCTTTTCCTGTTGTTAACCAAGCATGTGTCTGTTTGAGGGGAACATATAAATAGTTATTACTCATGGTTAATCTTCATGTAAAAATGTTAATACTTTTAGCCCGAAGTTAGGTACTGCATCTGGACCTGGGGTTTTTCAGTTAGGAGCTTTTCTTAAGTTTTTTCAATCCCTCTGGCCATTACTACATCCCATTTCATATCCTATACATTTGAACTTATTTTTCTTTCTTTCACTTCTTCTATCCATTTAGCACCTTTGTTATGTTCTACATGATCTTCATAGATATTTCTCCAAAATGTTTCTTTTTTTTGGTTGTGTTTTAATTCCTTTTACCTTGTTTCCCAAATCTCTATAAAACATTTTTGGAAAATCAATAAATTGCTTATTTTGTTCTTTTCCTTTATATGAATCTGCATAACTTCTAAGTAATTCTGCTGTGCTTAAACTTTTAGTTTATTATTTGCAATAATGCATGATAGATCCTGATCTGTTCTAATACTGCGCATTGCTTTAATCATGTCTATCTTTCTGAGTATTTTTGTTGATCTGTTCCCTCTTCTATACTGTTTTAACAGTGATACGTTTGTCTTAATTGCTTTATAGTTTTTTCTTTTCGATACTGCATAATAGCATTTGATTTCTTCCCTTCCTTTCCCTTACTACCTCATGTTTATTTATTTAGCTGCTTACTAATATATCCTATTTACCTCTGTTATATTGCATGAATCTCTATGAACAGTCCTAATTTCTGTGTTCATTTATTTTATCAAACTTCTATTATTTTTTTTGGTTTTATTGACATTCTGTCTATTTCTTTCATTGATCTTAATATGTCTGCCCATCTCTATTAAATCAAGCAGCTCTTCTCTTAGATCATTTTCTTCTAAACTGAGGGCAAATTCTTTGTTCTCCATTTCCTGAGGGTATTCTATAGAAAGTTCCAAAGCATTTTCCTGTGGCACATTCTCTTCAGTTTCATCCTGTGTCATCTGTTGTTCTTTCATATGGGAAGTCACTGGCTTATAACTCCACAACATTGACTGTGGTAGAGTTGCCACAGTTTCCTGTTCCTTCCCTTGCTGTGCAACTCCAGCTGAATGTTTTTACTAGTTTCCTATGGAAGGTGGCAAAGTATCTTCATTGAAATTGTCCATAAATAGATTTAAAGGTAAAAGAAAAAGTCATGGACATTCAGAATTGCCATTTAGCTGAAACACCTGATATCCTTAAGGGGTAAATTGCATATATCCCATGTCGCTTCCGATACAAGAGGTTTAAGGTATCACACAGTGAAAAGTCTAGCTTTACTAGATTTTTCTTTTTGTGTTTATTATCAGGATATTAAGGAATGTTATTTTCAGAATTAGATAGATTGCCCTATCCCAGACTGTCAGTTTTTTGAGTGAAGTCTCCACATTAAAGTATTTGTCACTCTCTGTTGTATAAAATAATGTAAAAAAAATTGAGAATTGTGAATGAAACAAAACAGCTAGAACTTATTTACTCTATGGAGGAATGTAGTTTCACCAAAAAGTGTAAATATAGAAAGAAAAAATTTTGGCAAGTGGCATACTCCCCTCCACTCCTCACAGCCTCTTACACAAGTACAAAAATTCCACCATTGAAGAACCACAGAGAAATGGCAAATGCCACTTTCAACAAAGCACAACTGATACAGCTTAGAATCATAAAATCAGTGCAGGCCACACCAACTACTTTTAAATTAAAAAAAAAAAATGTCCTTTGCAGAATTCCTGAAATGAGAGTAGAAATTAGTCTCACTTGAACAAATAGAGGCATGTTGTTTGACTAGAGTTTCAATAGTGTTTTTGCTGAAGAAATAAATTAAATTGATTAAATGACATTGCCCACAATTTTCTCAGTATATCTAAACCATTAAATTCAAATTTGGCTTATAAAATATACCAATGGAAATTTTAGAATAAGATCACATACGCAAACCCCCTATAAATGGTTCAGTCCATATTACATGTAACGAAGCATGTGATTTCATATGTACGTAGGATGTTAGCGGATGAAAACAAACTTGCTCCCGAGATAAATATGTATGGGGGCTTTTATGTGCAGCTAACATCCCATGCATGAAAATAAAGTATGTGACTTAATATTAGTAATATTAAATGTAAGCATGAAAGCTGTACAGTCTTTCCAAACCCCATAAAATGTTACAATCCCATCAGCTATTACATGAGAAAGGAAGGAAGTGGTTCTTAATCTGCCTGATGCATTTCATCTTGGGTTTAATGAAGTTCTGCAATCATTCTGGATTATCTGTATCAGTACTATACTGTCTTTTGTGATCAGAACGGGATGTGTCCTCATTTGTTCTCCTTTATCATGGCTTTGTCCTCCTTTATAACCTTTGGTGTCCTCCATTGGGTTTGCAGGTATCTGGTAATCCTATCCGTAACTTCAACTTCTGTTTCTTTTACTTCTGCTTTACTGATCTTCTGTTCTATGTTCCTTCTTTGTGATCTTATTTTTTGTGTTGTGAACTTTTCCATATCTGATACCTTTGCCTGTATTTTTCTTCAGTTATATTTGATGCTGCCTTTCTTGTATTGATTAATTTGGCTTTCTCCTTTGCATAAATAGTTCACCATATCAGAGCTCTCTTTCCTTCCTGTGTCCATATTTCATTTTTATACCTTTCAAAAGTCTCTAGATTTTGTTCTTTATATTTTCTCACTTACTCAGTCACTTCTTTTTCCAAACAGTGTAAGGTTTATTGGTGTATACACTGTTTTTCATAAATCTGATGTATTAATGAGCACAAAATTTTATTTGAAACTTCTGACTTTTGTTGTGGAAGTATTTTTCTTTCCTTTAATTTCTCTCTTAATCATTTTGGATATCTTTTGTCTGGAAATTCTGGGCTACTTGCATAATAGCAACAGTACATAATTTCTTTCTTATCCTCAATAGTCCACTCCGTCATTTTTGGGGCTCTTTTTTGATTTTTGTGGCCTACTATTTTCTTCTACAACAGGGACCATCCTCCCTCTGGGCTGGGCCTAGCTCCATTCTAGGAATGTTTCCATGTCTTGAGGGTTCTACACTGTCATTTCTTCTACCCTGGGACCAGAGCACCTGCCAGGAATGGGCACTTTTTACCTTAGGTGTTGTGTATTCAGCCATCTTTTTTATTTTTTAACCTACTTCTGTCCATGATATATGCTATATGAAACACAGTCTATAGATCAGTGTTGTCTTGGTGAGATTTTGTTGAAAACAGTGGCCCTCCTTGTGAAGGTACTCATGCTGATTTATCATCTCTCCATTTGGATATCTTATCATCTCTCAATTCAGACCCTTTATCATATGTCTATTTGGACCCCTTATCATCTGTCCATTTGGACCCCACCGGTTCAGTGTGGTTGATGCCATTTATAATAAGTATATTGTTGCATATTTCTTTTGAACTTACAGACATAGCTGTAGAAAGCTTTGTGGTCATCCTTTGCCAGAGAAGATATTTTTAATTCAAATTTAGCCTTTGAAGTATTAATTAACCCTCTTACCAGCCTATTTAGATTGGTCTGAGGACTTTTAGTATGTAGGGCTTTGTTCGTCCTATGCTTGGCCAAGATATTTTTATAATTTGTTCTACAACTGATTACTATTATGATTCCAGCGGGGTGATTTGTCTTTTGAGTTTGACTTATCTTTAATATGAGTGGGAACAGTTGCTCTATACAGCTATCAATAAAGCTGTATAGAGATTTTTTTTAAATATCTCACCATATGTTATGTTGTTTACTGGGTTTGGACATGCTTAGAATTTAGCCAAGGTGTCATTTAGTAAAGAGAGAAGTTAGTCTTGGAATAGTTCTTAAAGGTTTTTGGTTTCAATGGATCATCAGATTTAATTTTGACTTCAAGTTATGCTGCCTTATGGTCAGATCTGATGAGAGAAGACATTAATTTGGATGAGGAACATCACTCCCCCGTATTTGAGAGTACAAGATCAAGGATGTATGTACTCCAGGTATGAGAATGGACCAACTGTTCCAGGATGTTGGTATTAATAAAGTTTAGGAACCGCTGGTCTTGTGCATTAGAAGTGATGTAGGATTCCCAATCTATTGAAGGATAGTTGAGATCCATCATGAATACAGTATTGGGTTGAACGGTGAGGGACTCTCGTACATTGAGATAGGTAGCATGGGTTTCCTGGGACATGGACGGGGATCTATCAGTTGGAAGAATATGGTACAAAACCTTGTTTATGGTGAGCTGCACATGTATGAGTTCCAGTAGGTCATACACATTAACTAGTATGGATGTGAGGTTGGTTTTAATATAGATTTAGACTTCTCCACATTTAGTTCCCTTGTGTGTATCAGCTGGTCTAAAGGTGTAAAAGGCATTATAACCTTGCATTGCCAGGGCACTCTCAGCGATGGTAAACCATGTCTCCTTTACTACACAGATGTTTACACTCTTAAGGGAGAAGAAGGCTTGCTAGTATTGGAGTTTCTTATTAAGACTTGTAGCATTGAGCAGTACCACCTTCAGATATTCCTTCATAAGTTCAGTTAAGTCTGGAGATCTATCAGTTTGGCATTGTCTAAAAAAGGCACTATGGGGGTGGAAAAGGTCTTTGCCAATATCTGGAAGCTTAGAGGGGATAAGTGTAGACAATTCTGACAAAGCAACATGGTCTGTCAACCATGTCATCCCAGGCAGTCAAATATTTTACCTGCTTGGACTGACACGAGAAGCTAAGCCAATTGTTAACATCAATCATTTTCTGTTTTTACTGTAGTATTATCCTTGGGAAACATAGTATGCTGCTCAGTGCTAGGCTCTTACCTGCCTGAGACACATAATCAGCAAGCTCAATCATGTCTTGCTTCATATAGTTAAGGGAGGTACATCTCAGGTCATTAACATTCACGTGAACTATGACAGAGTCATACTAGTACCTGTGGTTCAATGACCTGAGTGTCTGTGTGACTTGATGGGTATTAGCCCCAGAAAGGCAGCTAACTGTGACTCTCTCTCTTTAAGAAGTCTGGTGAGGGGGGCATTGGTGTTCCTCACAATAGAATCACCAGTGACCATGAAATTTGGCAGTTTGCTGGTTTGCCTCAAGGGCTTAGCAGTAGAGGCATTGGATACAGTGTTACTGTAGCTGTGAGTGGTGTTTTAATGGAGTGTTTATGTGATGGCTCAGGACCCTTTCTCTGATTGTACTGTGAAGGAGGTTTTAATGTTTTAAGATGGTTACCTGTAAGTCCCTCAACATACGTAGTTTTATGTGTAGGGTCGGTACCCTGTGGAGCAGCCATGGTGCAAGTGTCATTGACAACCTCTGTAGGATTAGTTTTGGTTGTATGAGTGAGTTTTGCCTCCAGAGTTAAATGTGTGTTTACTCCTCTTGCATACTTGTATCTGTTTTACTAAGATAAGTGGGTTGTTAGTATACTTGAGACAATTGCCACGATGCTGCAGAATACTCATTTTAACCAGATTGGCCACAGAGAGAGTCAGAAAGTGCATATCCATGGCTACTGATTTACTAGAGAGGAAAAGGGAAATGAAAGTACTGAATATGTCAAGAACCTGATGAGCAGTATTCAACTATGCACAAACTAGATGCTCTAGTAGTTAAAAAAATCTGTCTAGAGACAAAGGGTATTTTAAGGGAAACTTACACTGCAACACATTGATGTCTGTACAGGTTACAAGGGTGAATTATGCTGTGAGATATTGACATCTACAAGGATCACTGCTAGGCACTGCTACATGGAGAGCAGCAGTTCTAACTAAAGACTGTAAAAAAGGTAAAAAAGTGTAGATATTTAATGCATACTGGTAAATTGGGAACCTACGGGCATGAAAGTTTCCAGAACTTTCTTATTGCAAGTATCTGAAGAAAGACTACATATGTTATGGTGGTCTGTCAGATATACAGCCTATGTAAGTTTCATTCACTGTGGACAAATAAGTACCCTCGATGGGGACTTTACCTACTTAAAAAAAAATTGTCTAAAAAGTTGTATTTCATGTAATCTAGGCGAGGCGAATGTGACTGCAGTTGGAATATGCCCTATAAACATCAAGTGTGAATAGCATACAACTGTATTGACTCTACTTTGTTACTGTACTTTACAGAGCTCTGTGTATTCTGTGTATAATTTCTGTTTGTGACTTGCACCATACTGCTTCCTATGTGTCTAAAATGCATTTGTTAACCAGTCCGATTACCTGGTTATCAAACTAAAATAAGTAAATACATAGATATATACATATTAAGTATTTGGTCAGTTTGGGACTGGGGCATAATTATTGAGAGTGCAGTATCTGTGAATCCCTTTCCCCAAACACTATCAGAAGTTACTTAGGCCTCCTTAACCTATATATTGAAATTAAATGGCTTAAGAAACTAGCATGAGAGAAGATGGCCTCTGAGTTGTTGCTCTTGGATATCCCTCAGCAGCTACATAAAAATCCTCAGGAGCTGAAGGATACCATGGTTTTTGTCATCCAGTCTCAGAAAGATATGGGTATTGAGGCCCATGATGAGACCACAGATAACCAGACTTTTTTTCCTGCTCCTAATGTCCAGGCCCCTTCAGAGGCCAGCAAGACACTGGACTCAGGCATGTCTCTTATGACTGAGACATGGCTGCAAAGCTGATTATTTCTCAGAATACATGAATTATCCCACTGATTCTCATCTGAGAGGACGTACCAGGTATCTTTTTGAAGGTACGTCAGAAGTCTAATTCTCCTAGCACTATATCTTTGGATAGTCTAAAAATGAGGAAACAAAAGACTAAACAGGTTCCCTCCTGTAACCAAAAATCATAATTATAGTTCATTGCACACGGATGTCCCAAAACAATCTGCAGTTCTACCTGTGTTACACACCTTGTAAGATGCCTTCCTGTCTACATCTCTTGCTCCAAAATTACATCTTCCTACACTTTAAAACAGTTAGGGCTGGATTCATGAAGGCTTGCACGGAGTCTAAGAGTAGAGTAAGACTCCAGACAGCCAATATGTCTGCCGAGCGATCCAGGAACAGCCGGCAGGGGCGTGCATGAGAGCTCCTAAAACTACTCTTGCACAGACAGTGTTAGGTTATGCAAATTACCTCATTTGCTGCTGAAAGCTATGCAAATGAAGTAAATTTGCGATCCAGGAAACACTAACCTGTCCGAGTAAGAGTAGTGTTATTTGCAGAAATGTACTCCGTTGGTAACTGAGTACCATTCTACAAATAGCAAAACGGAGCTATGACAGCTCCAAATAAAGGATGCATCCAGTTGAGGAAGCATGCCAACGGCCAAATATAAGGCCATTGGCATTTTTATCTGTTGCAAAATAATAAAAAAAAATTTTTTTCCCCAATCTCTGATGTTTAAGAGTATCGCAGCTCTAAAAACCAGAAAAAAAAAATAAAAGCCAAAAATAGGCATTTTATTAAAAATATTCTTCTACCATGCAGGTGAATAGCAGGCTGAAGACAACATGGTACTGAGTAGTGGTTGCTAAGGGGGGAAGCTCAGTCTGTGAGATGTAACCAAGCATTAGTAGGCAATCCTATGCAAATGAGTATAAGGATAGTGAATCCCCATTTTCCCTGCCATGTGAACCATGTCCCTAGAGTGTAAGAGTAGGATTAGGGGAGTAACAGAGTAGAAGATAGGTGACATCATGAGGGGGTATGTATCAAAGACTGTAAGCTTATTGGAGCAGAGTGGCATGTGTTTGCTGTGAGTTACTCAGGACTGGAAGAGGCGTGTCTACAGTTGTCTGAACTGAAACCCAGAAACCGAAGGTGTACGCCGTGGCTATCACTAAAGTTTCTTGCAAAGATGCTTACACTGTGTGCACGCCTGTAAGCCTGTCTAAGCCTGTGTGCATGTGTGTGCGCCCGTGTAAGCCTATGTAAGGCTGTCTAAGCCTGTGTATGCGAATGTGCACCTGCCTAAGCCTGTGTAAGCCTGTGTGATCGCGTGTGGGCTCATATGCACGTGTTTGCGCTTGTTTGTGCGGCGCTGCCCCCTGTGGAAACAGAAAGAGAAAAGGAAGGAAAAGAAGTAGTAAGAAGTTAACCAAGGAGAACTAGCAGAGCTGCCAAGTGAAATCAGTCAGAATCAGCCAATTACACAGGCAGTACACTAGTCCCAGCCCAGCTCAGCACTTAAAACTCTGCAAAGAACATTTCCCCATGTTTTTCTTAGAAACACTGCAATATTGCAGTCTACAAAGAGAAGTTAAAACTTAAAACGCTTAACTGAGACAAAAATGTTAGGGGCTGCCATTGCTATTATAAGGCAACATGTGCAAGATGCTGAGGGTGGTGCCATTGCGAATGCTGCTGAGAAACCCACGGTGAGGAGACGGAGAAGAGTGTACAGACCCAGGGTAACCTACCAAGGGCTACACGAGCTGGAGATAGTGGAGCGCTATAAAGTGGACAGAGACCTCCTGCAGCAAATTGTTGAGCTGTGCAGGCCACGCCTCACACACAGAACCAACAGAGGGGAACCCATCCCAGTGGATACCAAGGTATGTGTTGGCCTAAGAATACTAGCAACAGGTACCTTCCATAGACCAACTGGTGATATGATGGGGATTTCATAGGCATCAGCATCCAAGGTACTGCACCAGTTCCTGAATGCCATATCAGCACATGTCAGTGATCATGTATATTTCCCCAATTCCCGTGAGGTATTGGCCAGCAATATGCATCTCTTCCAGCAAATAGAGGAATACCCTGAGGTAGTGGGTGCAATTGACTGCACGCACATACACATCAAAGCACCAGCCGGTGAGCAGGGTAGGGCCTACATCAACTGCAAGAGCTTCCACTCCATCAGCTGCCAGGTCATGTGCAATGTCCAGGGCATAATACTGAATGTGTGTGCTGGCTGCCCTGGAAGCTACCATGATTCCCATATCTGGCATCTGACGCAGCTGTACCAGACATTTGCCAATGGGGACATCCCTGGGGGATGCTGGATATGCACTGGAGCCGTGGCTAATGACACCCATCAGAAATGCACACACACCTGAACAAGAACTCCATAATGAGGCACATGCACAAACACGAAATGTAATCGAGCATGTGTTTCGGATGCTCAAGTCACGGTTCTGGTGCCTGGATACATCTGGTGGAGCCTTGCAGTACTCACCAACTACATGTACCCAAATTGTCATGGTATGTGCCATGCTACACAATATGATCCTGTGAAAACAGCTGCAGCAGGAACAGCATGGGGCAGGGCCAAACAGCCCCCCACCATTGCCAAGGCCTGCACAGGCACAGCGTGACTCAGAGGAGGAACAACCTGAGCCTGCCCCAGTAGGCAGAAGGAGGCATGCCCAGTATGCCTTGGCCTTGGCAAAGAGGCAACGCATAGCACATATACTGGCTCAGTAGGAACCCTAGAAATGATACCTCTCTCTGACTCGCACATAAAATAAAAGGGATGCCTAACTTGACACTACCTGTTTCCAAACATGTATAGGGAGTGTAGTATGTGCATCCGACATAGGCAGCCCTGCAGCACCACCTGAGGCATGATTGCCATGTTTTAAGCAATATAAAGCAGTGCTAAGCAGCTTTTACCAATATTTAGTATATGTAAACAAAATTGCCCGTGCTAACTAGCACAACGTCGGGCAATGTTGAGCAATGTTGGGCACGGTCGGGCAAAGTTGAGCAAAGTCAGGTAAACATGCTCATATTTGCTTTACTGTTCCTCAAGCAGTCTGGTCTGCCCAGCATGAAAATAAGAAGCAGTGATAGGGCTCGAACCCAGGATACTGTGCACTATAGTCACAGTAATGAACCACTAAGCCATGATAGCATTTCAGTGGCACAGACGCAGCAGGACAATTGTACACTAATGCAAACACAAAGAAATGCTGTATCATGCCCCTAAAGAGGCATATGGGTAACCTCCCCCACAGGCCTATGCAGACAGAGAACATTAGGCCAGGCGGTGTGATGTGGGTTGTGTAGGCTATGAAGTCGCAATCTAATATACATGACATTGGACGCTAAGATCTGTAGTACAGTAGTATGCCTCAAGCCAGTACAATAGGCAACAGTATAGACTGAAGTGGTGTACCGTACATAGCGGTGCAGGCATAGCAAATGTGTATAAGTGTCAGGTGAAACCCTCATCCTATGTACACCCACAGTAACAATCAGGTGTGCCCCTGGGTAGAAATGTACAAAGAATAGCTGTCCCCCCTGTATGTAGAAATGTTGATATGTCTATGCAAAGTGTCTCATGGAAGCCCTGCAGGCACAGCATGATCCCTGTTGATCTATGACACAAAGGTGAGCCCTGCTGTAAAAATACAACTTGATTTTCCATACACATATAGTATAAATGTCTATACCAGGTGTGCTCACACACTCCAACAAATGTAGTGGATTTCATTCAGCATCACACTGAAAGGTCATACTGGGCATGCTCACACACTTAAATAAACGAAGCAAATGTCAGGCAACAACATACTGAAAGGTCATACTGGGCATGCTCACACACAAAGAAACAAAGTAAATGTCAGGCAGCAACATACTGAAAGGTCTTACTGGGCATGCTCACACACTTAGGCTAAATACGGATGTGATAATAAGGGATCTATGGACAAATGTGGATAGTCATCTCTACTTACAGAAACACATTCACAAAGTGGTCAGAAAATCATGCTATGTGTTCACACAAACTGCCAAGGTCTGTGCATGTAGCTCAAAGGAGGTTCCCACTACTCAGCAGTCATCAGACCCGTCAGACAGTACCACAACACACTTGCGATGAATCCGACTAGGCACGTTCAGCAGCCAGAAAGACCACTGAAGTACCTTAACAATAGGATTACTGGCTTCAGACAGTTGCCGCATGCAACAAGACTGAATGTAACCCAATCTGTACTCTGTTGCATACTGTCTACTCAGGAGATCTCTGCCCAACAGACAGGTCCATGTCATGGCTACACTCAGATCTGTTCTGAGTCACAGCTCAATGGCACTAAATATACAGACCCAACTGATATTGCCAACATCCTGGCAGATAGGATCAGTGTTAACTTTACCCCACTCTCACCCATGAAAGAGCACATCTCTATAATGGAAGACTGCAAAGTTGCTGTAATCATGGCTGCACAGGTAAAAAACACTCTCCAAAGCCAGTATCACAGCAGCCATGGGACCAGATAACGTCCCAGGCTGTGTTCTACACAAACCACAGAACGAACAGGCACCACACTGACGTACCATGTGCAGTCATAGCCTCACCTCATGCTTTGTGCCTGCTGAATGGTGTACAGTGACGGTTATCCCACTATACAAGGGTGGAGACACCATGGACCCCAGGAACTAGTGCCCCATTAGCCTGATGAGCCCGCTGTTCAAGGCCATGGAATGTATCATCATACAACTTATAAAAATTTACATTGGTAATCCCCAAACCCTGGACTACAACCATGTTGGGTTTGTAAAATGCAGATCATGTCTCTTAAACCTGATAGATGACTTTGAAGCAGTCACCAGAACCATAGACAAGGGTAAGGTGGTTCGCACAGCCTATGTAGATCCTGCCATGGCTTACAACACCACCCCACACTCTGGAAATATAGATAAACCCACTAAACTAGGTATAAATTGCTATGTCACAAGATGGGTTGCAGCAGGCTTACTGGCAGAACACACACTGTGAAAGTAGCAGACTCCAAGTATGACTTTGGACCAGTGATGAGTGCAGTACCACAAGGTTCAGTCCTGGGTCCTGTCCTGTTTAGTATCTACTTCCCTGAAGTAAACTTTAACATGGAAGGTCTGTGGCTAATGAAGTTTCCAGAGGACTGCAAACTAGGAGCCATAATTGTAAACACTAAAGATGTGGACATCCTACAAAAGGGCCTCACTGAGACAGATGGCTGTTGTCAAAGCCATGGGCTGTAGCTCAATACCAAAAGGTGCATTGTCATCCCCTTTGTTAAAAACTCTGTAGCCAAGAACTACAACATAGGTGGTAGTATACTTAACACTGAAAGTGTGACAAAGGACCTTGGGTCACAAGTAGACAGTGGACACAACTGTGATAATCACATTCCCACAGTAGTCAGGAAACCCACCTATGTGGCACACCTCATCACAAAATGTGTCTCATGCAGAATAGAAGAGGACATTGTTCCCCTCTACTCATCACTCACTAGAACTATAATAGAGTACAACACCACTTTTGCTATGTACCTCACAAGACAACTACAACAACTGGAAAGCTTGCAGCAATACCTCACAAAGAGCATCAGCAGCCTGAAATACATGCCATACACAGACCATCTCAAAATGCTCCATCCATACTCCCTTGCATATCGCCTACTCAGAGGTGTTCACTGCCTAACATACAAAGCTATGTCAAACACAGAGCTGTTGGACATGCTCCACGTAAAACACTCACAATCCCTCTGACCTTCGGACCCAAAACCACGAGTGAAATACAAAAGGAAGGGGTGTACCCATTTACCTTATGGATACCCACACCTTCGGGTTAGTGGCACAGCATGAGGCCTTGGAGACCATGCAAGTGCAACTAACATTGGGCAAAGCTACTCATCAGATTGTAGCCTGCTACACATCACCTACCTTGTCTCAGGAACTTCACTCGGTATTCCTGAGAATGGTGGAAAATATAAAGGTCCTATCAAACACCATTATATGAGGAGATTACAACTACCCAAACATTGAGTGGGAGAATTACTCGTGTACAACGTCCTTTGCCCAATGTTTCCTAGAGTTGAAAAACTCTAACACCCTGGAACAGCTAGTCACCACGCCCACTAGTCGTAACAACATACCGGACGTGATCATCACCAACATGGGGTACCAGTGTTCCACAACAGAGATATCCCCCTCGCTGGTAATATCAAATCATAAAGTAATCACACTGGACATCCACATCTTGCCCCCCCCACCCAGTCAATGAAACCACTGTGAAGACATTTTCAAAAGCAAACTGCACACTTCCCAAGAACAAAGTGGAAAGTTCCAAAGCCCTCTTGTTATAGGATAATGGTATACAATCTGCCGAATCATTTACAAGTGCATCCTATGAGCATCTACAGGGATGCATGGATTGAGACATCACAAATAAAACCAAGATGCACTCCTCCAAAAATAAGAAAACAATCTGGTGTTCGTTGCCCATAAATAAGCTAGACAACAGAAGGAGGAAACGAACACATGATAGAGCAAACTTCACTAAAGGAAAGGCATCACTGATCATTATTAGGAAGAAACAATAATCGCTCATAAAATAATCCAAGGACAGTTTCTAAAGACAAATTGCCAAGGAATGTAAGAATAACAACCACAAAGCCTTCGGTAGCTATACCAGACACGTTATGTGTCAACTTCCAAATATGCTGTCAGCTACTGAAAAATGGCAAGAAATACAATGAACTAACTTTCATTGCACACATCCTGGGGGACAAGTTCAGTGTAAACCCCCCGCCGTCACCCCCAAAAGGGCCTGTGTCCATCACAGAAGGATGCAGAGCCCCAGACTTCATGGACATGCAGGTAAAGACAGCCCTATCCAAAGCTAAGAACACAGCATCAATGGGACTGTATGGTGTCCCAGGCTGCGTCTTACACTAGGCCCAAAATGAACTACACCCTCACCTACATTCACTGGCCAGACTCAATCGTACCACAGGCTATGTACCCAAAGAATGTCATACACTAACAGTCATCCAGCTCCACAAAGGGGGTGCCACAACAGATCCTGGAAACCATTGCCCTATATGTCTACTCAGCCTGGTCTACAAAGCTATTGAGCAAATTGTCACAGAACCCATAAACAGAGACATTGGGGACCTCCAGACACTGGACTCTACACAACTTCACCTTGTTAGAGGCAGATCCTGCCTTCTAAACCTAGTTGACTTATTTCAAACAGTTACCAAGTACATAGATGGAGGTGAAAGTAGTCCACACAGCCCACCTGGACCTCACTAAGGACTTTCTACACCATTTCCCACTCTGTCATCATGGGCAAGCTTACCAGCTTGAACATTAACAGCTATGTCACAGGATGGGTGGCCGAGTGGCTCACAGATGAAACACACATGTTCTGAGTTGCGGGTGCCATGTCCGACTCTAAGCCAGTCACAAATGGTATCCCACAGGTCTTGGTCCTGGGACCCCACCTGTTCAGTAGATACTGCTCAGAGGTACAGGCAAGCATGGGAGGAGTATGGCTGAACAGGTTTGCAGATGAATGCTAACTGTGGTCCATAATCGACTCTATGGCTGACACAGACATCCTCCAGAAGGGTCTTACAGAGACAGATACCTGGTGTCAAAATAATGCCCTCAAGCTGAATACCAAATAATGCATAGTCATCCCCTTTGGGTAAAACAAAGTGCACACAAATTACCACATAGGTAGTAATCCAGTATGTACGGAGAAAGTCATTATGGCCCTGGGGACACAGGTAGATAGTAAACTCTCCTTTGATGATCACATGGCCAAAGTGTTTAGACATTCCTTCTATGTAGCCCACCTAATGTCACCTAATGTAACCCACTTTGTATAGTCTGATGATGTCACCATCCTACAAATATACCTGTGGAAAGAAAACTCACAGTAATGTGTGTAGCGCGTCGTGTAAATGCGTACTCCTCTAGTATCATAAAGTAGTTAGGTAGGGTTTAAATCCTGCCCTTGAGAAGTGTGTGTATGATCTCCTTGGGGTAGAGCAACCTTTTTGGAGAGTAGTAAAACACCTTACAAGTGGTATGCTTATCTTTGTCAAGTCTGATGATGTCACCATCCTACAAATATACCTGTGGAAAGAAGAACTCACAGTAATGTGTAGAGCACGTCCTGTAAATGCGTACTCCTCTAGTATCATAAAGTAGTTAGGTAGGGGTTTGAATTCTGCTCTTGACAAGTGTCTGTGTGTGTATGATCTCATCTACTTGGGGAGGAGCAACCTTTTTGGAGAGTAGTAAAACACCTTACAAGCGGCATGCTTATCTTTGTCAAGTTTGATGATGTCACCACCCTACAAATATACCTCTGGAAAAGAGAACTCCCAGTAATGTGTATAGCATGTCGTGTTAATACGTACTCCAGTAGTATCATGTAGTAGTTAGGTAGGGGTTTGAATCCTGCACTTGACAACTGTGTGCATGATCTCCTTGGGGAGGAACACCTTAAAAGTGATATACTAATCTTTGTCAAGTCTGATGATGTCACCATCCTACAAATATACCTGTGGAAAAGAGAACTTGCAGTAATGTGTGTAGCATGTTGTGTTAATGCGTACTCCTCTAGTATTATGAATTAGTTATGTAGGGGTTTGAATCTTGCACTTGCCAACTGTATGAGAGTGTGTGTGTGTGTGTGTGTATCTCCTTGGAGAGGAGCAACCTTTTAGAAGACTACTGAAACACCTTAAAAGTGGTATACTCATCTTTGTCTAGTCTGATGATGTCATCATCCTACAAATATACCTGTGGAAAGAAGAACTTCCAGTAATGTGTATAGCACATCATGTTAATGTGTACTGCTCGGTTATCATAAAGTAGTTAGGTAGGGGATTGAATCCTGCACTTGGTGTGTGTATGTGTGTGACACTGTTGGTCAATGTGTCGTGGGTTTTGCTGTTACTACTGTATGACATATCACTATGACAACAGTATGTGCATTGCACATGTCAGGTAGCTGTGTGGCAAATACATATACGTACATGTGAACTCAATGATTTTATAGGTGGGAACCCTGCTTTCTCCATGAACACATATGTTATCTTTGCCAGAGTGTGCTGGCACTTTCCAGACATTAGGTCACGTCTGTATGCTTGTGACAAGCCCGGCCACTGCAGTGATCCCTAGCCTAGGTCATCCGTGTCACACACACTCATTACAGTTTCTATTGAATAGTTTGAGTGAGGGGTCATGCCTAAGGTATATTTCAGACATGTTCAAATGCAGCAAAGTTTGTCAATGATGGCTATTCATTATAGGTGTACAACAACCTTTGTGGATATGCATGCAGACCCCTTATCGCTTATGTGATCCACCAAGGGATTTCATTATACCTTTGGAAATGTGATTACCAAAGAAGAGATGACATAACAGTTGGCTGTATGTACACATCGGTACCTGTTCAACATGTTGGTGGCTACTACCTATGTGGTACTGTGGGTATACTATGTTTTGTAAAAATGGATGCATTGAGCCTGAGGCCATAGCTTTCACACCAGGCATCTGTCTCACTATATATGACTATGTCTCTCTCTCTCTCTCTACATATATATATGTATATATATATATATATATATATATATATATATATACATATATATATATATATATATATATATATATATATATATATATATATATATATATACATATACACATCCATTGGTGTACATATACATATAGGCACATATACAGTCCACCTTTCATGGTGGGAATATCAATATGCAAAGGATGTGAGGTACACAGTAATGTCATGACATTCAGTCTTGTGATAAATGCATTGAAGGTGTTCTCAGCCCATGTAGCTTTAGCAGGCCACACTGGCTGCAACATTGCAAACTTAACAAATCACACCCACAGTGTTTAACCACCGCATGTCATATACCAGCACTGTATGCTGTCTTGTTTGCCACACACTACAACCTACATACATATATGCACATAACAACCTTCACCAACATATATGCATCCACCCTTCACATACAGTTGCAGTATGTCCCTTGCTCTATGCACATGTACAGATGTTAATATATCTGACACATATATATATATCTCCATATGCGTGTGCCATACGCACACAAGGTCCACACTGTTGTAAGTCCCTGGATCTCACGGCTGACTTATTGGCCCTTGCTGCAACATGAGCAGGTGTCACATGTGAGCACACAGTAATATTAGAGGGTGTGTATATAGCTACAAATGCTAGATTAGCATACTAGCCTGGTACAGCAGTTGCCAGTGCTAAGCTACACGTTAATATGACTATCATGCATGTGTTACTCTGTCACATCCATGTTTATATAGTTGTTTGTGCTACTCCCCCAAACAGCTCTTGTCCACACTACAGTACAGAACACAGATGACATGGATCACATGTTTGACATTTAATGCTGAGCTACATATGTCACAGTTATGTCCCCCTGCACACAGCTACACACTGATTTGTCCATGGCAGTAGTTATGCTGGACATCTGTGCATCGATACGTACTGCTGCCACATATGGCTGCTTCAAAGTATGTAGAGTACTCTTTAAAAACATCTACTACATGCCAGTAAATACATATCTGTTACATACCTTTCCTTTCTATAAGTTCCTTTTGATTTTGAGTTTGCTTTTGCTGTTAATGCCTCTCTCTCTCTCTGTCTCTTACTCTCTCTCAGTGTCTGCAATGGAATGATTGTGTGTGTAGGCAGCAAGTACAGCCTGCCTTTATAGGTATCTGCACATGTGCATGTGATGGCCTCTGCACCAATTGGTGGCCTCCATTTGGTAATTGCATGCAGCCTGCTGTGTGGTAATAGCAGTACTCACTGTCATAGCAACCCAATGCTATAAATTGCTAGGCCAGGTAGCCGTAGCCCTTTCATCTTTCCAAAGTGGGGCTCATACTTGTTTACTGTGGACACCATTGTTTAAGTCAGAAGGTTGGTATAGTTCTTATATCTGAAGCTAAGGGTGTAGCCAGTGATTTCAATGTTGTACTCAGACCTGAATGTTGCCACTTCCAGTACACACTTGTCAGTGTAGAATTGTACTCACCTCTGCAAATGCTAACACAAGATACATGGGAGTATGTAGTTTCTTTTCTACTTGTACAATTAACTGCCATACAAAAGTAGTTATTGAGATGTATTCTTTTGGCACATGAACTGTTTGTGAACTGCTATACTGTGAATATCAGTGTACCCATCTCTGAACAGTTTGTACTTTCTTAGTGTTGACATTAGCACAGGCTGCTCATGACAAATGGACAATTCCAGTACTGAGTATGCATACCTACATCCTTGGTAGACCCTGAACACACAGGTATATTGTACATTTGGGTAGGGATGCAGACGTACAGAGAGCATTATATATTACTGTGTGAATGTTATCTTGCTGGACTTAAAGGGTTGCTGTGTACCTGTTAGTTTATCAAGGCAAGTAGTCTGTCTGCATAGCTCCCAACTGTGGATCTATCCAGATGGTAGCCAGATGTTAGCCTGTTATTCTTTGTGCAATGCACAGGTCTTTTCAGCACTGGTACAATGGCATTGTTACAGTCAGTTGCTACCAGTACATGGCTACATCCTTTGGTATTTCAGTGTTGTACTCCTACATAAGGGTATGCTTGTGAAACTCCTTCCAAAGCTATTTGCACAGTGTGTAACAGCAGAAAAGCTGATATGCCTGGGTGTTTCTGACTCTGCCAGGTCTCTGAAACACTCAGGTACATATTAGAACAGAGTCAGGGAAAGCTAGGTAAAAGTGTGGTACACCTTCAAAATAATAGAGACAGTAAGTGGAGACTTCGAGAGAACCAGTGCATATGGATTACTACACCTTTTCTGAGGTACAAGCGTGTCTATCTCTTATTATTGTCATTATTCATTAGGTGTAACACCCCACCTTACTTTGGGAGAACCAGTGCATATGGATTACTATACCTTTTCTGAGGTACAAGCATGTCTAACTCCTATTATTGTATTATTCATTAAGTGTAACACCCCACCTTACTTCGAGAGAACCAGTGCATATGGATTACTACACCTTTTCTGAAGTACATGCGTGTCTAACTCTTATTATTGTCATTATTCATTAGGTGTAACACCCTACCTTACTTCGAGAGAACCAGTGCATATGGATTACTACACCTTTTCTGAAGTACAAGCGTGTCTAACTCTTATTATTGTCATTATTCATTAGGTGTAATACCCCACCTTACTTCGAGAGAACGAGTGCATATGGATTACTACACCTTTTCTGAAGTACAAGCGTGTCTAACTCTTATTATTGTCATTATTCATTAGGTGTAACACCCCACCTTACATCGGGAGAACCAGTGCATATGGATTACTACACCTTTTCTGAAGTACATGCGTGTCTAACTCTTATTATTGTCATTATTCATTAGGTGTAATACCCCAACTTACTTCGAGAGAACCAGTGCATATGGATTACTACACCTTTTCTGAAGTACAGGCGTGTCTAACTCTTATTATTGTCATTATTCATTAGGTGTAACACCCCACCTTACTTTGGGAGAACCAGTGCATATGGATTACTATACCTCTTCTGAGGTACAAGCATGTCTAACTCCTATTATTGTATTATTCATTAAGTGTAACACCCCACCTTACTTCGAGAGAACCAGTGCATATGGATTACTACACCTTTTCTGAAGTACATGCGTGTCTAACTCTTATTATTGTCATTATTCATTAGGTGTAACACCCTACCTTACTTCGAGAGAACCAGTGCATATGGATTACTACACCTTTTCTGAAGTACAAGCGTGTCTAACTCTTATTATTGTCATTATTCATTAGGTGTAATACCCCACCTTACTTCGAGAGAACGAGTGCATATGGATTACTACACCTTTTCTGAAGTACAAGCGTGTCTAACTCTTATTATTGTCATTATTCATTAGGTGTAACACCCCACCTTACTTCGGGAGAACCAGTGCATATGGATTACTACACCTTTTCTGAAGTACATGCGTGTCTAACTCTTATTATTGTCATTATTCATTAGGTGTAACACCCCACCTTACTTTGAGAGAACCAGTGCATATGGATTACTACACCTTTTCTGAAGTACAAGCGTGTCTAACTCTTATTATTGTCATTATTCATTAGGTGTAACACCCCACCTTACTTCGAGAGAACCAGTGCATATGGATTACTACACCTTTTCTGAGGTACAAGCGTGTCTAACTCTTATTATTGTCATTATTCATTGGGTGTAACACCCCACCTTACTTCGAGAGAACCAGTGCATATGGATTACTACACCTTTTCTGAAGTACAAGTGTGTCTAACTCTTATTATTGTCATTATTCATTAGGTGTAACACCCCACCTTACTTTGGGAGAACCAGTGCATATGGATTACTACACCTTTCCTGAAGTACAAGCGTGTCTAACTCTTATTATTGTCATTATTCAGTAAGTGTAATACCCCACCTTACTTCGAGAGAACCAGTGCATATGGATTACTACACCTTTTCTGAAGTACAAGCGTGTCTAACTCTTATTATTGCCATTATTCATTAGGTGTAACACCCCTCCTTACTTCGGGAGAACCAGAGCATATGCATTACTACACCTTTTCTGAGGTACATGCTTGTCTAACTCTTATTATTGTCATTATTCATTAGGTGTAACACCCCACCTTACTTCGAGAGAACCAGTGCATATGGATTACTACACCTTTTCTGAAGTACAAGCGTGTCTAACTCTTATTATTGTCATTATTCAGTAAGTGTAATACCCCACCTGTTTGCCTAACATCAGTACCTTTCAGAGGGATTCAGAGGGACGCAGCTAACATATGTTTCAAAATCAGGGACATCCCTGGAAAGTAGTCACAGTTGGGATGTATGTCCTCTGCCCTAATCAGATATGCCACTGTTTGTCCTGCTATGATACTGTGTGTGGGTTTTAAAGTGCTGCTGTAACATTATTTCCTGCTAGAATGGCTGGTTCTCTTATCACAGTCATGTAATGCAATTCCACAAAAACTGCTGGTAAAGTTCCACAGAACAAGTTTTGTGTTATGGCATTCCTATTTTTCCTTTACATTCACTCATTCTGATGCATGATATATTTATTTCAGCACCAACTTGTTGTATGTCTATTGTGGCTTAGTACCATGCAGTCTAGTGTGTGCAAGGTCCGGTGTTCGAGACTGACAGTGGTTTTTTATTTTGCTGCTGAGCAGAACAAGGCCCTCACATGCAGGATGACTAAGGTACTTTTAAGCAGTTGTAAGCAGGTTTATGCGGGTTTGCATGAAGCTTAGCAATACTTAGCTAAGCGCACACAAGCGCACACTCGTGCAAACCCGCTAACGACTGCTTAAAAGTGCTTACTCCCGCTAACCCCCACGCTAATTTCTTTGAAAGAAAAGAAAATGGGGAGACTGGAAAGTGGTGAAAAAGGGGCACAAACAGGGAAAGACAGTAAGGAAAACAGCTAGGGATGTGCAGGACGAGTGTAGGAAAGGTCCATAGCTGCCCATTTCTTTAACAGCAACAGCTGTGCATATACTGGAAATTTGGAGGGAAATTTGAAACCTTCCACCCCTGAGAGAGGGATGAGGACAACATAGTATGTTCTACTGCCAATTAAATATCAGTTTATCTGTCCAGCGGACATGTGTGCAAAATGGGCAGCTATGTATGGGGCATAATTGTTTTGTGGGTGCAGATTGCCCATTTTTTTTTTCAGGTGAGAGTGGAATGTGGGGTAGGGGAAGAAGGTATATTTGGGGAGGTAGGTTGGGGAGGTAAACAGACAAGACAAACAAGAAGTGTACAGGGGCGGAATATGACACATGGGGTGGGTGAACACCACTGATGGGAAAGGATGTTTGGAAATCGCAAGCCCATGAGCCCACAGATGGCAACAGTGGAACTGAGATCCCCACCCATGGGCAGTCACCACTGCACCTTCACAGCCCAGAGGGTAGCTGTGCTGGGGGCTGTGTAGGAGGGGCAGGCTCACCCATGAGTCACGCCACTCTTGCCTCGAGCTGGCATAGAGGATCAGCGACTGAACGCTGGATCGCCCTACGCATCACAGCCTGGACCATTCAGAGGGTGATAGGTGGGCCTTCTCTGGCCACGCTTGCACGGGGGGGTGAGCCCCATCCCCTGCAGAGCTTCCACCCAAAGGTGGCACAGAGCCAATGGAGGAGGCGGTCCCAGGCTGGACACCGGACGTGCTGGTGCCAGGTGCCATCGCCAGCTGAGGTGGGACAGTTGGGTCCGTTGGGACTGGCCTTCCCATATGTTCTATGTTTAGGAGGATTTAATGACAATACGGGTTGGTAACAGCCAACAGCATTCCAAATTAGTTGTAACAGCATGCAGTAATATTCCCATTAACCCAACACACCAGAGTTCCAACAGTTGAACAGCAAGCATAACACATGCATATATAGAACAACAGAGGACATTCCAACAGCATGCAGGATTGATTGGTGGCAACAGGCCAACAAGATTGTGGTGTTTGAACAGGGCACATGCATCAAAGTAAATGCAGATATTTATAAACCAATAGGACATATGTCCCAACAAATGTTTTGAGATTAGACATACTCATTGAGGTGTGGAATTGCATTGTTTATGCACATACAGTAGGGTGTAAAAATATACCTCCATTAACATCTTATATGTACTTATAGTTTACACTACATTCCTATTGACTGCAGGTATATATCCCCTACATGTATTATTACACTAGGCAAAGTCCATTAAGTTGTGTGTTAGAAAAATATGTACTTAAACATATATAGAATGTTAGAAAAACATGTACTTAGACATATATAAACTATTAGAAGAATATGTACTTAAACATATATGTAGTGCAGAGTTTAGAAACAGTATAATATGTAATGCATTTGATTCTATTTAACAATATGGCAGTAGAAATGATCTTGCATGTAATTGCTTGAAATTCAGCTGCAGTGTGGTTAACCTCTGACCCTGGCAGTAGCCAGCTCAGCAAGCTTATGTCTTTCAGTAACTATAATCTGCTGGGTCAGAGAGAAATAAATATGTATGCATGTATATCTTTCTTCCTTCCACCGAGAAGGATGGCCTTGTGAACACTATCAGAGATAGTGTACAGCTGCTAACCAGAGAGACAAAGGAACGTATTAAGAAAAGAACCGACCATTGTGTGAACTAATCTAAGAACCTTGAAGAAAGCTACATCTACAAGAAGACATTGTAAATGGACCAGGTACCTCGCAAGGCTGTGTTATTCTCATGGGAAAGTTTTTAAAAACATTACCTAAGCATCTTCTTATGAATGAAGTATTATGGACTATAGTGATGTAAATGCCCTGTGACTGACCACGTCAGTAAGGTGGGCAAAAGCTGATTTAAAATGGTATATAATTGAGGGTATTTCCTGTATAGAGTCAGTCAAAACTCTATACTTGTTTTGTATAGTTTTTTGCCTCCTAATGTACATTAGTAAAGCAATATTGTTTGAACCTGAGCATCCTGTGTTATTGACTGTCATTTTGAAAAGCCTAATGATTTTTACAGTCTGATTTTAACAATTTATTTGACATTTTGGTCCTTCTAAAGCCGGAATTCCCTTGGTAAGCTGCAGGTCAGAGTGCATGGTTGGTAATAAATCTGCGCAGGAGAAGCTGCCAAAATGGTTCTTCTTAAAGTGAAAAGACCTCCGACTGAATTGTTGTGTGTAAAGAGGCTGTCCACTTTCTGATCTGTGGCTGAAGAGCGGAAAACTGGACCCCAAGAAGAAAAATATGCAGTCATAAATGGGAGGCTCAGGTAAGAAGAATTTCCCTCTTTGTCTTTGTTTTAGATCAGGGACCAGGTTACACTGTACTGTTATTAAGATTTGTGATAGCAAGACGAGAACGTATTGAAGTACTGTACGTTTGGTCATAGATCAGGGAAAAAAAAACAAAGCAAAGTAAACAGTCATTCTAGACACTACTGTGGATACAGGGAAGAAGATACCACATGGTACAAGAGAAGGGTTACGTAACAGTCTTTTTTAAGACATGGGAAATCAATGCACTGAGAGATCACGAGATCCGCCCCTAACGGATAATGTGAAGTATATGCAATTGCAGTGAGCAGATAATGTGAGATATTATACAAAATGTGTTAACAAATATGAATTTGATGGTAAACTAGATAAACTTTCACTAGTTAAACTCCTTAAACAGCTTAAATCTGATGCAGGAGGTCAGGCAAAAAAGCAGCACCAACTAGACATACCTCAAGCACACAGGTGGATTGAGGAAGCAAATTGTAGAAAAACAGAAGCTTAGAAATTTAAAAACATTTTTAGACAACATAGTGAAAGGTCTGACAGACAGAATCTCTGAGAAATGAAAACTTAAAGCAGACTGAACTTGCATTAATTAATGCATACAACAGGAAAATGAGACAATAGATGGATATTATGCTAGATTATTAGAATGCTTTAAACAACAATTAAAAAAAATACATTTTTAAAAGGTTGCATTGCCTCTATCAGTAGCTTTATTACAAAGCATATGATAGATCACTGAACAAGCAGGCTGCAAGCCTTACTTGAGTATGCTAGACATGCTGAAAGACACTTTAATAGTAAAAAGAAAAAAAAGGGCACAAGTCTTCACTGCTGAAGACGGAGCTGAAGTATTTGTATTACAGTCAGGTAAAAAGGGCATCTAGCTAGGGACTGTAAACAAAATAAGAAAGCAATGACAGAAGACAAAGGAGATGAGGACTGACTATATGATAGTGATAACAATCAAAAATCATCAGGAAAGGTTAATAAACAAAAAGAAAATGTAAATGTAGTAGAGGGAATAGAGGAAGTACAAACAGATGTAGAGGATAAAAATGGAAATGAAATTTTAGATTTAGCATTGTTGAGCCTGGAGCTCTACCTAGCAGATACAAAACCAGAAGTGACACATCTAGTGGAGGGTAGGGAAGTCAAATTCCTGTGTGACTCAGGAGCGTCACAGACTTTGATACACCCCTCCAAGTTACCAGAACATTCTGAATCACCTGATTATATATTAGTAAAAGCAGCAAATGGACAACTATACAGGGAACCACTCTCCCATAATATAGCAATAACTGACCCTGTCTCAGGTATGACTCAGAAAAGTAAAATTGTAGTTTCTGCAAAATGTCCAGTAAACTTACTGGGAAGAGACCTTGTGCAGATATTTGGCATAGCAGTAGTTCCTACTATGCAGGGTATGGAAGCACAAAGACAAATGGATGCTTTTGTGGTGCGACCGGAGGGTGAAACCTTTTACTGGTACAGCCAGGACCTAGTTATGACTGGTCCAGGGGCAGTAACCAAAGAACTGATGAACGTAGCCATCAGTAAGATACCCTCCCTTGACACGGATCAGCAGCACTTGTTACATTGTACTCTATACTACTGTAGCACACCAGGACCTGATAAGAAATATTAGCAAGAATTGTTCAAAAAAAAAAATCCTGCTGACAGATTAATATTACGAACTTTGTGTTGGGATACTGAGGGAAACAGTGTAGTAAGCTGTTCATTACCTCAGGAATTCATGAAATTGTATAAGTCCAATAGACTGCCACATGTCAGTTTGACAAGAAACAAAAGTGTTAAATGGGCAGACTTAGAAAAAAAGGTAACAAAATGGGAAAACAGACTGATTTAGAAATGTCAGGACAAGGGATACAAAAACAAAAACTGAATTGGCTGACACAGACATACAGCTGTACACTTGCAATCTAGTGAGGACAGCTGATTAGCATTTTTATTAAAAGAAAAAGAAGAGGCCTTGTGTAAAATTCCAACAACTCTGTGGTCAACAGGCAAGTTAGATGTAGGGCTTATTCAAACAGCAGGACCAGTTACAATTACCCCAAAGTCAGCTTTTAGACCACAGAAAAGACAATACCTTTTGAGAAAGGATGCAGAAGTAGGAATTAAGCCTATAATAGCAGCATTACTCAAAAAAGGAGTACTGGTAGAATCTCCTGATTCACCATGTGATACACCCATATTTTCTGTTAAAAAGCAAACGGGAATGGTGGATGGTACAAGATTTACAAGCTGTAAATAATGCAGTAATACCTAGAGCACCTACGGTGCCAGACCCACATACCTTGTTGAATGATTTAAAGCCACAACAGAAGTATTTTACCGTGGTAGATATAAGCAATGCTTTCTTTTCAATACCTATACATCCTGATAGTCAATATTGGTTTGCATTTACATTTCAGGGTAAAAGGTATACATATACTCGACTACCACAGGGATATTGTGAGAGCCCAATAATATTTGCACAAAAAATGGCTAGCAACCTGGCAGGGTTTACCCACCGGAGGTAGTCAAATTCTACTTTATGTAAATGACAGCTTGCTAGCAGCACCCAGCAGCAGTGCAGGGTGGATACAGTAGCATTATTAAAATTTTTAGTAATACAAGGACACAAAGTAAACAAAAGTAAGTTACAACTTTGGAGAAACAGGTTAGATACCTGGGATATGTGATATCCAATAGAGGTAGAATACTAGATAAAGGAAAAAAGAGAAGAAGAAAAAAAAACAGCAATTTTGCAAGCACCCAAACCAACAACTAAGAAAGAAATAATGTCTTTCTTAGGTACAACTAATTTTGTTGGAGCTGGGTACCAAATTATTTTACAATGGAGAACAGAAGCAGAAATGGCTTTCTGCAGGTTGAAGCAGTTAATAGCTTCTTCATTAGTTTTAGGACTTCCAAATTATCACAAACGGTTCTTTCAGACCGTAGATTATAAGCAAGGGTACATGACATCAGTATTAAAGCAACAGCATGGGGATAAGCAATGCCCCATAGCTTACTATTCATCACAGTTAGACCCAGTGGTGCAATCTTTGCCTCACTGTGTACAAGCAGTAGTTGCAGCAGCAATGGCAGTGCAGGCTTCAGCCTCAGTGGTGTTATTCCACCCTCTCACATTGAGAATGCCTCATGCAGTTGCAATAATTCTGTTACAAGAAAAAGTTGCATACCTTTCTCCTGCTAGACATCTTTCATGTATGACCATACTGCTGAGTCAACCTCATATGAACAGTTAGCTTTACCTGGACAAGATCTTACAGATATGCCCTTGAATGATGCTGAGGTGACATATTACGTGGATGGCTCATGCAGAAGGGGTCCTACAGGGAAGAATCTGGTGGGGTATGCAGTAGTTACAGACACTGAAATTTTAGAAGCACAAACTTTGCCACACAACTTGTATGCTCAAGCAGCAGAACTGGTAGCTTTGACAGGAGCATGTACTTTAGCAGAAGGCAAGAAAATGAACATATATACTGATAGTCAGTATGCTTTTTCTACAGTGCATGTGTTTGCACAACAATGAAGAAAATAGAGGAATGATTACATCCAGTGGAAAACCTATTAATCATGCGCAATTTATTTTGGAGCTATTAGAATCTATTCAGTTGCCTACCAAAGTAGCTATTTGTAAATGTGTAGCTCATACAAAACAACAGGATAAGATTTCAAAAGGTAATGCACGAGCTGATGCAGCTGCAAAGCAAGCAGCCTCAGACTCAGAAACTTTATTTTTAAATAAGGAATTACAACCCTTTGAGATTTTAGATTTAGACATGTTAAAAACAATGCAAATGCTTACTACAAAAGCAGAAAAACAAAAATGGGTAAAACAAGGTGCAATTTTTGAGAATGGACTGTACATTTCCAAAGGAAAAAACAATATTGCCGTCTAATTTATTTAGATATGCAGCTTTGTTGAGCCATGGGCAGAGCCATGTCTCAACAGGGGGGATGGTACAGTTAGTAAATAGAATATTCCAAACATATGGATACATAAATTATACAATACAATTTTGTGCAGCTTGTCATACTTGTAACAAGCACCATGCACAAGGAGCATTTAAAACAAGCAAGGGAGTTTCCCTACACCACCATATCCGTTCCATACTATTTGTATGGACTTCATAGAGTTGAATAAATGTGAAGGAAAAAAATACTGTTTAGTGATCATAGATATGTTTTCAAAATGGGTAGAAGCTTTTCCAACCAGGAATCCGGATGCAGCAACAGTGGCAAAGGCCCTAGTAAAGGAAATAATTCCTAGATTTGGCATACCGGAAAGAATCTATAGTGACAATGGGACACATTTTGTCAATCAGACAATTCAGCAACTTGGGAGATCTTTTGGGATTTCCTTGAGGAATCACTGTGCTTAGCACCCACAGTCAGCAGGACTGGTGGAGAGGTACAATGGGATTTTGAAAAACAAGTTAAGGAAGTTGATGAGTGAGACTCAGAAGAATTGGATTTGCTGTTTACCTCTAGCATTGCTGAGCATGAGAACAGTTCCAAATGTAAAGGGTTTGACCCCCTTTGAAGTAGTATTTGGATGGGCATATTATGTGCCTCAGTGGAAAGCTCTCATGCCTGCAGAGCAGGAGGCTGACAGTTCATTAGCTAATTATATAAAGAAACTGTTAATGAATAAATCTGTTTTGCAGTTTAACTCTTTTTCAGATGAAAGACAGAACAAGAACAAATAACTTTCAATTTGATACACAAGGGCAAAATGGCCAAGAGTAAAGCAAATAGAAAAGCAGAGCAACCCCAGAACTATTGCATAATTATTTTGTTGGCTGTGCATTTGTTGACTATAAGTGTGACAATTTTTCTCTTATTGTGGTTTTTTCCTGCACTCAACCACACGAGTGAAAGTGAGAAGACGTGATGAACTGTTTATAGACTGGCATCCAAACTTTAACACATACCTGCCCATGAAACGTGTGTATGCAGAGACTATGAACATTTCAAATTGCTGGGTTTGTACAGCTATACCAACAGCATATAAAAGACTGTTAATGTCCGCTGTCCCTCTGGGGATAAATGAGACTTGGGAAAATTTGTTTTTGATACAGGAACTGTGAGATCACAGGACAAAATAGCTTTATTTTTACCTGTCACACAAAAAGGAGTTGTATGTTTCTACAAAAGTGATACCCTCCAGGTTGCTGGAGTAATTGTAATATAACAATGTCTTATAAATGTTACATTAAAGTCAGAAGTGGGGGTACTGTTTGTAATACTATGATTCATATCTGAGTTCAATGAAAACTACATTAAATGCAGTACGTGACAATCTAGTCTTAACTAAACAATTGTCTATTAAAGATAGGAAAATGTTTCATGCAGGGATAACACGTATTAGTACCAAAGTAATGATTTTATTTGTGTGAAAAAGGCATATGAATGGGTACCTGAGAATTGGTCCGGCAGTTGTTTTTTGGGTTATCTGGTTCCAGCAATAAGACATACTGCAGAATTACCTTTGGGTAAGATACGAAATGTAGGGGAAACAGCTCGAAAATCTGAAGGTCCAGTTAAGAAACCTGTGAATCCAGTTGGGAAGATCGAAGCTGGTTGAAAAGACCATAATTCAGTAAGAGACAGAAATAAATTGACTCATATGGACTTGGGCAACAGTGTTATATCCTGGGCAGGAATACTACCAGCCTATGGAGCAGTCAAATCGATCTGGGAGCTGAGGAAGCTGTCAAGATTTCTCGAAGTAATGAGTAATGCAACTTTTCCGCCCTAGAATTGGTGACTGATGAACTGAATGCAATGAGAACTGTTGTGCTACAAAATCGAATGGCTCTTTACTTCACCCTAGCGGCAAGAGGTGGTACACGAAGAAGAATGCTGTGCTTTTATCCCTGAGAATCGTCACGAGACAAATAAGCACCTAGAGGTAATTCAGCAAGTATCAGCAATGACTAAACCAGGCCCAAACCCACTGACGGACTTTTTCCAGAATCTGTTTGGGGGGGTGGGGTTCCATTCTATTAAACATTTTAATTGCTATTTGTGTGGGTATACTCCTAATAGGAGCATGTGTTTACTGTGGAATTCCCTGCATGAAAAGATTAATCAAAGATTTTGTTGATATATCTGTTACTGAAACTTTTTACCAAGATTTTGAAATTGAAAGATTGATACCAAATGAAATTCTTTCTGAAATATAAAACAAATGACTTGCCTAAGTTGAAAGTTCCAGAGAGGAAGAGACTAGGGAATGAAATAATGTTGTTTATGTTTCTGAATAGAATAAAAAGCATTAATAGGAGGGAGAATGTTAGAAAAATATGTACTTAAACATATATAGAATGTTAGAAAAACATGTACTTCGACATATATAAACTATTAGAAGAATATGTACTTAAACATATATGTAGTGCAGAGTTTAGAAACAGTATAATATGTAATGCATTTGATTCTATTTAACAATATGGCAGTAGAAATGATCTTGCATGTAATTGCTTGAAATTCAGCTGCAGTGTGGTTAACCTCTGACCCTAGCAGTAGCCAGCTCAGCAAGCTTATGTCTTTCAGTAACTATAATCTGCTGGGTCAGAGAGAAATAAATATGTATGCATGTATATCTTTCTTCCTTCCACCGAGAAGGATGGCCTTGTGAACACTATCAGAGATAGTGTACAGCTGCTAACCAGAGAGACAAAGGAACGTATTAAGAAAAGAACCGACCATTGTGCGAACTAATCTAAGAACCTTGAAGAAAGCTACATCTACAAGAAGACATTGTAAATGGACCAGGTGCCTCGCAAGGCTGTGTTATTCTCATGGGAAAGTTTTTAAAAACATTACCTAAGCATCTTCTTATGAATGAAGTATTATGGACTATAGTGATGTAAATGCCCTGTGACTGACCACGTCAGTAAGGTGGGCAAAAGCTGATTGCAAATGGTATATAATTGAGGGTATTTCCTGTATAGAGTCAGTCAAAACACTATACTTGTTTTGTATAGTTTTTTGCCTCCTAATGTACATTAGTAAAGCAATATTGTTTGAACCTGAGCATCCTGTGTTATTGACTGTCATTTTGAAAAGCCTAATGATTTTTACAGTCTGATTTTAACAATTTATTTGACATTGTGAAATGGGTTTTTCTAGTTTCTTATATACCTGACCTGTATATGGCATACAAACTGTCCAGGATGCAGATGTTACTGCTACGTATTTATATATTTTATTTATATTTATATATCTACATATCTGGATGTGTTCAGGTGACATTATCAGTTATATTTCTACAGCCCCCTACATTTCTAGCAGCACACTGACATTTCTGGGGAACACATTAACAAGCTACTTGTGTGCCAGATTTACCTATGCATGCCAGCCATTAACCAAAAGTTGAGGACTGTATATATGCTTCACAGATACTGGCACTCCCTTCATCCACTTCATATGGGCTTGCCCAAGTGTGGGTTGACAGAGCTTAATACAACAGTACTATTTATATAATGTAAGAGTACAACAACATTTTGAACTAAGTGACATGGACACACTCTAGGAATTATACCTTTATTAATTACATTGCACACTTTTCTAGAGGCTCTCTCATTTATTTGATATTACAGTGCATGCAGAAGAATTATTCAAGATGTATTATACCTTTATTAATGGGTTACAACACACTTTTTTCAGGCTCTCTCACTTATTTTATATAACAATACATGCAGATTAATTACTAACCTGACTGGTGGCGCAGCCTTAGCAGCCTATCTGCATAGGCTTGCTGATTTGCAGCACGGACACCTGCAGCTGTGAAGTAAATGAAGGAATATTGAGACATACCAATCCATAATATAGACTACAATAGCAATTCTTACATACTCCATTCCATGGCTACCTAGTCAGTAGTGGGGCATTTTCATTCCCACAGGCCTCCTGTATCCATTGGTTCAGTTAGTCCTGCTTGCATCTCTTCAGGTCTGCATAGTGGTGTCTGACCTGCTCACCAGTCCAAGGGACGCCTGTGGCACTGGTGAGATCATGTGCTAGATGGTTCCAGGCTTCCGCTTTGTACTCAGTGCCTTGAAAATGGCCCTGCAGGAGTCTTGCATCATGGTGATGGACGAGGAGCCAAACCATCACTTTTGACTCCTCAATGCCCCACCGTTGCGCTCGAAAATGAGAGCCCTCTCCAACACTGGCCATTCTGACTGCAGATGGGAGCTACAACCAGTTATGGCAATTATTCCCACTTATGGAGCTTAAATATGCTTCATTTCCCGCAGTTATTTGTGATTGGCCGGTTTTGACAAATCTCAGCTGAGTGCACCTGCTTAGCACTGAGTAAACTTTGATTAATATGTATATGTATGTTGACAGTGCATGAACAGCAGTAGCTGTCATGGCTTAGTGGTTCAGTACTCTGATTATGGTGCACAGTGTCCTGGGTTCGAGGCCTGTCATTGCTTTTTATTTTACTACTGGCCTGACCGGCTAGGAGGTGTGGCTGTGTTTAGCTGACTTTGCTCAACTTTGCCCAACATTGCTCTACGTTGCCTGACATTGCGCTAGTTAGCGCGGTGCGCAGCTTCACGCAAACATGTTTTGTTTGCGCTAGTTGACACGATGCGCAGCTCCGCGCAAAGCCATTGTGCTAGTTAATGCAGTGCTTAGCTATAAGCAATTATTCTTAAATGTGCTTAATACTGGTAAACGTTGCTTAGCAGTGCTTCACATTGCTTAAGATAGGTTACTTATGCATTCATTAGTATGCATGACCGTTTCACCTTCTTATCTATATTTAAAATATCGTTCACTACTACATAGGCCATTTTAATGCATTTTACTAGAATTTAAAAGGTAAATGTCAGGAATTATTTTTATGTGCAGATTTCCTACAGAAAATGGAAAGGGGAGTGGTGGGACTCGAACCAGGAATGCCTCCTCTTTGTGCGAAGACTCTACCACTACGCTATTTATATTTGGCTTAATTTGCATATTAGTGGTTTATTATCCTCTTCGATGTCTAAACTGCTTACTGTAGCTAAGCAATGGGCAAACCCGTGCACACACATGCAAATACGGGCAGCTATATCGGGAATAATAAAAAAAAATGTTTTACATTTTATTTTACTTGTACAGGGGTTTTGAATGTGGGGGAGTGTAGTGTTGGGGATATACACATTTGAGCGGACTCGCTCATATCTGGTGACATTTGCAGATTTAGGCACTTGCAGGGGCGTGGATATTTGGACTGCTCAGCAGTCTGACACACCCCCTGCACTCATGCACGCTCCATGTTAGCCTTAGAATTGAGTCAGCGCATCATACTCTTAGGCTGCAGTTTCCATGTAAGACTTATTTAGTCTTACAGGGAGGATTACTGAATCCCATCCTTAGTCTTTATAAAGTGAAAAAAAACTATACATATTTGTATAAAAATCCCTTCTCTTGACCCAGCTGTGATGTCTGTGGAATCTGATAAAGCCACAAACTACTCTCTATTAATGTGGTACCAAAAGAAAAAGACAGCTATGGAAAGATATATAAAGAACATGTATACATCTGCTTCTCTTTCTTTCTTTCTTTCTTTCTTTCTTTCTTTCTTTCTTTCTTTCTTTCTTTCTTTCTTTCTTTCTTTCTTTCCCATAAATTATCAAATCCGCATGACAGGATAGTTTTTTAGTTGTTTTGATAATATGAATAAACTCATTTCTGATATCCCTGATTCTGACATCAAAAATGCCTTGCTGAATATGCTCACTTCTGCCACACAGGTGGCTGGACATTCCATCAACTGTGGCTATGGTACTGCTATGCTTCATCCATAACAGAAGCTACTAGCTCTGTCCTTAGAAGGTATTCCTGGCATTACCTCTGGTACTTGCCTGATGATGATGATGATGATGATGTGAAGGCTAAACTTTGGATGCTGCTCTAGACAAGATTAATCTTCTCATACCAGCCTCTGCTAAAATGTTCCAGAACTTACAGCAAAGAGGGAAGATTATCAATGATTTAGAACTGCTTTTTCTCTCCTCATTTCCAAAGTACCAGAACTATCCCTCCAAACCTGAGCCCTTTTACTATATATATCATAAATCTCAGCAAACATGGAAAGAGATTCTGTGGGAAAAATGCTGACAGATGGAATCTTTGGAAGCTTGCTGGCAGACAAATATATATATATATATATATATATATATATATGTATATATATATATATATATATATATATATATATATATATATATATATATATATACATACATGCATACAGTTATATGTGTGTGTGTGTGTGTGTATGTGGATTTATATCTATCTATTTATCACTCTATCTTTATATATGTCCGCAAATATAGTCCAATATATGTATATATATATATATATATATATATATATATATATATATATATATATATCATTTATGTCCTTCTTTCTCCTACCCTCTTTGTCATTATCCATTCTGTTCATGAGTATTTTTCTGTCTGTTTTGCTGTTAGTCATTTATTTTTATATTTTTATGCAGCAAGATGCACAGCTCCACCTCTGGCATGAACCCAGCTGTCATGCTCCAAAATACTTACATCACATCAAGCATCCCCTCAACAGGCTGTCAGGGAAACCTCACTTGGTACAGCTGGGTTGTGGACCTTTCCCCTGATGGCTGTTCCAGTGGAAAAACCTTATTGTCCACCTTAGTGAACTAGCCAAGGTGGTTGGGGAAGGGATGGAGCATACAGGTTCGCATCAGCTGCTTAGAGTGACTCCTTATGTGGCTTGTATAGTTCCATATCTGTCATGTACTGCCATTAACATCTGAACCAGAGGTCCAATTCTGAGTGAGCCCAGGATGGTATCTGATCTCTCACTGAGTGCCTTGTACCTGCCAATCCCCTCTCAAGGTGTCACCTCTCTTTTTTTTTGTTTATATCCACCCTTGTTTGTTGTCCTGTCTTCTGAATTACCATATACACCCTCTATTTGTCTGATGTCTCATTTTCCATTGTGCTCCCCCTCCCTCTGTGTGTCAGCACCTCCCTTGTCAGTCTTTTTTATTGTAGCTCTTCTGGTTAGAGTAAAACAGATAAACAGTTGTGGGTTTGGTTCAAGCAGCTTTATTATATACAAACACATCAGGATTAGGACTTAGTAACTTAAACTTTAATAAACATATACACAAACTGACTACTGCACTCATACATGTTGACAATCTGGCTGTTTTCTCAAAATGGTACTGCTGCCTGCACATGCTCACTATTTATATGTATGTGTCTACAACTGGAAAGGCTTCTTAAAGTTACAAGACTCACTCTGTTCTACATCCTCCCGCTTTGAGAAATAGCTCATACACTAAATGACAAAACTGACTGACATGCAATTGAACAGAAATGATACTTTGACATGCAGTTATACAGAACTAATTCTTTGACATGCAGTTACACAAAGCTATACACAGGGGAAACAATCATGTCCAGGTTGCTGTGTATTTGACACTAGGTCTAGAAATATGATCTGATCATGTGAAATAAAAATTATAGCTTGGTCTAGCAACAAGGACTGTCTTTAAGGAATGTTCCACTTTATGGACATCTGGGACATCATCAGGAATGGGAATAGGTACGAAACATGTTCTTTAACAGGAATGTTGTCTGGGTTGTTCTGAGATCTAGAGTCTGTATCACAGGTATGATGCTGCGATATTGATTCTAACACAGGAAGAAGATGCCTGTAGTTTCTCCAGTATTCTGTATCCTCAGAATACACTATGTAGGATCTTAGCTTGGCACATATACCTCTTACTCTACCAATTCAATCAAAGCCTTTCGCTGTTTGCATCTCCCTCTTTCAACGAATGAAGAAATCTGGTCATTTTATCATAGCTAGACTTTTGAAAGGAACACTTCTTAAATAGTTAGGCTTTGATTGCTCTGTTTTTTTTTTTTTTTTTAGCATTAGGCACCAGCAAATTAGAACTGATTGTTCTGATCTATTCCGCGGTGGTGCAGCGGTAGCATTGTTGCCTCACAGCAAGAGGTTCTCCCGTTCATTTCTCGGCTTGGGTTGGGAGTGCCTTCTGTGTGGAGTCTGCATGTCCTCCCCACGTTCGAAAGACTTGCGTTGAATGGGCGTGCCTTTGTTGAGGGTTGGGCGTCGGGCTGACAACTTGACACCATAAAAAAAAAACAACTGCCAATCATTAGTGGACCGGAATTCCACTGTGGCGACCCCTTACTGGGAAAAGCCGAAAGACAGACAAACAACAACAGACAAGGTAGTTCTGGTTTGCCTAGATAAAAGTCTCTGAGCAGGTGAGCCAAGTAGGTTGCCACGGGGTATATTTCTTAGATTAAGTAAATTCAAGAAGATATCGGTATTGTCACTCGTTGACCTCTCTAGCAATTGCTTTGCACTCTGTCATGCATATTCAGCCAGGCTGTTTACTGTGGGTATTCTGGACTACTAGTAATATGGATAAAGTCCCACTCTTTTGCAAATTTCTGGAATAATTGACTGGTGAACTGGGTACCGTTGTCAGAGATAACTTTGTGTGGACTACCATGGACCGAGAAATGATGTTTCACTTAGTAATAATAGTACTAGATGTTAGGTTTGGTAGCAAATCGATCTCAAACCAATTAGAATAAGATTCTACCAACACTAAGTAATGTTGATTATTCCACTCAAAAACAAACAAAAGAGCAAAGAACACCGAGTCACTGTATGAATGTTAGTGCTTTCGTTAAGTTAACTTATTTTTTTGGTTAACTTGTTTTTTTGTTTTTTTGATTTAGTCATTTGTTTGAGTGGTAGCATGGCTACGGGGTAAGTGGTTAATCTTACTACATCTTCTCCAGTTAACTCTGAAGGAAGGGTTAATGTATCGAGTGGCGATTCTGGTGCTTCTCAATTAGCATCATTAATTGAGGCTTTGAACAAGAACGTGGATGGCCTGGCTGAATTGGTATACAAGAACCGAGGTTTGGACTCGGTTCCTAGTTCTAATGGTGATGCCAGGTCTTTTGTGAACGTTGTGACTGGAGCAGGGACTTTGGACATTAATGCAAGTACAGAGAATTTATCTACAAATAACTTACTTATTGATCTCAATAACTGGTTGAAACCTATGCAACTCTTGAATGGATCCAGTTCTGGAGTTAGTTTAAGTTTTCAAACTAATTCCAACTCAATTGTTAATAAGCTGTAGTCATTGGACAGTAAATCTTTTAAATTGAAGAAATTGCAGCTTGAAGTGGTGTACCTATGTGAGTGTGTGCAGAGACAGCAGGTTCCTAAAGGCTTACGTTATTGGTGTTACCCTACAGGTTTGGAAGCTAGTTCACCTTTCCATTTGGAATTGGTTAAGTTATTTGATCCTCAAGGTTTGGAACTTTTATAGTTGCTGATAACACATTATCAAGTGTCCATTGATTCATTAAAAACTGAGATTAGAGCACTTGATTTGGAGATTAGGAATGATTTAGACTTTGACAGATACTGGTTTGATTATGGTCGTATCTTTGAGAGCACTGAAAAGCAAATGGAGAAATTTAAAACATTTAAAATTAAAGAAATTAAACCGTGACAGTCATGACCATAAGAATGGTTTGGCTTATCTGAACCCCCCTGTTTCTCAATAGTGGTTTAATCCGATGACAAACCAACAAGTAAGCGCAAGGAATTTCGACGTGAACCATGACACACGAATGGAGGACATGGTGAACAACGCCAACCCATCAGGAGTATTGGTTTATAGTGGAGATGTGGACCCAGGTGAAGGTACTTCCAATGGAATTCATTGAAGTGAATGGATTTCACAGAGAAACAGTGATAATAATGTGTCTAACATGGGGGACAAGCAAAACAACAGGGTAAGAACCAGCAGACGAATAGGAAGGAGACTTACTCCAACTCGTTCTTGCACTTTAGTAGTGCACATCCATGACACCAGAAGAAGTCTGTGGTTAAAGGGCAGCCCGTGTGGGCTGCTCGTATGTGCACGACAGATTGTGATTTTGATTTAGAGTGCAATTTCCTTGAAGGATTATTTATGAAGAGGGGCTATCCAGTATTATTTTTACGTGAAATCATTAATGAAGTTAGAACTAAAAGGAGTATAGGTTATTTTAAGGCAATATTGAGTAAAAGTGGACTGGTTAATGAAATAGAGTCTGAGAGTAATAGCACTCATGTTCATGTAGGCAATTTCAGTTTTGCATTTTTTTTATTACTCCTTTTGGTGTTGATGGGCAGGTGATCAAGCATATTTTATATAAGGACTGGAATTTGATTAGGGCTGATGACTGATTGGACAAGCTTGGAACTTTGCCTAGGGTGGCTTTTCAACGAGCAACTAATTTTAAGGATGTTTTGGATTTTAAACATACAGTATTCTCTAAGATTGTAGGTATGTATAGATGTGAATCCTAAAACTACTGCAGATATATGCAGACGGGTGCTGACTTTTCTATCCATGGCAATGATTTTACTAGTAAGCATTGGTTTAATTGTAATATGAGTAGGGTGGTATACCTAGCGCAGTGCCAATTTTGCCCAAGTTTTTACATAAGCAAAATGGATAGGAAGTTAAGAGAGCGAGAGTATGAGAACCTATATAGTATTAGAAAGGGAAAGATTGAAAATGCTTTGGCTAGGCATGTCAAGGATTATTGTACTCATTCATTCTTGTTCGGAGCTATTGATACTGTAGAAGTAGATATTGGGGGGTTCTATGTCTTTATTATTAGAACAATTGGAATTGCGTTGGCAAATTCTAACAAGAGCATATGTTAGACCAGGTCTGAATGACATATAGTCTATTTCTTGTATTTTAAAACTTAAAAGCCTCAATAGGTGAATGAAGTCACTAGTATTGTTAATATTTACATATTTTAATTATTCTTATGCTGTATTTTATTGATTATTTAATGTATTTTTAAATGGTGGATTAATTGTTCTGGTCATGTGATTTGGGAAGGGTATTTAAATGTTTATTGTTTATTGATTTGATTGTCTGATGAAGATGATTGAAAGAGCTAACATTTATACAATGACTCGGTGTTCTTTGCTTTTTTGCTTGTTTTTAACAGCTTGTTTTTTTGGTTTTTTGATTTATGTCAATAGCTACTGTTGACCAAGGTAGTTCAGGAATCTGGCTTAGCTGAAGCAGCTCTTTTTGTAGATGCTGTTTAATACTATTGCATACTGAACAAGATGAAAGTACTTTAGCAATGTCTTTTGACAGAAAAGGCCAAACATTAGTCCTCTCACCCTTCTTTTGGTAGAATTGGAACATGGGTGGCCACAATGCAAATTCTGAATATATTCATGCTGTAAGGAATTAAGAACAGCAACTTTAAGACCTTTGAATATGATACCATCATCCATCAGCATCTTGTCCCTGTAAGGAAAATAAGCTTGCACTTCTGGTGGTACACAAGATTGCTTTGATGGCCATACAACATTGATGAAGTGGTTGAGCTTTTGCAAAATTGGATCAGTCTTTGTATGATCTCTTAATTCATCAAGTCTCATGGCAGAAAAATTATGCACTTCCATCAAAGTCAAAATTCTCTGCATCAAGTTGTTCTGTGGAATTTCTGGGTGATTTGGATAAGGTATCAGTCAGATGAAGAAGTTTGCCTTTTGTGTAGACCATTTTGAAGTTGTATTTTTGTAATCTGAGTGTCATTCTTTATAGTCTTGCTGGAGCTGTATGCATAGGCTTCTTTAAAATAGTGACTAGAGGCTGATAATCAGTCTCGATCTGGATAGCTCAGCCATAAAATATAATCATGGAACTTTGAACATGTGAACACAATTGCCAAAAGTTCCTTCTCAATTTGAGCATACTGAATTTCAGTTTTGGTAGGAATTCTAGATGCATAGGCTACTGGTTTGCCCTCTTGATGAATAACTGCACCAAGACCAAATTTTGCTGCATCGCAGGAAAGATTTACTGGTTTATGGACATCATAATATCTCAATGTAGGTGGATTAGCAATTTTCTGCTTGAGGTTATGAAGTACTGTCTAGTCCTGTTCCAACCATGACCAGCCAACATTTTTGCATGTCACCTCTCTTAAAGGCACTGATAACTCAGCGAAGTCAGGTATAAACTTGCCCAAATAGTTAACCATACAAAGGAAATGCTGTAGGACTTGGACATTGTTTGGAGCTGGTATCTCAAAAATGACTGCTTGTTTGACAGGATCTGGTTGTAAGCCTGTACCGGTAAATAAATCACCTACATAAGTAACTTCTGGTAGCCTGAATTTGCATTTCAGGGGACTGAGCTTCAAGTTCACTTCATGTGCTCTGTCCCAAACCTTCCTAAGGTTTCTTTCATGCTCTGCTTCCCCATTACCTCCAACCAGTAAATCATCTGCTATTATAGTACACAGATAACTCCCAAAAATTTGCTCCATTGCATGCTGAATGACTTCACTGGCAGAATTTATTCCAAAAGGCATTCTGGGAAATCTGTATCTATTAAATGGAGTACTGAAAGTAGTCAGTAGTGAAGATTTGCGATCAAGCATTACTTGCCAAAATGAACTCGTTGCATCCAAAGCAGAAAAATCAGTGGCATTTGGCATAAGGGTAGTAACTTCCTCGACTGTACGCATAGGATGATGAGGCCTCTTTAATGCTTTGTTCAAGTCTCTTGGGTCAATACATATTCGGATTTCATCTGATCTTTTCTTATGAGCAACTGCCATTGAAGACACACACTCTATTTGTTCTCTGACTGGACAGATCACACCTTGCTGCACCAACTTATCTAACTAGACCTTGACTTTGTCCTGCATAGCTATTGGAACACTCCTCAGTGGTCTGACCCCTGGACTGACCTCTGGGTTTATTTTCATGGAGAACACAACTGGAAGTTTGCCTAGCTTGTCATCAAAAACATCAGCATACTCTAAGAAAATAGCATTGGTGAAGCTGGAACTAGGACATGTGATAAACATGATGGACTTCTTTAGTAAAAGAAAAAAAATAATTCTTAGACTGTCTCTGAGACCTAATAATGACTGCACCAGTCCTCTGACTACATAGAATTACAAACTGTAACTTTTCCCAGCCGAATAGCATAAAAGCACTACTGGGCCTTTGATTTGAATCTCTTCTCCTCCATAAGCAACAAGCTTCACACAATTAGCTAAATTAAGTTGTTTACCAGCTCTTACTCTAGCAAATGTTAATGCTGACATAACACTACACTTTGAACCAGTGTTCACTTTGAGCTCTGTGGGTTTACCATTGATCAGAACAGTACAAAACACTTCGTTCTTTGCCAACAAATCTACTGCATTACCTTTTCACCGACCACTGTTACACTATCTACATAGAAAGAAGGTTTGCAGTTTTCTACATGATCAGCTTGCTTTTTTGAGTGACCTTTCTTGATAACAGAATGTGGCTTGCTTGACTTACAAAACTTTTGAAAGTGGTTTCATTTTTTACACTTCTGACATTGTTGACCAAATGCTAAGCAACGCGCTCTTTGAGATTTATGATTCGTACCACAATTATGACAGTTGACAATAAAACTTGACTTGGGTTTTGCTGACTCACCCTTCTACTGTACTGGACATGTCCGTTTTACTGAGCTAGTCTTAGAGCTTGCTGGAAAGGTATGGGCTCTCCCTGGAAAACTTGCAGAGCTGTAGCTGGCAGCTGCCATTTGCTTAGGCCTGCTTCTGCTAGCCATATGCTGCATGCTGTCTAGGGTTGTTCTAGCAGCTGCTGAAACCATGCTCTTATCACTTGCAAGCATACTTGCGTGCCTTTCTGTAAGCTTGTGGATTTGACAAATCTCTATAGCTTTGCTCAACATTAAATTGCTGTCACAAAGGAAAATCTTTCTCACTGCAGCATTATTAACACCACACACAAGCCCGTCCTTTATCAGCTCACCTTTCAAATCGCCAAATCTGCATGTTTTAGCTTTATTTCTCAAGTCAGTGACATGAGTTGCAAAAGTTTCTACTGGCTTTTGGTCTCTTGTATAAAGTAAGTGCCTCTCCAATGTAACATTTGTCTGGGGGTTACACATTTCTCTAAATTTTCATTTCAAGCACTCAGGGTCCTCTCTTGATTCAGCTGGCACAACAGTATGGTAATTTCCCCCTTCTCTTGGACATGCTACTGGTGCATACACAAATGAATGCTCTTTTTCAATGGTCTCTGACCCTACTAAGTTAAGCAAAATTAATGCCCTGATACATGCATCTTTGTCAGAAAAAGCTGCTTGTATGAAAATGTCGTATTCCTGCTCAAATAATCTCAAATTGTCTGCAATATTATGCTCAAACACAAGTGGACTGGGTACGCAAAATGCCTCTGCCATATCAACATACACAGTAATAAAGACCCTTGAAATCATGTACGATCATACACACATATTTTGTCAGAAATTTATGTCAGAACTTGTAACTATGCCCAATAGCACAACAGACTCTTTGAAACAACTGTACTTTGTAAAATAAGTCTCTGTAGCACAAGAACACTTTGAAATCACTGTACTCTGTGAAACCACTCATCAGTGTAAGAAACACATTGAAATGACTGCATTTTGCGAATAAACTGTACACGGCACAAGAAGCTCAGAGTAAGAAACACTTTGAAATGGCTGCACTTTGCAAAATAACTCTATACAGTGTAAGAAACACTTTGAAATGGCGGCACTCTGTGAATAAATGTACACAGCACAAGACACTTTTTCAAAATGGCTGTATTCTGACTGCACTTTGAAAAATAACTGTACTTTGCACACAGTAAACTCTTAAAAGTAATTGTACTGTAATAAAGCACTATAGAGATTTGTCAAATCCACTGCAAACACCTTGCACACTCTGAGATACTTTGAACAACTGTAGTTATGCTTTGAATGGTTTCAGTCAATGCAAAATACTTGTCGTTTACTAAAAAAAGTGCAGTTGCCTTGCTTTTTAAGGCTTATTTTGGCATTTGTTGTGCTTGTTTTACTTTAAACATGCTTGTTATACAACTCTGAGGTAACTCTGAACCACATATAAGTATTTCTGATAAATTTATCAAATATCGTGGTTTCAAACACTTCACTTAATCAATAATGCGTTTTGTGCCTTTTGTTTGATTAATGATAATTTTGTGCTACTCTTTTGATTAATAATGTGTTTTGTGCTCTACAAATGCTTTGTATCATTTTCTTTGCAATATAAATAATTTGTGCAAGGTCTGGTTACCTGAAGTTCATTTCTGGTCTTTTTTAATCATTTGAGCACATGTATCACCCAGCCTGCTCAATATACCTTCGCCATCAACTCTGCACCTCATGGCTTAAAGAAGTTGCACTCTCTGTCGTGGTTCTGACACCATGCTGCTTGTCTGGTCAAGATAAAACAGACGAACAGATGGTTCGGTTCAAGCAGCTTTATTATATACAAACACATCAGGATTATGACTTAGTAACATAAACTTAAATAAACGTATAAACAGACTGACTACTGCACTCATACATGTTGATACTCTAGCTGTTCTCTCAAAATGGCTTATTTGTTTGCCCCGTCTACTAAACATAACCCTCTCATCTTCCTTTTGCTTTACTCCCTTTTGTAAACTATCTTATCTTCATGTATAGCATGGGCATGTGTTCCACAAAAAAAGTTACACTTGCTTCCAGATTGACATACTAGTCATTCCTTAGATTTCACATTATGCCCTACCCTCTTACTTGCTTCCACATATTTCACTGCTTTCCTATAATCTATTTTTCACCTTGTAATGGGCAAAAATAGATTAAAACATCAGAATAATGGTACTTTAAAACTTCTGCATGGGTTTTCCTTATTGCTACTTTTATGTACACATGAACACTCCGAGCTACTTTGAAGTGGATATGAGTGTTGCCCACTTCTGCTCCTTCTCATTCACTGTGGGCACAGCTCAGGAGTAAGTGGTCCTACTTCAGAGTCTGCTGCAGCCACATGCAAGACATTTAATGAGTTCCTTATTTCTCAATGATTGGCTCCACTGCTACTCGTTAATGTGCTCTGGGCCTTGTTGTGCAAACTAGGCAAACAGTAGGGGGCAGGCTGCAATCTTGCCAACCATGTGGCTGGATCTCAGCCATGGTTCTTTCTTGTTTTTTTGTTGATACTGCATTATGATTCATAGTGTTATATATCATTTGATCTAAAACGCATTTCATTTAAACCCATTTCATCAAAAACCCGCTTTACCCCCATACCCCCTTACTTATATATACTATAGGGCTTGATAGGTCATGTATAGATACAAAGTCCATGGTCACACATCCTCAGAGAAAAATAAAACACTGCACAAAGTCAATCAGTGTTGGAATGAAATCACAATCATCTACAAATTTGGGGGTACAACACAATGCTGACCATTCTGGTCCACACATACTTTACGAGACTAACTTCCATAATAATTCTTATGATAACAAAGACAACATCAGATACTTTCTATACTTTTCGATTAAATGAGTTTAGATGAGGGATATATTCCTGTCCCAGAGACTTCCCATACTCTGGAACAGACTATCTATCTCTGTCAAACAGAGCTCCTCATTAGCACTCTTCAAGAAAAATCTTGATGATTGGATGGGAAATAGGAAATTTACCCCAGGAATCACTTTTGTGGCTCTGCTCAACAGGGGCACAGGAAAATAATTTTCTTGGGTGGCGAAAGCCAGGGTACATTTTTGGCTAGGCTTATATAGGCCCTAGGACCAAATTGCCTAGTACCTACCTATGAACCTATGAACTCAACTTTTGATGAAATGAGTTTTCAGTCAAATAGTCTTGATCTATTGGGCTTAGATGAAATGGGCATTACATCAAATGATACAGTAATTATATAATATTTATATATAATTAAAGTAAATTACATGAAATACATACCAGTCCATGGCAATCTAAGAAATCAAAGCTTTGATCAAACAAAAGAAAAGCCATTAAACCTACAGATCACTATGCAACCAGTGTAAAATACTTAATAAGGCAAAACAAAAAGCCGTGCTATGGATTAGCTAGGAGGAAGTAAGGACAGCTATGAAGAAGATGAAGAATGGAAAGGCTGTTTGACCAGATGACATACCTGTGGAAGCATGGAGGTGTTTAGGAGAGAAGGTAGTGGGGTTTTTAACCAGAATGTTTAATTAAATCTTGGAAAGTGAGAGGATGCCTGAGGGGTGGAGAAGTAGTGTTTTGGTACAGATTTTTAAAAATAAGGGTGACGTGCAGAGCTGTAGTAACTACAGAGGGATTAAACTGATCAGTCACAGTATGAAGTTATGGGAAAGAGTAGTGGAAGCTAGATTAAGATGGGAGGTGATGATTAGTGAGCAGCAGTATGGTTTGGTGCCGGGAATGAGTACTACAGATGCAATGTTTACTCTGAGAGTGTTGATGGAGAAGTATAGAGAAGGTCAGAAGGAATTGTATTGTGTCTTTGTGGACTTAGACAAAGCATATGACAGGGGGCCTAGAGACGAGTCGTGTTATTGTATGAGGAAGTCGGGAGTGTCAGAGAAGTATGTAAGAGTGGTACATGATATGTACGAGGGTAGTGTGACAGTGGTGAGGTCTGCGGTGGGAGCGACGGATGCATTTAAGGTGGAGGTGGGATTACATCAAGGATCAGCTCTGAGCCTTTTCTTATTTGTAATGGTGATGGACAGGTTGACAGATGAGATCAGACAGGAGTCCCCCTGGTCTATGATGTTTGTGGATGACATTGTGATTTGTAATGAGAGTAGGGAACAGGTTGAGGAGACCCTGGAGAGGTGGAGATATGCTCTAGAGAGGAGAGGAATGAAGGTCAGCAGGACTAAGACAGAATATATATGAAAGAGAGGGAGGATAGAGGAATGGTGAGAATACAGGGAATAGAGCTGGTGAAGGTGGATGAGTTTAAATACTTGGGATCAACAATTCAGAGTAATGGTGAGTGTGGAAGAGAGGTAAAGAAGATAGTACAGACAGGGTGGAGTGGGTGGAGAAGCATGTCAGGAGCTATTTGTGACAGATGGGTACCAAGAAGAGTGAAAGGGAAGGTCTACAAGAGGGTAGTGAGACCAGCTATGTTAGATGAGTTGGAGATTGTGGCATTACAAAAAGGCAGGAGTCAGAGCTGGAGGTGGCAGAGTTAAACATGTTAAGATTTGCATTGGGTGTTAAGAGGATGTTCAGGATTAGGAATCAGTATACTAGAGGATCAGCTCAGGTTGGATGGTTTGGAGACAAAGCAGAGAGGTGAGATTGCATTGGTTTGGACATGTGCTGAGGAGGGATGCTGAGTATATTGGGAAAAGGATGCTAAGGATGTACCTGCCAGGTAAGAGGAAAAGAGGAAGGCCTAGGATAAGGTTTATGGATGTGGTGAGAGTGGGCATGCAGGTGGTTGGTGTGACAGAACACGATGTAAAGGAGAGGAAGAAATGGAAACAGATGATCTGCTGTGGTGACCCATAATGGGAACAGCAGAGAGAAGAAGAAAAAAGCTTACTATAAAACAACCAAATTAAATATGCTGGCAATTCAGAAATGTTGCTGGAACCCATTCAGTAGTAATTGTAATCAGGAAACCAGTCTCAGCTCTTGAAAACTAAGTTTGCATTTCATTAACTTAACAACTTCTTTATTGCATTTTCACACTGCACCATTGATGTCTCACATTATGGCAAGTTTATTCTACAACCAATTGCCACTACTTTAGAAAATTGTCTAGGAAAATAAAACCCACCTTCCTAGCATTAGACAGTTTTCTGTGAATGTGTATGATATCATTGCCAACCCCATTTACATTATGATTAGTAGATCTATTAAAGAAATTTATAGTCTTATACTCTGGAAACACTCGTATATAACTTCACTGAATAAATTATGTTCCTCCATTAATCTACCAAACCACTAGCCAATAGCCATTTTATCACCAATATCAAAGATTCTGGAAAACTGTGTCTGTCAACCAGTCCTTTCTCGTCTACTCCTAAACTCATCAGCTCAACATGGTTTTTGACCACTTCACATATCCGGTATGCCTTATTAACTTTTCTAAATACAATAACTCAACATAGAAACAAAAGGCGATGACTAACATCCGTATTCCTGGACCTCTCAAAGGTTTTTGAAACTGTATCCCATCATCTACTACTCCAAGCAGTATCCAGTCCTAATTTCAGATGCACTTCCTTACAATGGCTAAAAAGCTCTTTAACCCACTGCTCACACTCTGTTAAATGGAGTGACACCTGCTCCTCTTCTGTACTGTAAGCAGTTAGTGGGCCTCAATGATTAATCCTTGGTTCATTTTTTTACAATGTTTATCAACAACAACAACCACAACATCATTAGAGATGCCAGCATAATTCAATGTACAGATGATTCCACCTAGACTCTTGCACAACATGCAATGCAAGAACTCAGAATAAAAGCATAAAACTCATGCAATGCATTAGTAAAATTTTTGAATCAATATCAACTTCTACTAAATTCCATAAAAAATAAGTTTTCTCTTTGCACTTGAAACCTCTTATCACAAAGGTCAACAATCAAAATGACATCTACATATGGCACCACTGATGATCAAGTCTTTCAGAAAAATGACTTAGTACTGACCTTATCTCTGTTTGAAAAATAAGGTAAGGTGTAAGGGTAGATACTGGCAAGGCATAAATGGCCACATGGCCCAGTTACCCTGTAAATTCCATGATTCTATGATTATAGAACAGTATTTAAGATTTGAGTCCCACACAGTCTGCATAGTAAACAAAATCAAAAAATTGTCATGTTCTGCAAAGTAAAAGTTTTACTCTTAAACACTACTAACAAATTTTTATATATTTCTGCTTCATAGTTTGATGCATGCATCATTCATCATGAGAAACATTAGTTAAACTAAACTAAAGAAACTGGAACAATGCTACAATAAATTAGTTATGTTTGCAGTAAATCTCCCAAATAAAACTCATCATTTCATAAGAGTTTATTTTTGATACATCTAAAGACTAGCAATTTATTGTATACATCGAAATAATATTTTTCAGTTAACCACAAACACAGTGTAACAGTTGCCAAAAATAAGTAAGTAAATAAATAAATAAAGAAATAAGAAAAATTAATAGCCCTCAGCAGGCAGTCACAAAAGTGCAAACTATAGCAGGAAATGCATCCTATAAATGTTTATTCAATGCTTTTATATGCAAGAAGTTAAAATAATTCATCATAATTAAATAAACAGTGTGCAGATATCCATTTAAATAATCCTAGTAAAATTAATACAAAAGTCATGAGATCAAACATATACAAACTTAACGGTGTAGCTATGGGACTACTATCAATAATCTTGTTAAAAGTCTACTCAATGAATGCCAAGTAAATGTATAAAGAGAGTCATTTAAAAATGAAAACGTAGATTGCTAATTTTCAAAATACTACAACTGAATATATACTCATTAAAGATGGGATGGACACTAGGACATAAATGTAACTGTTATATCAGCTCCCTGTATTCTAGTCTGTTTTCCACATCACCCCTCTCACATTAATTAATGGAGGACAGTGATAATCATACTTGACTAAGAAAAATATAGAGCTGCAAAGTGGGGGCAGCATGGGTAGACGCATGCGTGTATCCTATGAAAATAAGTGTGATGATAAAGTCACGACAGTGGTAGGGAGATTAGGACCTTTAAGGATAAAACCTTTGATTTACATCACAGATGATGGTACTGCCCTCATTACTCAACTCAGACTGTGACAGAAATAAATGGGCCATATGGTTATTAACCCAGGAACTGAATGGATCAACATGGTATCTCCCAAAACTACCAAAATATTTCTGTCATTACTCATTATACTTTTTTTGGCTGTCATGTAACCCCAGAAAACATTATACATTTAATCCCATTCTTTTGGGTTTATTGCCATCTATGCATGCTTTTTAAATGGCAGACGAAACATGATTCAGACCTAAGGGCCATCTGTGTGCTCTCATAAGGTCTGCTGTCCACCATTGCACGATCACCATTGTTTATCATTTCCCCCTATATTAATGGAGATTGGTACACTTAAGCTGATTTTTTCTTCTTCGTGCCCATAGCCTCTATGCATTTCTTTCATATTCTACTAGACCTTTTCCATTAACAGATGTTTACCACACTGTGTTCTCATTATGTTGTTCACCTTTGCTTACTTCAGCATCAAACACAATTACAAAGGGAAATCCACCAAAACGTAATGCTCTGATGCAGTTTCAAGACATTCCAGTGGTTCTGAAATGAATCTAAAAAATAGCCTACGCATTCAAAAACTTGTCAAAACCACAACACCTTTCTGTAAGCAGATCACTCAGTCTGTTAATTACTGCTCATGCCCATCTACTTCAAACCAGTGGTTCTACCAGTCTTAACGATCTAAATCCCCATAGCCAGATTCTATAAAATCCTGTAGTCAGAAGCAGATCACCCACAGTGTCTGTATTATCTGAAAATATTGTGAACCCTCAATCATATGTTTTTGATACCTTTAAACACTAGGTCTCCCAAGTATCATCATAGCTGCTTCTACAATCTCCAGCAAAATGACAGGGACTGAACCATTCCCTACAAATTATCAAATAAACAGCGAGTGGCATTGGGTGACAGCGAATTTGTATTGGAGTCTAACACCAATCCACCCTTTTTCACTGATGTAGTATTTGTCTACTAGTCTGTTGTGATTTTCTGCCTATTTAAAACGTGTAAACATTCCCTGCAGCTTACTTAGCACTGGTGTTCCTCTCCTTAATGGGATATATTCCATTCAAATTCAATTGAGGCATATATATTATATATATATATATATATATATATATATATATATATATATATATATATATATATATACATTGACAATTGGGTATTTTGATTTAAGTGAGTACACCCATATCTATATTTATATCTGTATCTATATCTGTAACTATATCTATATCTATATCTGTATCTGTATCTATATCTGTATCTCACTTACACTGAAATACCCAACACCAAAGGATCAGCAGAATGAGCTAGTGGTAAGAAGGAAAATATTACCACAGAGTAAAGAAGTCTTTAATCCTACACTTCCCCTTCCTTTTCGTAACTCTAGAAAGGATTTTACAGGGCACGAGGCCAACAACGGAATGGAGGGAACAGCGCAGAAAAGAAAGGAGCCACCGAATATAGTACAATCGCATACCCTGAAAAAGATGTGGGGCAGAGCAACACTGACTTAGTTTGGAACATTTCAAGGCATGTGTTTACCCAAGCTGAACATTCACTTCTTAGGAAAGGTTTGTCCTTCATTCCTACTGTGAATTATGACATTAGCGATTTACTGATTGATGGAAGACTCTTTGCAGGAAATGTAGTTTTAAAGCTACTTTTTCCTCAAACAAATGATAATGAAAACATGAATGCACTTAAAAGGCATAGCGTATATGTACCAAAATTACCAGAGCATGTTGATATCTTTGTTAAAGCTTGTGAGAGCGATCTGTATCAATTGTCTATTAGTGAAATAACAAGTAGTGAAAATAATTTAAATACTGTGGAAAGACAAGCGCTGAAAGCTTTACGAGATAATCCTAATATTCGTCCTTTAGACAAAAGAGGACCATTAGTTATTATGGATATGGACTACTACTGTTCCGAAATGAGTATTATGTTATCAGAAGGTAACACTTATAAAGCTGTTTCATCTGATATTACATATAAAATGCAAAATAACATGTATACAGTTCTTTTTGAAAGTTTACAGATGGGTATTATTACACAAGAGATGTTTAAATTCCTCTATGTAGATAAACTGCTAATACCCAAATTGTATGGATTACCTAAGATACATAAAAATCTACTATGGCCTAAATTTAGGCCAATAGTAGCAGGAGCAGGCTGGCTAACTGAGCAAGCCTCCATTTATGTAGATAAACAGCTTAAGCCAGTTTTGAAGGATTGCCCTTATATATTGAAAGATACTGAACAATTCCTAACTGACCTGTATGAAATATGTGGAGGGACAAATGGTGTAGTATTTGACTGGTTAGTAACATTGGATGTAACTTCCTTATTCACATACATACCTAATGTAGAAGGTTTAGCAATGTTGAGAGCATCCTTAGTAAGACATGGCAAACACACACTTCTACAAATAGATTTTATATGCATGCTTGTAGAAATGGTGTTAGAGCATAACATCTTTTTATTTAATGATCTATGTTATTGGCAAGCAACTGGTGTTGCCATGGGGACCAGCTGTGCCAATACATATGCCAATTTGGTGATGGATGAATGGGAAGATCAGTTCATCTATATGAGGGAAAATCAATGTATTAAGATGTATAGGCGGTTTGTGGATGATCTCTTCACTGGATGGAAAGGGAATGAGGGACAGTTAAATGAATTCTTGCTTGACATCAATAGTAGTAACAATTTTTTGCACTTTACAATGGAGAAGTCCAGGGAATATATCAACTTTCTAGATGTCACAGTAATGCAAGGGAAAGAAGGGATCACCACTAAAATGCACAGAAAGGACTGTTACTATCCATCCTATTTAGAGAGAAATAGCATGCATCCACCACACATATTTTTTAATATAGTGAAAGGACATGGACTAAGGGTTTCATGTCTTACTAATCAGGATGAAGAATTTGATCATACTTTAAAGAATTTGAAATTGGACTTTGAGAACAGGGGTTACAGTTACCAAGAGATAGAAGCACCTTATGCCCAAGTTAAAGCAGAGAGACAAGGTAGAGGTAAGCCATATTATTCTAACAGAGCACGGACAAGGGTTAATGAAATAAAAGAAGGTAATAGGGTTCCAGTATTTATCCCCTATACACAGGATGTCAAACAGGTAAAGGATGTGTTCAAAAAGAATTGGCATATTTTGCTACTGAGTGAGGAGACTAAAAATATAGTGGGAGAATATCCCAAGTTTAGTCATAAGAAAATGATGAGTCTTAAACAACAATTATGTTACTCTAAGATATTTAGACGATTGGAGACCATAGACAGGGGAACAAAGAAGTGTGGCAATTGTAATTACTGCCAGTATATAGATACATCTAGATTTTATAGGCACCCAGGAACAGTTTTTTTGCAGGAGATTAGAGCGCAAGCGAGCTGTAACAGTACGAACCTGATATACCTGGCTAACTGTACAGTCTGCTTTAGATTTTATGTGGTTAAGATGAATCGTCAACTTAAAGAGCGTATAAGAGACCACCTCTACTGTGCTAGGAAGGGGGATGACCATAGTGCCCTGGCCAAACACACTTTGCTCATGGGTGAGAACCACATTTTTATGTTCCAAGTCCTGCAGGTACAACAAATTAGTGAAATAGTAGTGGATATAGTTAATGATGCAGAATTCACAGAACTGAAGTGGATTCTAAGGCTGGGAGCACGTAGAGGTTTAGGTCTAAATGATATAGATTCTTTTTATCTGCTGTTCATTTTTATTTGTTGTATATTTCTTTAAGAAATTTTGGAGGGAAATTTAAAGTTGTTTTAATTGATTGATTGCTATAG
>NC_056743.1:1684973221-1685039668 GCF_019279795.1 Protopterus annectens
AAATGCTAGATCCTCATCACATCACTTTTCCTCACTGCAACAACTAAACCGGCTTGAACATCCACTCTATCTCAACTACCTCCACTTAATTACTGCACATAAAATAATATATAAACCAGCAGCTTGTCCAGCTCTCTCCTCCATATTAACTCTGTACCATCCAAACAGACACCTTAGCTCTGAAAACAAAATTCTACTTAAAGTCAATAAACCTCAACTTCCAGCTGGCCAAATGCTTTACTCCTTCACTACCTCCAAACTTTGGAATAATCTCCCAACCTCAATAACCTCCATCTCATACCCTGATTTCTTGAAATATCCCTCAGACAACACCTCCCTACCTGCTGGTTATGCCCATGCCAAAAATAACTCTTCTTCTCTTTTCACTACTCCCACTCTCTGGGGGTAAGGTATGCACTCTTAGCAGGTCTGCAGCCATACCTATGACTGTTACTACACTGCCTAGACAGACCACTCTCTGGGGCTACAGGTATGCACTCTTAGCAGGTCTGCAGCCATACCTATGACTGTTACTACACTGCCTACACAGATTTAAATGCATGTAAATAATTGTATACAATGTTACTGTTTTTTCTGCCTCCCAACCAGTAATGTCTATGGCATCTATATGACCAAAAGTACATGTTAATATCATCAATGGACTACCATAAAACTGCAATGGAATTGCTAAAAAACTGTAAATAGTGCTACATTTTTTATATTTGTATTTTTGATATTTGTATTTCTGTAATGTGACTTTTATGTGGAGCTTTTCTTCCCGGGCCTCCACTGAAAATGGGCTCACCTAGGCCCAGTGGACTTTCCCGGTAAACAAATGCAATAAATAAATAAATAAATAAATAAATAAATAAATATATATGATCGAAGTTTTAAAACTTCAAAATCCTGAACAGAGATCAGCATGCAGTGCAGAATGGGAGATTTCCCTTTTCCTCACTGTAGTGCGATCTCAGGTTTGGTATATTTAAGTAGGGGGTTGTGGGGGGTGCAGGGGGGGGGGTTGTCTCCCTGCAAAAACATGTTTTGTGATATGCTGACTTTTTTGGGGGGTCTTAATATCCAGATTCCAAGATCTCAACGTTCTGAATTTGATATGCTGAACCTCGAGATTTTGGTATTTCGAAATTAAGAAATGAACCCATATAAAACATATACATACACTTACATTTTTGCTCTGCCACAAATCTCATCATGATTAAGTAAAAGTGGGCACACCTTTTAAATCCCTTCCTGGTCTTAATAATCATGCATTCCCAGTTTGCTTCTTGTATGAACTCCTAAGTGCTACACAGTCAAAAATCTAAATATTTCCTTTCCCTCTGCACATCATAGGAAATGTTATCCATCTGTTTTTGCCAGAGGTTCTACCCACTAGAAAAAGTCAATATTACCATAATAGCATATGACCCTGAAGCACTGGAGACTCTTCCAACGATGCATCCACATTCCCCATTTGACCATTATAAGTAAAGCTGGTATCAAGTAATCCTTTGTGTAAAACGTTCATGTGGTGAGACCTCCCATGGTCAACTTTAACCACCCAGCTGTGTTTAGAAGTTGCTGAAACAATTGTCTTGTTGTGTGGGTGAATACTGGTGAGATGTCCACCCTTGCTCTGCACAGCAGGCACTACAAACTGCTCACATCCCATAACAGTAATAGTGACCATCACAAATTACCTCTGATTGAAGTCTTTCACCCAATTTACAAACAGAGCGTAGATCTGAGGACTTCTACTTTCTTGAAAATATGTCCATTTTTCATTATGTTCTTGTGTATTTAATACCTTTGTTCATAGGTTCAAAGGTTCATAGATGTTTACTAGGATAATGACCACATGGGCCTTTTTAAACCTAACCATGCATCTCAAATCTCTAACAAGTTCTGATACCCTTGATAAGTGTAAGCAGGGGTTTGGAAGATGAAACATTTACATGAGGGGGCCTGACAGCTGAACAATTTACAGGTTTCCAGTGTCCATTAGAGACACAAATGGCAAACCAGGGATGAATTTCATGTTCCCCATCCAATTGTCCAAGTTATACTTGCATTTGGTTAGGGAGGAACTCTGCTTCACATGGATGGGGAGCTTGTTTCAGAGTTGAGGTAGTCCCTGGAATACATACCTGTCTCTCCAGCAGGTCCTATTTATATCACAGGCAAGGTTTAAGTCTTTAGAACATATAAGTCTAATGCTGTTTGTTTTGTGGATAAGCAGGAGGTCCATCAAAGTGGGGTCAGAGAATGCCTTGTATGCCAGGCATAGATCTCCCCTCAAAAGCCTGTAGGAGACATAATATAGGGATAGGGCCTTGAGGCGGTCTGCATAGCACATTTTACTTATGCTCTATATCCTTTTAGTGAGGAACCTTTGTGACTGTTATAATTGTTGGATATGTCTGGTTAGGTACATACCAAAGGGGGCATTGTACTCAATGATAGGTCTGATGAATGCTGAATACAGTGTAACAATGACTTTCTTGGACTTAGATGCCATACCTTTGTTTATAAGCTGTGCAACACAGAATGCTTTCCTTACTACTTTCTATTTGTGTACCTAAGTCCCTGACTACTGGGTTAACTCTAAGGGGTGTGCTGTCAATATGATAGTTACCAGGGGTTGGTGACTTCCCAAAGAATACTATCATGCATTTTTGGCATTAAATTTTAGTCCATGGCTCTAGTTGACAAAACAACACTAGTTGTTTGTCTGTGTCATCCCTTCCTGGAGAACATTTGTGTCAGTGTGGGATTCAATGACAGCTCCTAAATTAAAATCATCTGCAAATTTAGTCAGCCAGAGACTATTGACATTGGCCTTGACCTCAGAGAGGTAAATGCCAAAAAGGAGCAGTCTAAGGGCTGATCCCTGAGGGACTCCACTTGTGACTGGCCTCTTTGTAGACTCTAACTTACTGGGTCCTGTCTGTTAGCCAGTTGGCTATTCACTGGGTGACATATGGGTTCATACTTAACCTATTGAGTTTTTCAACAATGCCCAAGTTGGGTATTGTGTCAAATCTCTTGGCCATGTGAGGGTAGGCAGTGTGAACCATTTTACCCTCATCCATTGCTTTGGTGACCTTCTCAAAGAAGTCCACCAGGCTGAGTAGGCATGATTGGCCCTTGATGAAACCAAACTGGGTTGGGTCCAGTGTCTGGAGGTTTACTATATCACTGTTGATCATTTCCATGATAATTCTTTCCATGGCTTTACATATAAGATTAGTAAGACTTATGAGTCTGTACTTTCCAATGTCTGTAGATGGCCCACCTTTGTGCAGAGGGATGACTGTTGCTGTGCTTCATTCATGAGGCATAAAGCCTGTTTGGAGGCCAGAGTTAAATAGCAATTCCAGACGGCCTGATAGGTCATGCTTCATGATTTTTAGAAAGCATTCTGGGATATTGGCTGGGCCCACTGATGCAGTGTTCTTGGCCTTAGAAAGAGCATTAAGGACTTGATGCCTAGTGATAGCAGGGGGAGCTATATTTGAAGGTACTTCTTGAGGGAAGATTGAGGGGGAGCAAGTGGTAAAGTTGGAGCTGAAATTTACCAGCCAGTAGGTTTGCTATATCTTCTGACTTAGTATTGGTGGTTCCATTTACAATGATCTTTGCACACAACTGTGTATTGCCTTTGAGGTTGAGGACATAGCTAAAGAATACATTGTGGTTGTCCTTGGTGTGGGAGGCGAAATTTACCTCAAATTTGGCTTTGGTAGACTTCATTTGATCTCTGAGTTATTTGTTTAGTTTGATGAGAGTGCTTTTATCCTGAAGTGTACTTCTCCTCTTAATTTTTGCCATGATTTTCTTCCTTCTGTTATATAGCCTATTGATTTTGTGATTCCACCACGGTGGCTTGCTTTTCGAGTTAGTTCTGTACTTTTTCCTGGTGGGTACAGCTGCCTGTATACAGCTATTATCATGCTTGTACAGGGTTTCTATACACAGTTCTGTATTGGCAGCAGTGTTCTCTTTGTTTATGGGGGCTTTAAATTTTGCCATGTTATCACTTAATAGCAGGAGGTTATCCTTAGAGTAGGTCCTGAATATTCCAGGTTTAGCTGGGAGCTCCAGGTTTTACTTTTACTTCAAAGAAGACCATTTTGTGGTCTGACTTTACCAGGAAAGACCATACAGTAGGGGGTGTGCAGCACTCTCCCATATTAGTCAGGTCCAGATCCAGTATGGTTGCACCCCTAGTTGGTGTACTGACAATCTGGTCCAGGGAGTTTGTGTTTACAAAATCCAGTAATCTCTGCGCCTGTACATTCGGTGTCATATAGGATTCCCAGTTAATAATTAAAGTCATCCACGAATATGGTATTGGGTTGGATGATGAGTGTTTACAATAAGTTTAAATACATGGTATGGGTTTCCTGGGTGTAAAAGAAAAACTTCAAAGACCAATGCACGTTAGGTTCAAGCAAGGCATCCTTTATTACTTGCAGCAAGGAGACAAAGCATGTAGGCACAAGGATTGTCTAATTTTCTGAGGATCAGTATGTTATTCTTACACAGTTCTCTTCATGTCACACAGAAAATGTTACTAATTCTACTGCTGACGTAGTCAAATACAGCTCTCTGTATCTTACACCGAAAATGTTACTAGACTTATTGCTGACATGGTCAGATTATTGCTGTCTTGCAAAAACATTTGAGAAAAACAACCTGGCCTTGGGCTTATTTTAGCCCTTCTCCGTTCTTCAATTCTTCAGTTGTACAGTTCTAATATACATGTTACATTTTGTCTAGATTCAAGGTACATTTCTAGCTTTGGTACAAGTAATGCTGACTATGGTTAAGCTTTTCAAACATCTATTGTTCTTTTATCAATGGCTCTAACAGCTGGACATTTTCACATGGTATAAGCAGAATCAAATGTCTCTTATCAGGTTTCTAATAGTTGCACATATTTTCATGGCATAAGCAGAATCATAACTGTACATATTTTCATGACATAAGCAGAATCAAAATGTCTTTAGTAGCTGTGCAGATTCATACAACATGAACAGCATAAATGTATTAACCCTTTTAAGCCTCTAATGCACTAAGCATGCATATTGCTATTATACATTTTTCTAACATTTCCCCCCTTTTAATACTTTATTCTACTTTCAAAACAAGCATAAACAGTTTTTCTTCCCTTAACCTTTTCTTACTTAGGATTTGCAGTTAGAGAGTCATATAGTTTAAGTCCATGAAAGCATTTTTCAGTTTTTAAGTAATTCTTCAAGTTCAGCATCCTGGTACAAAGTTTCTGAAACTGAAGTATCTACAATATTCTTAACTAGTCCTTTCACACAGGGGAGGCAGCAGCACCCACACACCATCAATAAGACTATCACTGCACAGATGGCAATCAGAATGTTCATCAGGATGCTACCCCAACCCCCGAACCATTTCTGAAAAAAGTCCGTCAATGGATTTGGTCCTGATTTGGCCATGGCCGACACTTGCTGAATCACTTCAAGATGGTTGTCTATCTCGTGTCTGTAGTCAGGAATATATGAACAACACTCCTCCTGAATTAAAGTGCACATACCTCCTTTCACCACTAGGGTGAAGTCAAGAGCCATGCGATTCTGAAGTACCACTGTTCTCATGGCGGTCAGTTCATTGGTTACTAATTCTAGGGCGGAAAAAGTTGCATTACTCATTATTTCGAGAAGTTTAGACAATTTTCTCAGTTCCCAGATTGATTTTGTTGCTCCATATGCTGGTAGTATGCCCGCCCATGATATAACGGTATCACCCAGATCTATGTGCTACAGTCCGTTGTTATTCCCAGGGCCTAAGTCATGATGGTATTTCCAGGGTGCATTGATTTGCCCCACTAGATTGACAGGCTTCTTGATTTCTCGGACATTCTGAATTGTACTTTGAGGTAAAGCTGCTGTGTGTCATATGGCCAGAACCAGGTACCCCCAAAAACCGCTACGGACCAGTTTTCGGGTAGCCTTTTATATGCTTTCCTTCCACATATAAAGTAACAATCTTCCACTTTAGTAGTAACTTTACTATAAACATACCCTTGTCCTGCATGAAACATTTTTTTTTGTCGATTATACTCAGTTGTTTGTAGGACAGTATCATGTTTTACTTCTTCGATTGTCCTATGCGTCAGTTCAACAAATGAATCATAGCTTGTGTTGCAATAGGATCCAATGTTATTAGATTTAGTGTAGCATCTATAGGGAACTGTTACATTGCAATAACTCCATCCTACCTTGACTGTATCATTCTTATAAAAACACACGGTTCCCTTCTGGCCAATAGACAAGTGCAATGCTACTTTATCTGTTGATGTGACATTTGATGTATCATGAATTAGATTTTCCCAGGTCTCATTAGCCCCTAGGGGAACTGAAGTTAACAGTAACCCCACATATGCTGTTGGTAGAGCTGTGCAGACTCAGCAATTCGAAACATTAAAGGTTTCAGCATACACATATTTGATTGCCTGGTAGGTATCGAAGTTCGGGTGCCATTCTGCACACTTATTTAATTCTACTTACGTGGCTGGGAAAAGAAATGGCCACAATAAAAAGATTATTGTTACCAGTACAGTCAACAGGATGGTCATGTAATACTTCTGTGGAAACGGTTGTTCTGCATTTCTGTTCACTCCGGTTCTTCCAAGTAGGTACATTTGGATCTTGCTCGATTCCATCATCTCACTTAGGACGCATGATCTTAGGATCTTTAGCACTGGTGATTGCTTCACTGAGTTTGAGACGGATCAGTTCCTATTGATCTGACCCCCCCTTTGTAGCCAGACTTTTATGCTTAAGGTCCCGATGGAGAGGTAAGGTCTTTGTCCAACTCAAAGTTCTTTACCAGCTTGCAGTGCGTCAGGTGTATCCACAAAGCTTGTTCTGCTATCTTGACTGCAGTAGGTGTCGAAAGAAGCACCTGGTAGGGACCTTCCCACCTTGGCGATGTCCAGTTCTTTCGCTTCACGATTTTAATCCATACCCAGTCTCCTGGTGTCACTGTCACTTCCGATGTTTCGGTTCGTTTTTGATCTGAAACAGAATTAGACTGCAACAGATGTTTAGAACACAACAACTTTTTCATATATTCAGCTAGTGTAAAATCAGCTTCCTGGTCTGATGACATGAGATGTTTCCACTGGGGCATATAATAAGCCCTTCCAAACAGCTTTTCAAAAGGAGTCAATCCTTTTGCTGTGGGGACAGTTCTCATATTCAACAGTGCCAGGGGTAAACAGTATAACCGTGTTTTTCCTGTCTCAGCTATTAATTTTCTCAATTTGCTTTTCAGTATACCATTATGCCTTTCAACCAGCCCTGCAGACTGCGGATGATATGCACAATGATTTTTTTAAAGAAATACCAAAATACTTACTCAACTGCTGTATGGTTTGATTTACAAAGTGTGTACCATTGTCACTGTAGATTCTTTCCGGAATGCCGAACCTAGGAATAATTTCCTTGACAAGTACTTTAGCTACTGTAGCTGCATCTGGACTCTTGGTTGGAAAGGCTTCCACCCACCTGGAAAACATATCTATAATGACAAGGCAATACTTTTTGTTCTCACATTTGTTCAATTCTATGAAATCCATACAGATAGTGTGAAACGGATATGGTGGTGTGGGAAAACTCCCTTGCTTGGGCTTTATCGCCTCTTGTGCATGATGTTTGTTACAAATCTGACACATTAAACAACATTTTTTAGAGTAGTTTGTAAATCCGTATGTTGTGAACACTTGCTTTACTAGCTGTACCATCCCCCCTGTTGAGAAATGGCACTGCCCATGGCTCAACAATGCTACATAGTGAAACAAGTTAGAGGGTAATATCAGTTTTCCCTCTTTAGAGATGTACAGCCCCTTTTCGAGGATTGCTCCTCATTTCACCCATCATTGTTTTTCAGCTTGCGTAGTGAGTGTCTGCATTGTTTTTAACATATCTAGATTCAAAGTTTCAGAGGGTTGTAATTCCTCATTTAAAATAAATACTTCTGTAGCTGCTTGTTTCGCAGCTGTATCAGCTCTTGCATTACCTTCTAAAATCCTATGTTGTTGCTTGGTGTGAGCTGTACATTTACAAATGGCCACTTTCTGAGGTAACTGAATAGATTCCAAAAGATCTAAAATAAACTGTGCATGATTTATAGGTTTGCCAGTAGATGTTATCATTCCCCAGTTTTTCCACTGTTGTGCAAACACATGTAGAGTGGAAAAAGCATACTAGCTATCAGTAAAAATGTTTACACATTTTCCCTTTGCTAAGGTATGTGCCCATGTCAGGGCAATCAATTCTGCTGCTTGTGCAGATAAATTGTGTGGTAAGGATTTTGCTTCTACAACCTCAGTATTAGAAACTACTGCATATCCTACTAGGTTCTGTCCTGCAGGACCCCTTTTGCATGAGCCATCTACATAGTATGTCACCTCAGCATCATCCAAGGGGACATCCGTGAGATCTTTTCTAGGTAATGTCTTTTGCTCAATCACCTGCAGGCAGCGGAGCAGTGTGCCGTCTGCAGGAGTTGGGAGCAGAGTAGAAGGGTTCAGAGTCATACATCATTCAATTGTCATATGAAGTTGGCTCAACAATATAGTCATGCATGAGAGATGCCTAGCAGGGGATAGATATGCCACCTTTTCTCGCAATAAAATAATTGCGACTGCATGGGGTACCCTCAAAGTGAGAGGGTGAAATAAGACTACTGAGGCTGAAGCCTGTACTGCCATCGCTGCTGCAACTACTGTCTGTACACAGTGGGGTAAGGACCGTGCACTGGGTCCATTGCTTATCCCCATGCTGCTGTGTCAGTACTGATGTCATATAACCCTGCTTGCAATCTACAGTCTGGAAAAAACGTTTATGATAATTTGGCAATCCCAGAACTAGTGAGGACGCTATTAATTGTTTCAGTTTACAAAAGGTAGATTCTGCCTCCAGTGTCCATTGTAACAAATTCTGCGCTGCCATAGGTGTCTTATATATAAGGTCAGTCAAGGGTGCAGTTTCCAAGGCATAGTTTGGAATCCAGCTTCGACAAAAATTAGTTGTACCCAGGAAGGACATCATTTCCTTCTTGGTAGTGGGTTTTGATGCTTGCAAAATTGCCACTTTTCTGTCCTCATCTAATGTTCTACCTTCTTTGGATATTACATATCCTAGGTATTTAGCCTGTTTTTTCCAGAGGTGCAGTTTGTCTTTGTTTACCTTATGTCCTTCAGTGGCTAAAAATCATAGAAGTGCTATGGTATCTTCCCTACAGTCCTGCATGGTGGGGGCCGCTAACAAAATGTCATCAACATAAAGTAAAACCTGACTACCTTTTGGTGGGTTAAATCCCGCCAAGTTGCTTGCCATTTCTTGTGAGAATATCATTGGGCCTTCACAATGTCCCTGTGGTAGGTGCATATATGTGCATCTTTTTTCCTGAAATGTAAATGCAAACCAATACTGGCTATCAGGGTGTATCGGCGTTGCTAATATTTACCACAGAAAAATACTTTTGTTGAGGTTTCAAGTCATTTTACAGGGTGTGTGGATCTGGCACTATGGGTGCCCTTGGTATTACTGCATCATTTACAGCTTGCAAATCCTGGACCATACGCCATTCTCCATTGGCTTATTTAACTGGAAATAAGGGTGTGTTACATGGTGAATCGGGAGATTCTACTAGTACCCCTCCTTTAAGTAATGCTGCTATAATAGACTTTATCCCTACCTCTGCATCTTTTCTTAAGGGATACTGTCTCTTTTGTGGTCTAAATGCTGACTTTGGTGTGATAGTAACTGGCCCTGCTGTACGAATGAGTCCTACATCTGATTTTCCTGTTGACCAGAGAGTCTCTAGTATGTCTCTCAAGGCGTTTTCTTCCACCTTTAGTAGGAGTGTCCATCAGCTGTCTTCGTAAGAATATACATGCACAGCTGGGTTGGTTTGAGTTACGCAATTCAATTTCTGTACTTGTATTCCCTGTCCTGACAGTTCCAGTTCTGTTTGTTTCTCCCATCTCGTGACTTTCTCCCCTAGGTCTGCCCATTTTACATTTTTATTTTTTTGTCAAGTTAACATGTGATAATCGATTAGATTTATAAAGTGCAAAAAACTCCTGGGGCAGTGAACAGCTGGCTACACTATTCCCTTCTGCATCCCAGTACAAATTACGCAATGCCAATCTATTTGCACGATTTTTAAATAATTCTTTCTCATATTCTTTATCTGGTCCTGGTGTGTTACAAAAATATAAGGTACAATGCAACAAGTGTTGCTTATCGATGTCAAGGGAGGGAAACTTGCTGATGGCTATGTTCATCAGTTCCTTGGTCACAGTCCCTGGACCAGTCGTAACCAAGTCCTGGCTGTACCAGTAAAACGTTTCAACCCCCGAATGCACCACAAAGGTGTCGGTTTGTCGCTGTGCTTCCATACCCTGCATAGTTGGGACTACTGCTATACTAAATAACTGCATAAGATCTCTGCCCAAGAGATTTACTGGGCATTTTGCAGAAACTACAGTTTTGCTTTTCTGTGTCAATCCTGAAACTGGATCAGTTATTGTGATGTTACGGGAGAGGGGCTCCCGATACAGCTGTCCGTTAGCTGCTTTGACCAGTATGTAATCAGGTGACTCTGAGTTTTCTGGTAATTTGGAGGGGTGTATCAGGGTCCGTGATGCCCCTGAATCACACAACAATTTGACCTCACTCCCTTCCACCAAGAGTGTAACTTCTGGTTTTGTGTCTGCTAAATAGAGCTCCAAGCTCAATAAAGCTAGGTCCAATATTTCGTCTTCATTGTCACTAACTTCCTGCACTTCCTCTACTCCCTCTTTCACATTCTCATTTGTCCTTTCTCTACTGGCCCTTTCTAGTGATTCTTGACTATCATATAGTCAGTCCTCACCTTCCTTGTCTTCCGTTGTTGCCTTCTTATTTTTCCTGCAATCCTTTGCCAGATGTCCCTTTTTTCCGCATTTAAAACATTCTCCCCTTTTTTATGCCCTTCAAAGTCCTCTGATCGTTGATCAGACTGTTTGTTTCCCTGTGCCTTTTTCTTGCCCTTTTCCCAGACTGCACTACATAAACTTTTGCTCTGTCTTCTACAGAAAATACTTGAGCTTTCTTTTTCTTTTTGCTATTAAAATGCCTTTCGGCATGCCTAGCATATTCAAGTAATGATTGCAACCTGCTTGTACGATGGTCTACCATATGTTTCGTAATGAAACTGCTTATAGGCGTGCTACTGCCTTTTAAAAATTAATTCTTTAACTGCTGTTCATATGGGGAATCTTGTGTTTGATCTTCGGGAACTTGCATTCCACAGTGGTTATTAAAACATTCTAGTAATCTAGCATAATATCGATTAACTGTTTCACCTTCTTGGATGCATTGATTAATGCAAGTCCAGTCTGCCCTAGGTTTCCATTTTTCAGAGATGCGGTCTGTAAGACTTTTTACTCTGGTGTCTAACTCTGCACTGCTATGTGGGAGGGGTCTTTGTGTAGCATCACGAGGATTCCAGTTGCCACAAATCATGTACCAATCTGGCCCTACAGTTTGTCTGACAACCTTTTCTATTTCTTCTCCATTTAGGTTATAACTTAACCTCATTTCCTGTAAATCTTCTGAGAATTTTCTAAAATTAATCTTCGGATGGGGAATTCCCTCAGTGGCTTTCCAGATATCTTCCGGAGTCCAAGGTCTATATACTAGAATGGTTGGGTCCTGATTGTCCTGGCTTGCCTGAGGATTGGGAGGTGGAGGTGCTGATGCTATTATTAAGTTGTTATCTTCCCTGTCTAAAAACATTGCTTTTGAATCTTTGTTTTTCTGGTCCCTACTGTTTACTTCCTCCAGCCACCTGTGTGCCTGAGGAATTCCTAACCGTCGTTGCTTTTTTTACCTGACCCTTAGAATCATTTTTGAGTTGTTTGATAAGTTTGATAAGTGAGGATTTTTCTAATTTTCCATCGAATTCATAGTTGTTGACTCATTTTGAAAAATATCTAATATTATCGGCGAGCTGCGACTGCATATATTTTGCGTCTTCCGTTAACGGCGGATTCTGGGGCACTTTTGTGCAATTATTACCCATTTTGTCTTACCCTTTAATTGTTACGTAACTTCTCTAGTTTTTAACGTGGTACCACGGATTTTGTTATAGTCTCTTCAGAATGACTACCTGAAGTCTACTACTCTGTTTCACCTGATCTATGACAAGAGAGTATTTTTATATCCCTGGCAGTAAAAAATACAGCCTGATAAAAAACAATACACATCTAGTCCCTGTTCTTGAAACAGAAAAAAGTAGATTCACCTTACCTGAGCCCACGTGATTGATCGCCGATTCGCGGAAAACTCGTCCTTCAGACACAGATCAGAAAGTGGCTGGCCTCTTTTGACGACAATTCAGTCGGAGGACTTTACATATAAGAAGAACCGATGTGGTTTCTTCCCCGTATGGTTTCAGCCACCTGGCCGTCTGATTTGAGGTGAAGAGAGGGTTCCGGTCCGGAGGACCAATCTGTAAAAGAAAAACTTCAAAGACCAATGCATGTTAGGTTCAAGCAAGGCAACCTTTATTACTTGCAGCAAGGAGACAAAGCATGTAGGCACAAGGTTTGTCTAATTTTCTGAGGATCAGTATGTTATTCTTATACAGTTCTCTTCATGTCACACAGAAAATGTTACTAATTCTACTGCTGACGTAGTCGGATAAAGCTTTCTGTATGTTACACAGAAAATGTTACTAGACTTATTGCTGACATGGTCAGATTATTGCTGTCTTGCAAAAACATTTGAAAAAAACTACCTGGCCTTGGGCTTATTTTAGCCCTTCTCGGTTCTTCAATTCTTCAATTGTACAGTTCTAATATACATGTTACATTTTGTCTAGATTCAAGGTAATTTCTAGCTTTGGTACAAGTAATGCTGACTATGGTTAAGCTTTTCAAACATCTATTGTTCTTTTATCAATGGCTCTAACAGCTGGACATTTTCACATGGTATAAGCAGAATCAAATGTCTCTTATCAAGTTTCTAATAGTTGCGCATATTTTTCATGGCATAAGCAGAATCGTAACTGTGCATATTTCATGGCATAAGCAGAATCAAAATGTCTTTAGTAGCTGTGCAGATTCATACAACATGAACAGACTAAATGTATTAACCCTTTTAAGCCTCTAATGCACTAAGCATGCATATTGCTATTATACATTTTTCTAACACTGGGTCATAGAGGGTGACCTATAGCTTGCAAGGAAGTGCATTGTCCTGTTTAATCAGCCTTTTGATGTAAATCAAGACACCTCCACCTTTCGTCCCTGTCTGTGTAGTAGCTGGTCTAAATGCATGGAAGGTAGTATAACCTTGCACTATCGGTGTGCTCTCCTCAGCTTTAACCATTGTCTCAGACACCACACTGATGTCAGTATTCTCTAGGGTGAAGAGAGCTTCTAGGGAGTGGAGTGTTTTTGTTTATACTCCTAGAATCAAGCAGTAATACCTTTAGATTTTCTTGGTTTTGATTTGCTATGTCAGAAGTACTTTCAGTTTGGCATTGCCAAAAAAAGGCATTTTGGGGGATACAATGTTTTAATTAATGTTTGAAAGCCTGGAGTAGAGAGGCGCAGACCATCTGTGGCAAAACAGTATGGCCTGTTGACCATCTCCTTCCATGCTGACAAATATTGCACTCCCTTAGAATGACACCAGAAACTAAGCAAATTATTAAAGTTAGATATCTTCTGTTCATATTGTGGCATCATTATTGGAGAAGGTAAAATGTTGCTGAATGCTAGGCTCATACCAACCTGAGGCACATATTCCAAGAGCTTCATGATGTCTCTCTTCATATAGTCTAGGGAGATACATCTCAGGTCATTTACTCCCACATGGACTATGACTGAATCATACTGGTGCTTGTAGTTCAATTACCTGATAAGCAACTGACCGTGACTTTTTCCTTACTCAGCCTGGTGAGAGGGACATCAGTGTGTCTCATGATTAAATCTCCAATTACCAGAATGTTGGATTGTGTGGTGGCTTGCCTTATGGGCTTAGAAGTACAGGCTCCATGAGATGTGGCTCTATATGTTGATGTGCATGTTGTTTTGAAAGAGTGCATTTGGGGCTGCTAAGGGTATTCGTTATGTATACTTCATCTAGGAGGTTTTTGGGGTTTAAGAAGGATCCATTTAAGTGCCTCAGCATATGAGGGCCTATATGTTGGCTTTGAATTGTGTGTGAGGGGTGTAGCATGTGTACGACTGACAACCTTATTAACATTAGGAGTAATTTTATGTGAGAGGTTTGCCAACAGTGACATTGTGGAAATACATCTCTCACATAACATATCAGTTTGCTTGAAAATTAACTGGTTGTCAGTAAACATGGGGCAATTTCTACATTGCCTCAGGATGCCCATATCCACCAAGCTGGTAACAGAGATTGTGGGAAAGTTCATATCCATGGCAACAGACCCTTTAGTTCATATCCATGGTAGCAGACCCTTTTTATTGATTTTACCATTGGAGTGAGAATATAAAGCAATTTCAGGAGTATCTGGTTTGCAACTCTGGTGACAGTGCTCATTACTGCAAACCACTTGTCCTGTGTGCAACTAGGTATTTATGGAATCCAGAATGAAGCTCCAGTAATCCTTTACCTTTGCTTACTATTTTCGAGTGCTCAACAACAGTCAGATACAATCTATATTTGTTTGTCACTTTATAAATCATGCACATTTTTTCCAGGTGTGGCAACAGAACCATCATTCTTTCTACCACTGTGTTTGCAATTATCATTTTTAAATTAATCAAGCATGTGTGATAGCAGCTTTCAAGGGGGGCTCTGTTTCTCCTTGATCAGAATTTCCAACTTTTTTTAGAGAATTTTCTTTCCATCAGTACTGCAGTTTTAAAAGTACACCATGGATAGGACCGGATTCTTGTTTTAATGTCCTTTAAATCCACTTAGGACACCCACCCAAATCTAGATCCTTATTTGTGGCCAATTTCTTATTTGAAGACTGACTCTACACCAGAACAGCGACGTTGAAAGATAATCACACTGTTCTACAGATACCCCCATTAGTCCTTCATAATGGTTCTGCTCATCTCCACCTCTAACACTGCATGGGGGTTAGTTGGTACTTGCCTACAATGTCAAAAACAAATTCATAATCAGTTTGGAAGAGAAACCTAATCATGATGTCTCATGCTTAACCCGCGGAAATCAGTCAGTCCTGTTAAATTGCACTAAGGTGACAAACAAGGAGGCTGTACTCCCTGCCTCCAAACAGTTTCTGGAACGTAAGGAAGAACTTCTCCTTCTGATCTGTAGTTAAATTCCATAACTCACCCTTTTTGTCCTTACTCTGCATTTTCTATATTACCTTTCCATCCTCCCTTCTTGGGTAGACAAATTTATATTTGGCCAGCTCTTTTTGCAGACTCTTAATAATGATCTTTGTTTGTGAGTGCCCTGTATGAGTTCACATGCTCCTTGGTTAGAGCCTTTAATAGTCTCCAGCTCATCACATGTGCATCATACACTATCTGGTTATCTTTCTTCATATGGCTTCTCTGAAGGTGACATAACACTTTGATGCTTTCCTCTATACTATTTCTGTTATGTGTATGTCTCACTCAAATGAGATCTCCAGTGCTACACACATTATGTTCCACAAACCAAAAAAGTAAATGTTCTGTATTATGAAGTCATATTAGTCTGGGATTTCCATAATTTTCTTTACTTATATATTTGTGATGATACATATTTCTTTCCCCTCTACATGTTAAAGCAAATCTGATTTCAGTGTGACACAACTGTTTAATTTTTAGAGGATCATTTGTACAGTGTTCTTTTTTAATTATCTTGTTATTCTGGACCACAACACAATTCGTTTGCCTTTTTTTAAGGGGGAAATGAACTATTCCATTTCAGTCCACTTTCTTCCATTACAGAGGATATGGTGGTAAAGGCAAATATAGTGCACATGGCATTTCGGAGTAGCTGTTCAAGGCTTCACACTTTCTTGTGAATAAATAGTGGACAGTTTTATATATATATATATATATATATATATATATATATCTCTCTATATATATATATATATAGATATATATATATAAATATAATATATATAAATAAATATATATATATATATATATATATATATATATATACACATATATATATATATATATATATATATATGTGTGTGTGTATGTGCGTGTGTGTGAGTGTGTGTGTGTATATATATATATATTTGCAGGTTGACAACATTGGTAAAAATGTGTGTCTCTACAAGTAGAAAAGTGGAACCCCGAATGTAAGATTTAAAATATTTGCCTTTTCTTTCACTATTCAGCTTGACAAAGTTGGTAAAAGCATGTATTTCTACTCTCAGTAGAAGAGTGGCACGGCACCCCAAATGAAAGATTTAAAATCTTTTCTTTTTCTTTCAGTATGTGATTCTGATGAACTTTACAAGTTTTATCAAAAAGGAATATGTTCAGATACCTACAATTGTAATTATTTTATAAGATTTTGTTTAAGCTTGCCTCTTTTTGTCAACAATCCACATAAGTAATGCAATTAAGTCTGTTCCACTGATACTTTAATGAAATTATGTCCTTAAATTATGCAACATAATGTAGAAACCACATTTTCCAAGGTAGGTAATATTTCATGACAAGGTCAACATTACACCAAGTCAAAATGTCACAGGTCAAATTTGAAATATGAAACAGGAATATAGCCAAACTGCTTTCAGAAAGAAAAATAATCTATGGTTCAGAGTTTATAACAAAGCTAATAATACATTGTTAAATAAGTGAAAAATGCTCAGAGCAAAAATGAATTTGACTTGAGCTGCATATAGCAAAAGTAAATAATACAATGTTAAGTGAATTGACTAATCATACTGTTTACGTTAATCATTTTGCAATGAAATGCTACCAAGTAAATTTTAGATTAATGTGATAGCACATGGTTCCTTAAAATAATTACAAACATATTTTATTACAGTACACTTCTGGATGAGATCTGATACACATACTAGTAAAACAATATTCTAAAATAAAACTTTTCATAATGTCATGAACATAAATTTGGAAGATACGATGTAAGCAGGATAAGCTTGTCCGTGTTGAAACTGTGGCATAAGTTCCCTTGATGAATGTAGTTCTGACAACTAAAGGAAGCAACAGTGGAGAGTTATGTAATGTAATGACACAATGTTGTCCTTTGATAATTATTCTACTATGACAGGTTGATTCTTGGAGGCAAAACTGACCTGTGGTATATCATTTTGTTTGTTCATTTGCAGCAGTTTGTGGGTTCTTTACACTCAGTCTTGCAAATGTTCTCACCCTTTTAGTATGACAGATCTTTGAAGTATAAAAAGTGAAAGCATAGCAAGGCCCATATGCAAATAACAAGTAATTACATGTATGAGTTGCACTGGAATATACGATTTGTAAAGACAGCCATTTACAACTTTGTTAACCATCAGAATGACTACGCTATAAGAATTAAACAACTGAGAAATAACAAGCACAAACAAACAAGCAAAGTTAAATATCTCACATGTGTACACATTAGCATATTTATGACACTGCTTACAATTTTTTGAGCAACTATTGTTTCTGACTGAGGACAGATAAAAAAGTTTTTTTTTTGCCCTTGGGTAAAATTAATAAGCAGTGTTAAACTCTGGTTGTTACTTGTTGGAATAGTGGAATGTGACAAAGAATTTAAACCAGGAGGAAAATGAAAACTGAATTCAGAACTAAAGATGGTTTCATGGAAAAATAAGAATGGATAAGATAGACTGCTGTCAACAGCTGAGCTGCTTAATGTAGCTTTGCACATTCTCTTTATCTTGTATTCCCTTTGGAAAGCATGTGTCACTACACGTTAATATGTAACAGACAAGAAGCTGTCTTATACAGGAAAAGAATGTGTAACTGGAGTAGTCGCTGGGATGGCTCTGTAGTTACACGTTTTGTCACACTCCTTTCTTCTGATCTCACTACCACTTTTGAAGCAAAAGAACTCAAAGCAATTACAAGCCAATACATTTTTCAAGAAAGGAAACACAATCCTCACCCAAAGTACTCATCCTGTACATTATCCCAGAATGGCAAGTTTTAACAGAAAATTTCAAATATGCCTTTAGGATTTAATGGCCAAAAGAACCATGTCATTTTGAAAATTTAGAGATAAATTGAATATGAGGACTAATATGGCTAATTTACTTGCATATTTCTGTGTCTACAGCTGGCAATTTCATCTCTGGCTTTTAAATTATTTATCTCGCTACATTTCTGCTATGCTTGCTGTAATCATGCCTGTACTCCTGTACTATGTTTTCCCACCACTTCTGTTTGACTCTTATTCTATGCATGTATCTCAGTTTCTTTAAAGAAATGCTTCCTCACATTTCTCTTTCTTCTTCTATCCATTATCCTTACAATATCATGCTCATTTGGGAAGTACTACCCTTCTTTATTCTAGCTGTTTCTGTTATATTCTTAGCAGATGTATTTTAAAGTAACTCAGACTTCATATTTAATATTTGTATCTTGTCTACATCAGTTTTGCTGCGTTAGGTTAGAGAACAATTTTACAATATATATATATATATATATATATATATATATATATATATATATGTATATATATGTATATATATATATATATATATATATATATATATATATATATATATATATATATATATATATATATATATATATATATATATATATATGTATATATAACCAGGACTAAAAAAAAAGAAAATGTTATCCACAGGGAAAAAAGAAAAAAAAACAAAAAAAAACCAAACAAAAAGAAAGTAAAATACAGTTCTCAAGAAATTTCAAACTGAAAAGTGAAACTTGCAAATGCACAAACATTTAGTTAAGCTCAACAAGAAAAACAAAAGATAAATTAAATATTGTTGGTAAGACAGTGTCTTCCTACTGAAATTAAATACTGTAAGATCTAAGGTTGCACTTAGTCTGAGAAAGTACAACATACCATTTTCAACATATCTTACTTCTGTCAGATAAACAATATACAGTCTTTACACTTTGAGAAAAAATAACCTGCCCATTTTAGATTTGAAAAATAAACATTTCTATATCAACATCCAATGTTTATCCTTTTTTGTGGTATGCCAGTCATAACTGGACACAACAGTCTAGGCGAGGCTTCATTGAATCTTCTCACATATTTGTTAGAAGTTGTATAGACTGTTATGTGACTACGCATAAAGCCATTCAGTGTTTGAGTAGTAATGTACTGATCTGGTCAGTGTGTCATTCCTGTTGCATCTCTGTTATTTATTGTGTCTGAAGGTGGCACAAACCCAACTTAAAGAGATAATATTACCATGCATGAGATTTCTAAATATCTGTCTAGCACAATTATATATGTGCACAACATGGCAGCAATCCACTTTTCCAAAGCTAAGAGACTGCTTAACAGATGATACAACCATTCTAAAACATTTGTATTTTATCTCTCTCTGTCATCACATGTGACTTAGTTATGAAATATAATAGAACTTCAACAGTTACTAAGGAAAGATGACACTTGTTTAATGAGTCCCTATAAATATAATATTATTTTTTCCGTTTTTTTCTGTTGTATGAAATTGAAATATTACAAATGAACCATATCATCTTATTTAAGTAACAATCATAATTTACAGTCAATCATTTTTATTATGTTAAACTGATTTCTTTAAGTCTCCATATATCTTTTGTGCATGTTTGTTTTACCTTGCAGCGTTGTGTTTGTTATTCCTTATTGTGAATATCTGTACTGTCTTTTGGCCTGGGGCACTCCTGAAAAGAGTCTTTCAAGCACTGTACATACCCATTTAACAAATGTAAAATTAAATAAATACATAATGGGAAAATAAATAAATGCATATGTAACAATTATGTGTTTTGTGTTAATTACCTGAAATAAAAAAAAAAAACATCAAAAGCTTTCTAAAGCAACAAAACTCAATGCTAAGAAATGCATTATAGTGCCTTTTGGGATAACTGCCATCCAAGCTAATCACTCCATTGATAAGATACCCCTACAAGTTGACCCAACAGTCATGGATCTGGGAACATATGTAGACAGCAATCTGGGCTTTCATCTAGCTAAGGATAATCATAAGGCATTCATTATTTGCATCTGAAACCTAAAAGAGAATGCCCAGCTTTCTGCAGAACTAGTCATAGATGGTACCACTCATACAGCACCGGAAGAAATTGCCAAACCATTAGGTGATAGATTTGGTGCAAACTTCACCCCTCTGGCCCCAGTGACCATACCCCAAAGCATACCCAACACCAGTCCTCTGCTTAGTATCTCTAGAGATAAGTTCTTATCTGTGCTCTCCAAAGCAAAAAAATATGGCCTCAGTGGGACCAGATAACATCCCAGGATGCTTATTAAGCAATATAAAACAGGATTTAACAGACCCACTTACATTCTCTTTAACCATAGCTTGAGAACTGGCTTTGTCCCAGCAGAGTGGAGAACAGCAACAGTAATCCCCCTTGTACAAAGGGAGGCCATCAACAGACCTTGGGAACTATAGACCCATATGTCTAACCACTCTCATCTGTAAGGCCATGGAAAGAATCATCATGGACCTTATCAATAAGGACATAGGCAACTTTTAAACTCTACACCCAACCAATTTGGCTTCATTAAGGGTAGATCATGCTTATTAAACCTGGTGGACTTCTTTAAGAAAGTCACAAAAGCCCTGGAGGAAAGTAAGACAGTGCATACTGCCTATCTTGACTTGGCCAAGTTTTTTGATACAATCTTTCACTCGGGTTTTTTTCAGGTAAAAAAAATGGTGGCACCCAGGAGGGAGGCTGCAGCTGTGCTAACTTGTGATACAAGAATGATTAATCTGTTTTATTTTTCTAGCAAAAAAATGAGAAAAAAAATTCCAGTCATTTAATTACAGTAGAAAGAAACTTCTGGAAATAAAGTATTCGATTGTGCTGTCATTATGGTTGGATTTCCTGCTTACCATAGAGCATATGGGGCCTACAACACTCACAGAACTGCTGAAATGCAGTATCCTAGCCAAACAAGCTTCAAAGTATCGAAATCAGGAAATGGAAGGTTCTGGAACAATCAGGATGAGTCCCTAAAGGAAGAGATGCAATAGAACCTGGAAAAGAGGCTGCAGAGCTGGAATTGCTGCCAGATTGAAAACAAACCCTCACAGGCCTGCACTTCCCTCAGTTCTGTTAGCAAATGTAAGCTCATTAGACAACAAGATTAACTTTCTCAGGCTTGAGATCAATGCCACAAGCAAAGTGAAAAATTCCGTATTTTAATCTTCACAGAGACTTTATTAAATAACAGGATTAGTGACAGTGCTGTAAGCCTTGATGGGTTCACTTTGTTCAGAGCTGATAGGAAATTAGCTCTGTGTGGAAAAGCTAAGGGAGGTGGAGTGTGCATTTTTGTGAATGACAGCTGCTGCAAAAACTGTTGTGATTGAACATTGTTCTGTAAATGTGGAATTTCTGATACTGAAATCCAGATCCTTTTAGGTGCCCAGAGAACTAAATGGTGCTTATGTAGCAGCTGTATATATATACCACTGAGTGCTAACATCATTGAAACACTTAATATACTGCACAATACTATATGTTAGCTTCATGGAAGAATTCTTAATTTTTGACTGTGCATTTATGATAGTTAGTGACTTCAACAAGGCAGATCTCATGGAGGTGCCACCCATTTACTACCAAATTGTGTATTTTCCCACAAGTGGAGCAAATACTCTGGACAAGTCTTACACTAACATAAAAGAGGCATACAGAGCTGTACAGCAACCAAACCTGGGTGGTTCTGATCACATCTCCATAAAAATAATACCAGCTTACAAACCTCTCTTGATCAGAGATAAGCCCACTGTGAAACAAATCAGGGTCTGGCATGAAGGACCCATGGAAAGTCTCAAGGCTGCTTTGATACCGCAAACTGTGATGTCTTAAGGGAGGCATCCAGTATGAATAATGTGGTGAGCATAGATGAATGAGGCAACTATAGCTTACATATCCAAATTCATGGAGAATGTAATCTTCTCTTTTGGCTGTTCCCGTTAGGGGTCACCACAACGGATCATCTGTTTCCATTTCTTCCTGTCCTCTGCATATTGCTTTGTCACACCAACCACCTGCATGTCCTCTCTCACCATGTCCATAAACCTTATAGGCTCATAGGTACATATTAGGCTATTGGCCCTAGGGCCTATACAAGCCCAGCCAAAAAGGAACCCTGTCTTTCGCCACCCAAGAAAATTATTTTCCTGTGCCCCTGTCAAGCAGAACCACAGAAGTGATCCCCAAGGTGAATTTCCTATTACCCATCTAATCATCAAGATTTTTCTTGAAGAGTGCTAATGAGGAGCTCTGTTTGACATAGTCAGTCTGTTCCAGAGTATAGGAAGTATCTGGGATAGGAATCTATCCCTTCAGCATGTTCTGTTTATTGTGGTGAAAAGGTTTAGGTCCCTAGAGCATGTAGCTCGGAGGGATTGGGATTTCTTTAAGTGGAACATGTCCAACAGCTCTGGGTTTGACATAGCTTTGTATACTAGGCAGAGATCACCTCTGAGTAGGTGATATGCGACGGAGTAAAGTTTTTGAGTCAGTCTGCATAGGGCATCTGTTTGAGGCCAGTAATCCTGTTTGTGAGGTATTTCTGCGGCCTTTCCAGTTGTTGTAGATGTCTTGTGAGGTACATACCAAAAGGGGCATTGTACTTTATAATTGGTTTAATGAGTGATGAGTAGAGAGGAACAATGACCACTTTTTTTCTGGATAAGAAACCTTTTGTGATGAGGTGTGCCATGTAGAAGGATTTCCTGACCACTGTAGTGATGTGATTATCAAAGGAGAGACTATTGTCCACCTGTTTCCCAAGGTCTCTTATCACACTTTCGGTGTTAAGTAGACTACTGCCTATGTGGTAGTTCATGGGTACAGAGTTTTTACCAAAGGAGATGACAATGCACTTTTTGGCATTGAGCAAAACCATGGCTTTGACACCAGGCGTCTGTCTCAGTGAGGCCCTTTTGTAGGATGTCCACATTGTTAGGAGTTTCGATTATACCTCATAGTTTGCAGTCATCTGCAAATTTAGTTAGCCAAAGAGCTTCTGTGTTAGCCTGCACTTCAGATAAGTAGATACCAAACTGTAGAGGACCCAGGGCTGAACCCTGTGGTACTCCACTTGTCACTGGTCTGAAATCTGATTTGTAGTTTGCTACTTTCACAGTGTGGGTTCTGTCAGTAAGCCAGCTGGCAACCCATCTTGTGACATAGGGATTTATACCTAGTTTAGTGAGTTTATCTATAATTCCAGAGTGGGGGATGGTGTCAAATGCCTTGGCGAGATCTAGATAGGCTGTGTGAACCACCTTACCCTCATCTATGGCTTTGGTGACTGCTTCAAAGAAGTCTATCAAGTTTAGGAGACATGATCTGCCTTTTACAAACCTGAACTGTGTGGGGTCCAGAATATGGAGATCTCCAATGTCTTTGTTTATGAGTTCCATGATGATACGTTCCATGACCTTGCAGACCAGGCTCGTCAGGCTAATGGGGCGGTAGTTCCTGGGGCTTGTAGTGGACCCCCTTTTGTGCAGTGGGATAACTGTCATGGTGCACCATTCAATGGGCACAAAGCCTGAGGTGAGGCTATGACTGAACATGGTACTTAGGTGGAGTGCCAGTTCATTCTGTAGTTCATGTAGAAGGCAGCCTGGGATGTTGTCAGGTCCCATGGATACTGTGTTCTTGGCTTTGGAGAGTGAGGTTTTTACCTGTGCAGCCCTGATTACAGGAACTTTGCATTCTTCCAGTATAAAGATGGGCCCTTTAGGGGGTGAGAGGCAGGTAAAGTTAGCACTGAACCTATCTGCCAGGATGTTGGCAATATCAGTTGGATCTGTATATTTAGTGTCATTGTGCTGCAACTCAGAGCAGATCTGAGTGTTGCCATTGAGATTCTTGACATAGCTATAGAATGCTTTGTATTTGTCTTTAGAATCAGTGGCAATTTTGTTTTCATAACTAGCTTTGGAGGATTTTATGAAGGGATCTCAGCTTCTTACTGAGGCTGACCAGGGAGTTCCTCCAATCGTGGGATTTTACTCTTTTTTGCAACCGTTTCTTTCTTCTGTTGTAGAGTTTGTTTATGGCAGAAGACCACCAGATTGGCTTCTTTTTTTTGGAGGATAGCATCTTGGTTCTGTTAGGGATAGCATGATCCATGCACTCATATAAGTGTTTATAAAGTGCTTTTGTGTAGGATTCAGCAGTCGTACCTCTATTGTCCATCTGCATGGGTATCTTGAAGTTTGCCACTTCTGTCTTAAGAAGCTTGAAGTTGGCTTTGGAGAAATTTTTGATGGTTGTTTTCCTAATGGGGGGTGGGAGTGGGATGTGGATGTCTAGGGTGATTAACTTGAGGAGCTGACCTCTGGTGTAGAACACCGGTCACCCCTGTTGGTGATGAACAGGTCTAGGATATTACTGTTCCTGGTGGGGGTGTGGACAAGTTGATCCAAGGCGTTGGAATTGATGAATTCCAGAAAACGTTGAGCAAAAGAGTTGGTACATGAGTAGTTTTCCCAGTTAATGGTGGGGTAGTTGAAATCACCCATTATTAGGTTGTTGGGTTGTACCTTAATATTTTCCAGTGTATCAAGCAAAGAAGAGTGGGAATCCTGGGGCATGGTGGGGGATCTGTAGCAAGCTACAATCTGGATTGTGGTTTTGCCCAGAGTTAGTTGAACTTGGACAATCTCAGATGCATTATGCTGAGCAACTAGCTTGGAGGTATGGATATCCTTAATGAATATGGACACGCCTCCACCTTTAGTGTTTCAGTCCGGGTTTGGTGGCCGAAAGGTGTGGTATGAATTATTGGCTGGTAATGCAGGGGTGCTCTCTGGAGCTATGAACCAGGTCTCTGTCACTGCACAGATGTCGATGTTCACCATTTTAAGGAGTACCTCGAGTGAGTGCATTTTGAGGTTTAGACTTCTAGCATTGAGTAGCATTACCCTCAGATTTTGCTTGCTTGTACCTGTTATGGTGGTGAATTTGTCATTTGAACCTTGACTAAAAACGTCACTATAGGGGTGGCAAGAGCCTTTGCCAGTATCCAGAATCCCAAGGGCAACAGGTTCAGGCCATCTCTGGCAAAGCAACATGGTCTGTCGATCATGTCATCCCAGGCAGACAGATACTGGATTCCCTTAGAATGACACCAGAAGCTTAGCCAATTGTTGAAGTCAATCATTTTGTCCTTGTACTGTGGCATCATTCTGGGTGATGGCAGGATGCTACTCAGGGCTAGGGTCATACCTGCCTGGGCTACAAGATCAGAAAGCTCCTCCATGTCTCTTTTCGTGTAGTCCAGGAAGGTATATCTCAGGTCATTCACACCAACATGGACAATGACAGAGTCATATTTGTACTTGTTGTGGAGTGACCCGAGTGTGTACGTTATGTGGCGGATCCTGGCACCTGACAGGCAGCTGACAATAACTTTCTCCTTGTTTAGCCTAGTGAGTGGAACATCAGTGTGTCTGACTATAGAGTCACCTATGACTACAGTGTTGGGTATGTTATGCCTTATGGGCTGTAGTTGAGTGGCACACTGAGTATATGTGCTATGTGTCTTTTGAGTTGTGTTGGGGGGTGGAGGTTGCTTGCATTTCTGCTTTGGAGGTCTCAGTTGTTTGGGCAGATTTTTACTGAGAGCCTCCGTGAATGTAGGTGTATGTTTTATGCTTCTGTGTGTATGTTTTGGTGGTGTAAGTTTTGAGGGACTATGTGATGAGTGTGGTGCGGTGCATGTGTGTACCTTCTCCTCTTGATTGTCTAGTCCAGTCTTCGGTGAAGAGAGCTTTGCTTCCAGTTTGGCTATATAAGTGCATCTCTCACAGGTTCTAGTGTTGGGTGGTAGGAGGAGAGGGTTGCCTGTGTACATGAGGCAATTGCTGCATTGCCCCAAGATGCCCAGATTCATCAGGTAGACAGGCCTTGTCTTAGGCCTTCCTCTTTTCCTCTTAGCTGGCAGCTCCATCCTTAGGATCCTTTTCCCAATATACCCATCAACCATCCTCAGCACATGTCCAAACCAACACAATCTCGCCTCTCTGACTTTGTCTCCAAACTGTCCAACCTGAACTGACCCCCTAATATACTGATTCCTAATCCTGCCCATCCTTGTCACATCCAGTGCAAATCTTAACATCTTTAACTCTGCCACTTCCAGCTCTAACTCCTGCCTTTTTGTCAATGCCACCGTCTCCAGCCCATACAACATAGCTGGTCTCACTACCCTCTTGTAGACCTTCCTTTTCACTCTTACTGGTACCCGTCTGTCACAAATCACTCCTGACACTCTTCTCCACCCACTCCACCCTGCTGTACTCTCCTTCACCTCTCTTTCACACTCACCATTACTCTGAACTGTTGATTCCAAGTATTTAAACTCATCCACCTTTACCAGCTCTACTCCCTGCATCCTCACCATTCCTCTGCCCTCCCTCTCATTCACACACACATATTCTGTCTCATGGAGAATGTAATGAACATTAAAAATATTAAAGTAAGAGCCAACCAAAAACCATGGTTAAACAGCAAGATGTATGAGTTGCTGAGGGAAGAAACACTGATTTTTGGGGAAAAGATAAGAAATGTCTGAATGTGGCAAGGGCTAATCTAAAAAAGGGTATCAAGGAGGCCAACAGGGAGTATGAAAAGAGGATACAAGGATGATTCGAAGATGTGAAAGACTCAAGAAGCCTGTGGCATGGTATTCAACAGCTAACTGTCTACAAGACATCACTGTCTGCTGCCTACAACAATATTGCCCGATTTGCCACTAATTCTACTTTTAGAACTCACCACTGCCAAAACTTAAGGCAACTACGATGGCTAGAGCTACAAAACCAAATTCTATTTCAACAAATCTCCTTAGCCCACAAAATCCTTTACAAACCCATAAACACACCCATTCTCACATCACTTATCACTCCATACTGCAATCTTAAAAGCCTTCGCTTCTCCGACAAACTACTTATATCAACTAGTAAACCCAATAACTCAGCTGGCAAATCCTTGTTCTTCAGCACAGTAGGAAAAACCTGGAATACTCTTCCTCACAATCTCACAGCAATCTCCTCTCTTCCCTGCTTCAAATCCCAACTCAAAACACATCTCAAAACCCACTGGCTCTGCCCCTGTAGCAACCCTGACTAGATTACCTTGGGTATCTAGGTACTCTCAACTTCTCTGCTGTAAATAACTACCTTTCCTCAGGTATCTAGGTACTAGAAAAAATTCTTTACATTTTTTTTTTCTTTTTTACTTTCTCTAGCTCTAGAAACTCCTAACAAAATACACTCACTATTTTTCTCAACTTCTGCCTTTTAATATCTAATGATTTTGACATATATATTATAACCATGTCTGATGTTTTACCTGATATTACAAATGCTTGCATGTGGAGCTTTTCTCCCCGGGCCTCGGCTGAAAATGGACATAAATCCAGTTGGACCAGCCCGGTCAACAAATGTAAAATAAAAAAAAAAAAAATAAAGACCAAGTCGGCCCAGTGTGATGATAGCACTGAATTTCTGGACAGTCTAAATGTATTTTATGGCAGGTTTGAAGTTAAAAACTACATGGAGGCTATAAAGCTTCTCAATGACCAAAATGAGGCAGTACTCAACTTCAATGCTGTGGGTGCAAGGAACCAACTGAGGAAAGTGAACCTCAGGAAGGCTGCTGGCCTGGATAACAATCTGAAGAAAGTACTGAAAGGTTGTGCAGACCAACTATGCATAGTCCTGATGGACATCTTCAATACCTCACTTGTCCAGGAAAAAGTACTAGCATGCTTCAAAGTTACCAGCATTATCTCTTTGCCCAAAAAGGCCAACTTCACCTGCCTAAATGATTAAAGGTCAGTGGCCCTTGCATCAAATGTAATGAAATTCTTCAAAAGACTGGTTAAAAGGCATTTGACTGCAGCACTACCCCAATCCTTTAACCTGCTGCAGTTTGCCTACTGGGCAAATAGATCAACTGCTGATGTCATTTCAGTGGCACTTCATCTCACATTCGAGCATCTTGAAGAGAAGAACAACTATGCCAGGCTGTTGTTCGTAGATGTCAGCTCAGCATTCAATATGGTGATTCCAGTGCAATGTATAGAAAAGCTAATCAACCTTGGCATAAATAAAGGGCTGTGCAACTGGATTCTTGATTTCCTGACTGGAAGACCACAAACACTGTGCTGGTAACAACACTTCAGTGAGTATTGCAATCAACACCGGCGTACCTCATGGCTGTGTGTTAGGTCCTCTACTGCTCACAGTCCTTACCTATGACTGCTCTGTGAAAGCTAGCAATAACCACATCATCAAATTTGCAGATGACATCACAGTGGTGGGACTCATACGTGGTGATAATGAGAGTGGGTATAGGAATGAGGTCATCTCCCTGACTGAATGATGCATTAACAGCTATTTAGACCTGAAAGTCAGTAAAACAAAGGAAATCATTATTGACTTCAGAAAGAACTCTGCCATGCCCCTTCCCCTCAAGATCAATGGTGAAGAAGTAGAGATGGTCCAAACTACAAAATTCCTGGGGATACATATATCATAGGATCTTTCCTGGACTACAAACACAGGTCAGCTAATTAAAAAAGCCTGCCTGTAACTACACTTCCTAAGAAGGCTTAGAAAAGCAAAGCTCTGTAGGAATGCTCTAAATACCTTTTGCAGGGAGCTATTGGCAGCATTATCACCATCAACTGCACTGTATGATTTGGTAAAACAAACTGGCCGAAAGGAAGAAGCTGCAAAGAATAATAAGAACAGCAGAAAAGATTGTGGGCCCTAGTCTTCCTACCTTACAGGAACTTGTTGAAATGAGATGTAAAAATAGGTCCCACAAAATACTGAGTGCCACTTCTCATCCCGCACATGGTTGGTTCACTAAACTTGCATCTGGTAGAAGGTTACAGAGTATCTGCTGCAGGACTTCCAGATTCATCAACATTTTTTATCCAACTGCAATAAGACTCATTAATGCAGATGTAAATCTGGAAGTATCAAAAATATAATAGATTGTTATGCTTTCATTCTTTTCTGTTTTTCATACAGTAATTCTGTTATTGTATACTAAAATTAATATATTCTCATTCAAGTGCCATTCCAATCAATTTCTTATGTGCAGTATCACCCAGTCTCATCTCTGTGTATAGTGTACTTTTCTTTTCATGTGTTAATCATCTAGTACTCAGTGTTGTCCAGTGTATATAAACAGTGTACAAGCATGCATGTCAGCTAGCTAGTCATTTACTTTTGCACTATAGTTATTGGTTATTGTTTAATACCTACCATGTCTTGTCTTTTTGTGTATGTTTTTTTCCAGTAAAAGAGCTAACACTCAAAAGTTTGTTTAGGTAGCACTTGTGTTTCCTAAATGGTGATAAAGTTTCTTTGAATCTTTGAAGGCATAATTGAAAAACTCTCAGTTAGCACAGAATTTCCAGACAGAAGATATACAAAAAAGATTAAGAGAGAAAGTAGATGAAAGTAAGAAGATGAAAGTAGATGGCATGACCAGACAGGAGGAGATGGCAACCACACACACAACAATCCCAGTCCCACATAGACCTACCACAACTGCAAACCAAACACATAAAAACACAAAGACATACTCGGAGGCTCTAATAAAAAACTTACCAAAACAACAGAGGCTCCCAAAGCAGACATCCAAAAATCCACCACCTCAAAACAAAACACATGCAACACATACTTCAATAAATCAGTGTGTCGACCAATCGCAGCCCTTAAGGCCAAACACCTTGCCTGATACACTAGTAATAGGTGACTCCATAGTCAGACACACTGATGTCCCACTGACCAGGCTGAACAAGGAGAAGGTGACTGTGAGCTGTCTATCGGGAGCTAGGATCCGCCACATAACACATGCACTCAGGTCACTCCAAAGCAAGTACAAATATGACTCCGTCATTGTCCATGCTGGTGTGAATGACCTGAGACGCACCTCCCTGGACTACATGAAAAGAGACATAGAGGAGCTCTCCGATTATGTTGCCCAGGCTGGTATGACCCTGACCCTGAGCAGCATCTTGCCCTCACCAAGAATGATACCACAATACAAAGACAAGATGATCAGCTTTAACAATTGGCTCAAGTACTGGTGTCATTCTAAGGGGATCCAATGTCTGTCTGCCTGGGATGATATGTTGGACAAGCCACGCTGCTTCAAGGGATGGCTTACACCTGTCACCACTGGGCTTCCGGATATTGGCTAAGGCTCTTGCCACCCCATAGTGCCTTTTTAGGCAAGGCTCAAAAGACAAACCCACCTCCTTAGAAAACAAAAATGGAAAAAACTAAGGGTAATGCTGCTCAACACCAGAAGTCTAAATCTCAAGATGCAGGCACTTGATGCACTCCTCAGCATGGAGAACATTGATGTCTGTGCAGTAACTGAAACCTGGTTCAAGGCTCCTGAGAGCACCCCAGCTACCAGGCTATACCTCGTATCATGCTTTTCGCCACAAAACCCGGGCGAACCACAAAGGAGGGGAGTGTCCATATTCATAAAGGACACCCACACCTCCAGGTTAGTAGCAACACATGAAGCATCAGAGACCATACAGGTGCAATTAACCATAGGCAAAACTGCTATACAACTGGTAGCATGTTACAGACCACCCTCCCAATCTCAAGAACCCCACTCAGCCTTCCTGAAGACATTGGAGGATATGAATGTATCACAAAATACCATCATACTGGGAGACTTCAACTACCCAAACATAGATTGGGTACATTATTCTAGCCCTAATACCCTATCCCAAAGGTTCCTGGAATTCATAAATTCAAATGCACTGGAACAACTAGTCACCTCTCCCACTAGGGAGATAATATACTAGACCTGATCATCACAAACATGGGGACAAAATGCTCCACACGAAGTATACCCCTCACTAGTGAGATCTGACCACAAACTAATCACCCTGGATATACATATCCCACCTCCACCCCAGCACAAAAGACCACAGTGAAAAACTTCTCAAAAGCAGACTTCACTCTTCTTAAGACTGAGATGGTATCCTTTAAGCCCACTGTGCCAGTGGATACCACATCCCACAATGCCGAATCCTTCACAAATGCTTTCTATGGACATCTCCAAGAATGCATGGATCATGCAATCCCAAACAAATCCAAGTCCCTCTCCACCAAATGTAAGCGTCCTGTCTGGTGGACCTCAGCCATAAACAAATTGTATAACAAAAGAAGGATGCTACTGCACGTCAGAGTGAAATCCCATGAAGGGAAGACATCTCTGATCAACATTAGCAAAAAACTACATTCTCTCATAAAAACATCCAAGGCAAACTTTGAGAGAAAAATCACTAAGGACACTAAAGATAACCACAAAGCCTTCTTCAGCTATGTTAGAAACCTGGGCGGAAACCCTCAGATATGCTCAGAGTTGGTTCACAACAACAAAAAATACACTGAACCCACAGATATTGCTAACATTCTGGCTGACAGGTTCAGTGCAAATTTCTCCCCTCCTTCACCCCCAAAAGAAGAAATACTTATCCCAGCTGAATGTAATCTCCCTGTCATCTCAGATGTCCAAGTGAGAACCACCCTAAACGAAGCAAAAAACACAGCATCAATGGGACCTGACGGTATCCCGGGGTGCGTGTTACGTGAACTCCAAGAGGAGCTAAACCCACACATAAAAATGCTTTTTAACCTTAGCCTTACTTCAGGATATGTACCTGAACACTGGCGTACAGCAACAGTGGTCCCACTTCACAAGGGGGGTGCCTCTACAGACCCTGGAAACTACCGCCCCATAAGCTTAACTAGCCTGGTCTGCAAAGCTATGGAAAGAATCATTATGGAACTCATAAACAGAGACATAGGGGACCTACAGACACTTGACCCCACCCAGTTTGGCTTTGTAAAGGGCAGGTCCTGCCTTTTAAACCTGGTTGACTTTTTCCAAACAGTCACTAGAGTCATTGATGAGGGCAAAGCAGTCCATACAGCATACCTGGACTTGGTTAAGGCCTTCGACACAATACCCCACTCAGGCATCATAGATAAGCTAAACAGCTTAAAAGTAAACCCTTATGTCACTAGATGGGTTGCAAACTGGCTAAAGGACAGACCCCATAAAGTTAAAATCGCTGGAGCAATGTCAGACTCAAAGCCAGTCACAAGTGGTGTCCCACAGGGATCTGTCCTGGGACCCCTCTTGTTCGGCATTTATTTCTCAGATGTTAAAGCAAACATGGGAGGGCTGTGGCTGACAAAGTTCGCAGATGACTGCAAACTAGGCGCCATAGTCGATACACCAGCAGACACACACATCCTACAAAAAGGCCTCACTGAAACGGACAACTGGTGCCGTAGTCACGGCCTAAAACTAAATGCCAAAAAATGTATAGTCATCCCTTTTGGAAAAAACAAAGTACCCACAAATTATCACATAGACAGCAGCCCACTGAGTACGGAAAAAGTAATCAGAGACCTAGGGACCCAAGTAGACAGCGACCTCTTATTTGACACCCACGTTGCCAAAGTGGTTAGAAAAACATTCTACCTTGCACACCTCATCATGAAGGGATTCACATCCAGATCCAAGGATGTCATTGTACCCCTATATTCCTCCCTCATCAGACCCATGATTGAGTACAATGCCCCATTCGGTATGTACCTCACCCGGCATTTGCAACAGCTGGAGAGACCACAAAAGTACCTCATCAAAAGGATCAAGGGTCTCCAACATATGTCTTATTCTGCCAGACTAAAGAAACTTCAGCTCTATTTAGTAGCATACCGCCTGCTCAGAGGTGATCTCTGCCTGACGTACGAGGCCATGTCCAATCAGGATCTGATGGACATGCTCCACCTCAAAAAATCCAAATCCATCAGGACCACGAGAGCTAAAGACTTAAACCTCGGCACAAGTATGAATAGGACATGCTGGAGGGATAGATTCATAACCCAGAGGCTTCCCATGCTTTGGAACAGGATCCCAGTTCGTATTTGGCAGAGCCCCTCACTGACTCTCTTCAAGAGAAATCTTGATGAGTGGAAGGGAGATCGTAAGTTTACCCCAGGGGTCACATCTGTGTCACTGCTAGACAGGGGCACAGTAAACTAATTCTATTATATAAGGGGGCCTTCATTGTGTCACTACTAGACAGAGGCACAGTATTCTAGATTTATTCTGTACATTTTTGTACCATTTCATGGGGTGGCAAAAGCCACATCACTATGGCTAGGCTTACAAATGCCCCAGGGCAGATAGCCTAGTACTATACTATGAAACTATGAAACTATGAAAGAAAAACACTTCCAATAGAAAAACTGTCAGAAGCGTCAAATAAAAATTTATGTTCATTAATACAACAGATATATGAAAACCATTACACAAGACCAAGAAACCTCGATCCATTTGGATAAAGAAGCATCTGAGGAAGTGCAAAAATATAAAGAACAAAATCTAGAGACTTTTGAAAGGTATAAACAAGAAATATGGACATGGGAAAGAAAGAGAGATCTGACATGGTACAATATTTATGCAAAGGAGAAAACCAAGTTAATCAACACAAAAAAGGCAGCCCCAAAGATATTCACAGAAAAATGCAGGCAAAGGCACGCAGATATGGAAAATTTCACAATAAAAAAAAAAAAACAAAGAGGGAATGTAGAACAGAAAATTAGCAAAGTAGAAATTAAAAAAATAGAAGTTGAAGTTATGGTCTACTTGCAAAGTGAAGGACTTAGTGTAGAAAGTCTAACACAGGTTGCATCACAGCATGATGGAACAAGTCTCCAAAGTATGGAGAAACAGGAAGATCAGAAAACATCTGAAGAAGAAATGTGGACATGCGAAAGAAAAAGAGATTTAATATGGTGTAATATTTATGTAAAGTAGAAAACAAAACTAATCAGTCGAAAAAGAGCAGCACCAGAGATAATTGAAGAGAAATATAAGCAAAGACATCTGGAGATGAAAAATTTTACAGTACAAAAAATAAGAAAACAAAGAGGAAAAGTACAAAAGAGGATTTGTAATGAAGAAGTTAAAGAAACAGAAACTGAAATTATGGATTACCTGCAAAGTGAAGGATTTAGTGTAGAAAATCCAACTTTAGAAAACACCACAGCAGAACAGAGCAAAGGATCCCCAAATTAAGGAGAAACCAGTGGAGCAAGAAACATCTGATCAGTTGCCATATGAAGATAATTTGGAGCCTTCCATACAAAACCAGTACAAATGTTCAGCTGGAGTTGCACAGCAAGCGAAGGAACAGGAACCTGCGGCAACTCTGACACAGTCAATGTTCTGGAGAGATAAGACGGTGAGGTCCCATATGATAGAACAATAGATGACACAGGATGAAACTGAAGAGAATGTGGGACAGGAAGATGCTCTGGAACTTTCTATAAAATGCTCACAGGAAATGGAGAACAAAGAATGTGCCCTCAGTTTAGAAGAAAATGATCTAAGAGAAGAGATGCTTGATCTAATAGAGATGGACAGACATATTAAGATCAATGAAAGGTATAGACTACAGAAAGTCAATAAAACCAAAAAAGTTAGAAGTTTGATAAAATAAATGAACACAGTAATTAGGACTGTCCTTAGAGATTCATGCGAATCTGCAACTAAAGTAATAGATAAAGTCTAACCAAAAAAGCAAAGGGTAGTAAGTGAAAGGCAGGGGAGAAATCGAATGCCATTATGAAAGTACTAAATAGAGAAAATTATAAAACAATAAGACAAGGTGTCACTGGTAGAAGAGTACAGAAACGGAGCAGTGGTGCAGCGGTATCGTTGTCACCTCACAGCAAGAGCTTCTCTAGTTCAATTCTCAGCTGAGATGCCTTCTGTGTGGAGTCAGCATGTTGTTCTTGTGACTTTCCTCCCATATTACGAAGACATACATCTGGAGCGTTTCTCTCTGGGCCTCTGCTGAAAATTGGCTTTGTTCCAAGTTAGACTTTTCCAGTTAAATGTTAAAAAAAAAGAGGGGACAGATTAACAAAAATACTCAGACATGATAAAAACAATGTACAGTATCACCAGATCAGGATCTGTTGTGCACTGTTGCAAATAATAAATGTTAAAAAAAAAGAGGGGACAGTTTAACAAAAATACTCAGACATGATAAAAACAATGTACAGTATCACCAGATCAGGATCTGTTGTGCACTGTTGCAAATAATAAACTAAAAATATCATCACAAGCAGAAAAACTTAGAAGATATGCAGCGAAATATAAAGGAAAAGTACAAAATAAGCAATTTATTGATGACTCAAAAAGTTTTATAGAGAATTGAAAAACAAGGCAAAAGGAATTGAAACACCACCAAAAAAGAAGAAATAGATGTGTTTTGGAAAAATATCTATGAAGATACTTTGGAGCATAACAACAATGTTAAATGGATAGAAGTAAAATAAAGAATAAGAAATTCAAATGTGCAGGATATGAAATGGGATGAAGTAGCTGCCACTGAGACTGAAAGAATGTTAAGAAAAGTTCTTAATTGGAAAACTCAAGGTCCAGATGCAGTACCTAACTTCTGGCTAATAGTATTAATAGCTTGACATGAAGATTTAGCCATGAGTAAGAACTACATATATATATATATATATATATATATATATGTATATATATATATATATATATATATATATATATATATATATATATATATATGTATATATATATATATCTGCACCCCACACAGACACAAGCCTGGTTAACAACAGGAAAAAACAATACTCCTACTTAAGAGTGAAATTGCAAGCTATCCTAAAAACTATAGACCGATAACTTGCCTTCTGATGACATATAAACTATACACTGGAATTAATGCTGACAGAGTTTATAGTCATTTTAAAAAAGTCAATCACGGCAACAGAACAAAAGGGTAATAAAAGAAAGTCATATGGAAGAAAGGATCATTTATTGTTAAATAAAGTCATAATGGAGAATTGTAAAAAGGGGAAGCATCGAAGTATGGCATGGATAGACTACAAAAAAGCATTTGACAGTATCTCACATTCATGGATAAAAGAGTGCTTAAAAATGTGTAAGATACACCCTACACTAATCTATTACATTACAGTGACCATGAAACAGTGGCAAACCACTTTTAGGAAGTTCTAGTGTAAAATTAAAAATGAAAGTGCTTAGAGACTCTTTCTTCACTGGCTTATGTGGAATTGTTTGAAGTTTGTTGGGTAATAGAAACCCAAAAGATTTAGAGAAATTAAAAAATTAGGGATTAACCCTTATGTCACTAGAGGGATAACTAATTGGCTCACTGACAGAACACATGCTGTCAAAGTTGGTGACTCCACCTCTACCAGTAGACCGGTCACTAGTAGAGTACTAAAAGGTTCTGTGCTGAGTCCTTTACTGTTTGGAATCTACTTCTGGGAAGTCCAGGCAAAATTAGATGGCCCTTAACTTACCAGGTTCGCTGATGATTGCAAATTGTATGCAATAATTGAGTTCCTCAATGATGTAAATATACTACGGGAAGGTCTAACACAGACAAATGACTGGTGCTAAAGCCACGGTTTAAAACTAAACACAAAAAAAGTGCATTACTATTCCCTTTGGCAAAGTAGAATTCCCTGCTAAATACAGGATTGACAACACCCCCCAAGCTCAAACTCAGTGGTGTGAGACCTAGAGATACAGGTAGACAGCAATCTCAACTTTGACCACCAAGTTTCCTCTATGGTAAGGAAAGCATTCTATGTTGATCACCTCATAAGTAAGGGCATCACATCCAGGTCTAAGGATGTTATAGCCCCACTGTACTCAACCCTCATGCTTCATTTTGCAGGTACCTCAATAGACACCTGTAGCAATTGGAGAGATCACAGAGGTTCCTCACCAAGAACATACAGGGCCTCTAAACCATGAAGTACATGGATAGACTAAAAGCCCTGTCACTGTACACTGTATTGCATAGGCCACTGAAAGTAGACTTGTGTCTGGCCTACTGGGCAGTCTCCAACCCTGCCCTGATGAATATGCTTCAGATTCACAAATCTAATGGCACAAGAGTCAGTCACACTAGAGATCTTAACCTAGCCTGTAACATTAACAAAACATGCTGGAGAGACAAATGTGTTTCCCAGAGACTGCCTTTCCTCTGGAGCAAGCTTCCAATTTACGAGAAGCAGAGCTCCTCACTGAACCTCTTCAAGTGCAACTTAGACAAATAGATGGGAGACCGCAAATTCACCCCAGGGATGGCATCCATGTCCTTCATGGACAGGAGGAGTTAGTGTAGATCATAGACTAGCTCTGCAAAATATGTTCACTTAATAAGTGCGGATGGGACAACTTGGAATGAACATGGCTAGGCTTGTAAGGGCTCTAGGACTGCTAGCCTAGTAACCTCTTAAGAACCTATGAACCTAGAAGAGAAAATAATGCATCAAGAAACAAAAAACATTTTAAATCAATTGATAAATTATAAAGTCAGTATTTATGTCATAAATGATAACATGGCACAGTGGTGCGGCAGCTAATATTATTGCCTCAAAGCAAGAGGTTCTCCATTTAGATTCTCAACTAGAGTGCCTTATGTGTGGAGTCTGCATGTCCTCCATGCATTCATGTGGGTTTCCTCCAGTTGCTCCAGTTTCCTCCCACATTCCATTGATATATGTCTGGAGCATTTCTCCCTGGGCCTCCGCAGAAAATGGGCTCTGTCCCAATTGACTTTCCCGGTAAACAAATGTTAAATAAAACATTCAGCATTAGACAGAGGCAGTAGAAAATAATATCACTAATGCACTTTAATCGCAATCGCAAAACTTCCAAGGTCACAGCTGGTAGAAAAAGGAATATGAGGCTAGAAGAGCTTAACTAGTTCTAAACAATAGGTTAAAACAATAAACATTATTGTTTCTTTATTAATGCCACCAAGGGTCAGAGTCCATAAAGTTCACGAAACTCAGTGGATTGTGAAAAATTCCATGCAAGATTAGCAGTTAACCAAGTAACATGCAAATATGCTCTGGCCTAAGGAGAATACCTCAGCATAAGGCAGACATACCCAGCGATGTCAGCAACACCACATTTAGTCATGCCGTATCTGTATTCCTGCAAAACTCGGTCATAAAGAAATATATGTATGTGCCTTTGTACTGCACACCTATGAAAGGTATACAAGCCCAACAGAAGTTTCAGTGATAAGCAGAAAATACTAAAAGACAAATGTGTATCAGTCATTATGTCTGAAAAGTGACAAGTATCTGCAAGCAATTACAGATATCATCATAATATCTAGTCAGACCTATATAAATATATCCATCACAATTTGCAAAATCTGATGTAATGCATACAATTTCTAATAAGAAATTAGTTAATTAAGGTGAAGGCCAATCATGGCCCCATCATCACTGCTAACAGTAGCTAACAAGGGGTGTGGGACACATGGGGGACACCAGTAAAGCACACATCTGGGGAAATAGGGTGATAGAAAAGAAGATGTGGGGTGACAGTGAAGAAGAATGACACACATGAAGTTTGATAATATAGAAAGGTCAGAGGGAAAGACGGGGGGGTATGGGCAATGTTTTTTGGTGGGACTATACACTTTTTTTTGTTTTTTGGAGAATAGAAGGCAAATGGAAAAATAACAGAAGGTGGACAAAAGAGCAGGTGTAAACATATAACAACTATCACAACGCATGACAGACAAAGGTTGGCTATACACATATAAGGGAAATGTAAGGTACACAGGCAGCACACATATAGACTATATAACACAGGTTAAGGAAAAATGACCAACAGGTTAGGGATGCATACCAGCTGTGGTGCAACACAAAATATATATATATGTGTACCAATGTTCAAGTCATTGTGAGATGTTGAAGACTGAGTTACAGTCATACCAGAATAACTATGACTGATAATAGGTGTAGTAGGCTGTGGTGGTGCAGCGATTAATGTTGTCGCCTCACAGCAAGAGGTTCTCCGGTTCGATTCTCAGCTGGAGTGCCTTCTGTTTGGAGTCTGCATGTCCTCCCCGGGGTCAAGTGACATTTAAAGACATGCAGGCAGGTGCGTGCTTGAATGGATGTGCCTTCATTGAAGGTTGGGCATCAGGCTGGCACCTTGGCACCGTAAAAATCTACTGCCAATCATAAGTGGACCGGAGCTCTGCTGTGGTCACTCCTAACTGGGAAAAGCCGAAAGATAGTGTGTGTTGGAGGATACTAAATGGGGAGGGCCATCACTGCAGTACAGAATGGATGTCAAATATAATCATCCACTAGGATGTCAGCAGTGCAAGTGTAAGCCAGGCAACAGCATGAATGAGCAAATGCAGACAAAGAAATGCAGGAGAAGACAAGCATAGGGTGGGCTAAAACCTCCAACCCTGCATGCAAAAGACAAACAACCAAGCACAGTGCCAAACAGCAAAACATTAATGTGGCTTTGTAATAAATAAGTATACACACCACAAAAATAAGACATATGCCATGTCAGTGGAAACACAGATGGTTTGTCAGGTATACAATGTAGATATGTGACATGCAATGGAATTACATAAGCCAAACAGAAAGAAGGCTTATCAATCACACCCACACCAATGACATATAATATGAAGTAAATGGTGATAATAAACATATGGTTAATGAAAGTTAAGGAATGCGAGCATTTGCATAGGCAGGAAGCATAGTAATGTCTGGGTAATGCATAACATACAAAAACAACATGGAATCTACTTAACTGCCTCCCCCTTGTGTGCATGACTTGTATGTGTATAATACCCTTTATGGTGGCACAAGGTTATATTGCACCAGTAAACGTACATTACAAAGATAATACCTTACAGGAAAGTAAGCATCCACATAGCATATGCTATGTATATGTGAAACACAGACCAAAACTATAAGGTAGAAGGGATATGGACAACATAGGGCCACATTAGTAAGAAAATCCCAGCAAGACAAAATAGGCACAGAATAAAGCAGGACAACCACAGCTAAGGAGACTCAGTGCACATGCATGTGTCCACAACACAAGATAGACTGCAAGTCCTCACAAGGTACATTGAAGCAAACCTCCAAAATCTGACACCTGTACAGACTGCACTGGGGATGGCTATAAACATGTCTGTGTGCAAATGAATAAAAAACACAGGAATGTGCAACACTTAAACAGCAAAGGTCATGGGCATGCAACAAAGGTAGGTCTGAGTATCACATATCAGTATATACTGCCATGTAAACATCATACAACAAATGACACAATCATCATTATTGATAAAAATATCGACGTACATGTGTAAGTCTGATCAAAGGACAGTCCTGTGTATGTAGGAACAACACAAAAACCATGGAATAAGTGCACTTAACCAGTTACATATTACAAAGGTGGTTGCGTGTTAATCATGTTATGGCCATACATATGTACATCCATATTAATCAGTGTATATGTACTACAAATGCATACACACAGGTACGTATGCCAACCCATGTATACGTGTCCTAATATAAGCTATGTTCAAAAAGACTGGTTATTGATATAAGCAATATGTGAATATGGATAAAAATGGAGTCATGAATAATGCTAAGGAAAGCATCACCTGTGTATATTCACTAAGGGACAAGGGTATCACAAGGCAGAATGTGAATGATACATGTTCATATGTACCTGTCTCAGTAGTTTAAAGCAACATGGCAGAATAATTGCCAGTACATGGCACACTCAAGGTCATTGTGTCAGTGGGACAGCATGACCCAAGTATGTTACATAAGTTACAAAATAAATGACATCAATCAATGCACAAATTGATGCAATGCATACACTTGGGTAACGTTCAAATAAACACACTTGACTGACTTCATTGTCTTATGTAAGAAGAATGGAAATAATGTAGCATGTGAGCTGCTGTCATATGCAGGAACAACACAAGCAGAATAATCATGTCCTGCTCACATTATGCTAACTGCAACAGTCATCTGTCACATACAGAGTGTGTTAGACATAATATTATTATGCTACACTACATGCATAGGAGTACACACACACATACAGCTTGAAGGAGTAACACCCCTGACCATATGGAACAATACATATAATGAACATGTAAATAATAATGGTAATGCACGTGTCCTTTGGTAATGTGTGTCATACTGCAGCAGCAAGATAAAGCCACTTTATTTTGCTTTTGCCTTTTCTTAAAAGTACTCAGTTGCATTTATTCTGCTCGATTTATTACTGCTTGGTAGTAGCCTGATTAAATTGTAACTGTTACTCTAAGCCTTTTGGTATAAGCTCCAGACCAGTTGTTTTACATTAGGAAGGTTTGTAGTCTGCACTGTTGTGGCATGACAGGTAACTTACATCCTTCTAAGTTGGGAATTTCTGATTGAAGGCTCAGTGTCTGTTATTCTAAAAGTGTATTAGTTCTGGTTAAAGCACTTGGGCTTCAGGACAGTTATTTTTCATTAAGAAGGTTTGTGGTCTGCACTCTTGTGGGAGGAGAGGCTAGATTCTGCCCTTCTGAGCTGGGAATTTCTGGTTAAAAGCTTATTGTGCCTGCTTATTTGAACTGTTTCTTTCTGAAATTGGTGCACCTTGGTTGCTGTAGCATAGACTAGATTCAGGCCTGCTGAATATAGCTTTGTTTGTATAACCTGAGCATTAATCCAAGCCATCTCTTTTGGAGAAGGTTCCACTGCACCCTAGTGGCAGGAGTGTGCAGTTACAACTTGTCTGAAGACTGCTGGAACAGGACTCAGTTTTGAGTTTTTTTACTGGTAAACTGGGTAATTTGTTTAAATCAGTTTGCTCGTTTTCTATTGTTATATAAAAAAATTGCACTTTATTCATCTGCTTTTACTGTATTTGTGTTTCTTCCTACTTAATTTTGCTTTTGCTCCTTGTTCTTAAAAGTACTCAGTTGTATTTATTCTGCTGCATTTATTACTGCTTGTTAGTAGCCTGATTAAATTGTAACTGTTATTCTAAGCCTTTGGTTTAAGCACTTGGGCTTCACACCAGTTGTTTTACATTAAGAAAGTTTGTGGTCTGCACTGTTGTGGCAGGACAGGTAGCTTACATCCTTTTAAGTTGGGAGTTGCTGATTGAAGACTCAGTGTCTGTTATTCTAAAAGTGTATTAGTTCTGGTTTAAGAACTTGGGCTTCAGGCCAGTTATTTTACATTAAGAAGGTGTGACATAGACTAAATTCAGACCTACTGAATCTAGCTTTGTTTGTATAACTGGAGCACTAATCCAGACCATCTTTTTTGGAGAAGGTTCCTCTGCATCCTAGTGGTAGGAGTGTGCAGTTAGAACTTATCTGATCGACGACTGCTAGAATGGGGCTCAGTTTTTATCTTTTTATTAGTTAATTGGTTAATTTGTTTAAATCAGTTTGCTCATTTGCTACTGTTATATTAAATATATATATATATATATATATATATATATATATATATATATATATATATATATATATATATATATATATATATACTTTATGCATTGTCGCTTAGCTAGGGTTAAAGTATTCCCGGCACCATAAAGTCTGCTGTTCAAAATTTCCCTTAGAACTAGCCAGTTTTTTAGATTTAGCACTAAAATCTGTTTCTTTGAGCTCAGCACTTGTTCAGAATTCATTGTAAGCACTAAATAAGCTACAAAATTACTACAGCCCTCAACCTTCCTCACTTGTTTAGATGAAAACAGTTTTTAGTACTTAATAAATAAGCACCTATCCAGGTATTTCTAAGTGTCAGCTCCCGGTGTTTTCTACTGTCTACCTGATGAATCTGGGCATTTTGGGGCAATGCAGCAATTGCCTCATGTACACAGACAAGCCTCTCCTCCTACCACCCAACACTACAACCTGTGAGAGATGCACTTATATAGCCAAACTGGAAGCAAAGCTCTCTTCACCCAAGACTGGACTAGACAGTCAAGAGGAGAAGGTAAACACTTGCACTACACCACACTCATCACATAGTCCCTCAAAACCTACACCACCAAAAGACAGACATAGAAATATGAAACACACACCTACATTCACAGAGGCTCTCAATAAAAATCTGCTCAAGAAACAGAGACCTCCAAAGTAGAAACACAAGTAACCTCCACCCCCCAACACAGCCCAAATGACTCATAGCCCACAAACTCAGTGTGCCACTCACCCACAGCCCATAAGGCATAACAATGTACCCAACACTCTAGTCATAGATGACTCTATAGTCAGGCACACTGATGTTCCATTCACCAGGCTAAACAAGGAGAAAGTTACTGTCAGCTGCCTGTTGGGTGCCAGGATCCGCCACATAACGCACACACTCAGGTCACTCCACAAGTACAAATATGACCCTGACATTGTCCATGTTGGTGTGAATGACCTGAGACATACCTCCTTGGACTACATGAAAAGAGACATGGAGGAGCTCTCCAATATTGTATCCCAGGCAGGTATGACACTAGCCCTGAGTAGCATCCTGCCATCATCCAGAATGATACCACAGTACAAGGACATAATGACTGACTTCAACAATTGGCTAAGCTTCTGGTGTCATTCTAAGGGGATCCACTATCTGTCTGCCTGGGATGACATGATCGACAGACCACAATACTTTGCCAGAGATGGCCTGCACCTGTCACCCTTGGGATTCCTGATACTGGCTAAGGCTCTTGCCACCCCTATAGTGCCTTTTTTAGGCAAGGTCCAAATAATAAATTCACCACCTTAACAGGTACAAGCAAGCAAAATCTGAGGGTAATGCTACTCAATGCTAGAAGTCTAAACCTCAAAATGCATTCACTCGAGGTACTCCTTAAAATGGAGAACATCGACATCTGACAGAGACCTGATTCAAGGCTTCAGGGAGCACCCCTGTATTACCAGGCTATAATTCATACCACTAATTCATACTACACCTTTAGGCCACCTAACCTGGACTGAAACAATAAAGGCGGAGGCGTGTCCATATTCTTTAAGGATATCCACACCTCCAGGCTAGTTGCTCAACATAATACATCCGAGATTATCCAAGTGCAACTAACACTGGGCAAGACCGCAATCGAAATTGTAACTTGCTACAGATTCCCCACTATGCCCCAGGATTCCCACTCCTCATTTCTTGATACACTGGAAAATATTAGGGTACAACCCAACACCCTAATCATGGGTGATTTCATCTACCCCACCATTAACTGGGAAAACTACTCATGTACCAACTCTTTTGCTCAACATTTTCTGGAAATCGTAAATTTCAATGCCTTGGATCAACTTATACACACCCCCACCAGGGGCAGCAATATCCTAGACCTGGTCATTACCAACATGGGTGACCGGTGTTCCACTCCAGTGGTCAATTCCTTGTTGGTCAGATCTGACCACAAGCTAATCACCCTAGACATCTACATCCCGCCCCCACCCCCATTAGGGAAATCACCGTAAAAAATGTCTCCAAAGCCAACTTCACGCTTCTTAAGACAGAAGTGGCAAACTTCACAACACCCATGCAGACAGAGAATAGAGGTACAACTGCTGAATCCTACACAAATGCATGTTATAAGCACTTACACAAATGCATGGATCATGCTAACACTAACAGAACCAAGATGCTATCCTCCAAAAAAGGAAGCCAATCTGGTGGTCCCCTGCCATAAACAAACTCTACAACAGAAGAAAGAAACTGTTACAAAAAAGAGTAAAATCCCATGAGTGGAGGAACTCCCTGGTCAGCCTCAGTAAGAAGCTGAGATCCCTCAAAAAATCCTCCAAAGCTAGTTGCAAAAACAAAATCGCCACCGATTCTACAGACACCCACAAATCATTCTATAGATATGTCAAGAATCTCAATGGAAACACTCAGATCTGCTCTGAGTTACAGCACAATGGCACTAAATATACAGAACCAACTGATATTGCCAACATCCTGGCAGACAGGTTCAGTGCTAACTTCACCCCCTTCTCACCCCCTAAAGGGCCCATCTCTATACTGGAAGAATGCAAAGTTCCTGTAATCATGGCTGCACAGGTAAAAACCACAATCTCCAAATCCAAGAACACAGCATCCATGGGACCTGACAACATCCCAGGCTGCATTCTACATGAACTGCAGAATGAACTAGCACCCCACCTAAGCACCATGTTCAATCATAGTCTCACCTCAGGCTTTGTGCCCACTGAATGGTGCACAGTGATGGGAATCCCACTCTGCAAAGGGGGAGCCACCACAGACCCCGGGAACTACCGCCCCATTAGCCTAACGAGCCTGGTCTGCAAGGTCATGGAACGTATCATCATGAATCTTATACACAAAGACATTAGTAATCTCCAAACTCTGGACCCCACCCAGTTTGGGTTTGTAAAAGGCAGATCATGTCTCCTAAACATGATAGATTTCTTTGAAGCAGTCACCAAAGCTGTAGATGAGGGTAAGGTTGTTCACACAGCCTATCTAGATCTCACCAAGGCTTATGACACCATCCTCCACTCTGGCATTATAGATAAAATCACTAAACTAGGTATAAATCCCTATGTCACAAGATGGGTTGCCAACTGGCTCACTGACAGAACCCACACTGTGTATGTAGCAGAGTCCAAATCTGACTTCAGACCAGTGACAAGTGGAGTACCACATGGTTCAGTCCTGGGTCCTCCCCTGTTTGGTATCTACTTTTCTGAAGTACAGGCTAACACAGATGGTCTTTGGCTAATGAAGTTTTCAGATGACTGCAAACTAGGAGCCATAATCGAAACTCCTAACGATGTGGACATCCTACAAAAGGGCATCACGGAGACAGATGCCTGGTGTCAAAGCCATGGCCTCGAGCTCAATGACAAAAAGTGCATTGTCATCCCCTTTGGTAAAAACTCTGTACCCATGAGCTACCACATAGGCAGTTGTCTACTTAACACCAAAAGTGTGATAAGAGACCTTGGGACACATGTGGACAGTAGTCTTTCCTTTGCTAATCATATTGTCACAGTAGTCAGGAAATCCTTCTATGTGGCACACCTCATCACAAAAGGTTTCTCATCCAGGAAAAAAGAAGTTATTGTTCCCCTCTACTCGTCACTCATTAGACCCATTATAGAGTACAACACCCCTTTTGGTATGTACCTCACAAGACATCTACAACAACTGGAAAGGCCGCAGAAATACCTCACAAAGAGGATTACCAGCCTCAAACAGATGCCCTACGCAGACTGTCTCAAAAAACTCCAGCTTTACTCCATCGCATATCGCTTACTCAGAGGCAATCTCTGCCTAACATACAAAGCTATGTCAAACCCAAAGCTGTTGGACATGCTCCACTTAAAGAAATCCCAATCCCTCCGAGCTACACACTCTAGTAACATAAACCTCATCACTACAATAAACAGAGCATGCTGGAGGGATAGATTCCTGTCCCAGAGACTTCCCATACTCTGGAACAAACTACATATCTATATCAAACAAAGCTCCTCATTAGCACTCTTGAAGAAAAATCTTGATGATTGGATGGGAAATAGGAAATTCACCTCGGGGATCATCTCTGTGGTTCTGCTTGACAGGGACACAGGAAAATAATTATCCTGAGTGGTGAAAGCCAGGGTACCTTTTTGGCTAGGCTTATATAGGCCCTAGTGCCAATAGCCTAGTTCCTATGAACTGTGTGCAGTATACATTATGATGTGTATCAGAAAAGCATGACAGCAATATGGTATGTATGCACAATTGTGCTAAAGCCATAAATATTTGAATATGGAAAACACCATGTTGATAGCATAACAAAAATGGATCACACAGTTAATACTTATAGTCCTGAGGGACCACCCTGATGAGGTCAAATATCATGAAAGATCTCCTAGTGATCTCTCATAAGGAGTTGTACATGTCCCACTCCGTGTCCTGAAAGAAGTTGCCCATCAGGTCCCTCATCTGTGTCTTGATGACATCTACCACTATGTCCCAAATCTGGTTCTGAAAATTGCCTACCTGGAGTAGTGGCAGACATCTTCTACACTGAGCCGCAGGAAAAAATGGCAGGTTCAGGTCCCAATCTGTCATCACCATAATAGTCCCTGTCATGGTCATCATCCTGGCTGGCAGTGGACTGATGTATCATTGTCATTGTCCAGTTAGTAAGCTGACATGAGTCCCATGTACTGTCAGATTTTAGCACAGGAGCAAAACATTATACATACATAATAGGCATTAACCTAAAACTGATGAATAATTAATAATTCATACAAAACTTACACAATCTACATTTTGTAATTATTATGTTTGTGATGTTACACTACTGTCTGACCTCATCCAACTATAACACCTTATATGATGTCAGACATACACCCAGTCCATACTAAATTACAAAATGTTGTGTAACACTCATCACAGTCATATGTCAAAGATGTCTGTGATAAAACAGTCATTGATAAGGCATGCACATAAATGCATGTGCCAGTTAAAATACATTTCCATTGCATATGTGTAAAAGCAGAAATCATATGCACTGTGTGACAATGTATGCTGCACTGTTAAGGCATGTCTGTTACAAACTCTGACAGTAGCCATATGTGTATGTACAGTATAACAAACTAGAGATTACACAATGTGCAATAAATGTTACTGAATCATTATGAAGGTCCTGGAAAGGTGGTCACTCTCACAATTGTGCTATGTGTGTGAATGTAATTTACATGGCAAGACATCCTGCATTGCCACATCTATCTTTTGCTTCACAGTATGTATTGGTGTGCCACATGACACAATCAGCCTTAAAGACAGAGATCTGTAATGTCAGATGTGCACCAACATAATTGTAAAGAGATTATATGATATGCAATTAACAACATCAAAACATATGAAACAGAACAAGTGTAATGTTTGTCTAAGTTATATCACGGTGCAGTACATTTGTTGTGGCACCATAATGATTAAGAGATCTGGCACATAAGGTTTATTTATATGTTGTATAACAAAAGACACAAAGATGTAATAATAATAAGAAGTGTAATGTCATGATTATGTAATATTCTAGATGTCGTAATATTTATATATTGATGATATGGATAGAAGGCTATGAATGGGTCATTGTACTCATCATACATTATCATTATGTTACTCTAGTACAGCACATGACATGCAGTATTCAGTTACCCATCATACATTATCATTACGTTACTCCAGTACAGCACAGTACATGACATGCAGTACTCAGTTACCCATCATACATTATCATTACGTTACTCCAGTACAGTATAGTACATGGTATGCAGTTCTCAGTTACCCATCATACATTATCATTACGTTACTCCAGTACAGTACAAGATATGCAGTACTCAGTTTATGAGACACATTTCTGTTATTACTTGTGCATTCACTAATGTATCAACCTTCAACATGCACTGCACAGACACACACACACACACACACACACACACACATATATATATATATATATATATATATATATATATATATATATATATATATTGCTAAGTCTTAAGACAAGTACATCATGCTACTCTGGAATGTAACTGACATAAGGTTCAGTTCTAAAAGACTTGGTCAAGTGTAAGCTAAGACTAGAAGCAGACCTGTACGAATGTAGCCCCTAGTATAACTATATTACCAGACAGACCTTACCCCAATAGCAGTCACAGACACTAAGGGTGTGTCTCAGACATTTACATTGAGGTGTCAATATGAATTCACAAATATTGCAGCCAATGTATTTCATTTGGAAATTATCACCATTAAATGAAGATTTACTAGAAACATCTCCTACTATAATACATGGACAAGTTTGAAGAAACTGCTTGATAAACAACTATAGCTATACTGATATCAATTGTAATATATACATTTTTTGAGAATCTTGATTTTTAGTAGACACTCTTGTAAATAATTGTTCTTGTTTGTTCTTGTTCATATTGTTCTTTATTTTTACTCACAAATTTCTAAATACAATTATTGTCATGATCAATTTGTTTAGTTAAAATCTAATAAAAACTTAAAAAGCTGTGTGCACTTAGCTAACCTCATTCTGGTGGTGTGCAGCTGCATTACAGCTAGCTTAAAAAGTTAGCTGTCATCTTCTGGCTTTGTTGTAGTAGAATACAGTGCAATTAACATAAACTTATGTACACATTATGTTGTGTGAAACAACTGAAACATGTTTTCATGCATATGTTGTTTGAAATACAAAACACCATTATATTGGGCAACTTCAACTACCCAAACATAGACTGGGAGCATTACTCTAGCTCCAACACCCTAGCCCAAAGGTTCCTAGAATTTATAAACTCAAATACTATGGAACAACTTGTTACCACTCCCACAAGAGGGGAAAACATACTGGACCTGATCATCACCAACATGGGGACACTATGCTCCAGACCAGAAGTGTATCCCTCACTGGTAAGATCAGACCATAAACTAATCTCACTGGATATTCACATCCCGACCCCACCCCCTGCCCAGAAAACCACAGTGAAAAACTTCTCTAAAGCAAATTTCACACGCCTCAAAACCGAGGCGAAATCCTTCAAAGCCCCCGGGCCTGTGGAAAATATGGCCCAGACCGCAGAATCCTTTATAAACGCATTCTATGAATACCTTCAGGAATGCATGGATCATGCAATCCCAAATAAAACCAAGACCCAATCCTCCAAAGGCAGACATCCTGTCTGGTGGACCCCAGCCATAAACAAACTATACAATAGAAGGAGGAAGCTACTACATGATAGAGCAAAATCCCAAAAAGGGAAGGCATCTCTGATCAGTATTAGCAAAAAACTACGGGCACTCATAAAATCGTCTAAGGCCAGCTTCGAGAGAAAAATTGCACAGGACACTAAGGATAATCACAAGGCTTTCTTTAGTTATGTTAGGAACCTGGGTGGGAATTCCCAGATATGCTCAGAATTAGTCCAAAATGACAAAAATACACCGAGCCCACAGACATTGCCAACATCCTAGCTGACAGGTTCAGTGCAAACTTCTCCCCCCTCTCCCCACCAAAAGGGCAAATATCTATCCCAACAGAGTGCTGCCCCCCTGACATCTCAGATGCTCAGGTAAGAGCCGCCCTCTCCAAAGCAAAACACAGCATCAATGGGACCAGATGGTGTCCCGGGCTGCGTCCTACATGAACTCCAAGAAGAGCTAAACCCAAACATAAAACTACTGTTCAATCTTAGCCTTACTACAGGATATGTACCCAAAGAGTGGCATACAGCAACAGTGGTCCCTCTCCACAAAGGTGGTGCCTCAACGGATCCTGGAAACTATCACCCCATAAGCCTGACTAGCTTGGTCTGCAAAGCTATGGAAAGGATCATCATGGACCTCATAAATAAAGATATTGGGGACCTACAGACACTGGATCCTACCCAGTTTGGCTTTGTTAAGGGCAGATCCTGCTTCTTAAACCTGGTCGATTTCTTTGAAACAGTCACCAAGGCCATTGATGAGGGGAAGGTGGTCCACACAGCCTACCTGGACCTCGCAAAAGCCTTCGATACAATACCCCACTCGGGCATTATAGATAAGCTCACCAGCTTAAATATAACCCCCTATGTCACCAGATGGGTTGCAAACTGGCTCAAGGACAGAACCCACATGGTTAGAATTGCTGGAGCCATGTCAGACTCCAAACCAGTTACAAGTGGCGTCCCACAAGGCTCAGTCCTGGGACCTCTCTTGTTCGGTATATATTTCTCGGCGGTACAGGCCAACACAGAAGGACTGTGGCTGACCAAGTTCGCAGATGACTGCAAACTGGGCGCCATAATCAACTCTCCAGCCGACACAAGCATCCTCCAAAAGGGCCTCACAGAAACAGACAACTGGTGCCAGAGCCATGGCCTCAAGCTAAACGCCAAAAAGTGTATAGTCATCCCCTTTAGCAAAAACAAAGTGCCCACAAATTACCACATAGGTGGTAATCCATTAAGTACAGAAGAAGTCATTAGGGACCTGAGGACCCAAGTTGATAGCAATCTCTCATTTGACAACCACGTGGCCAAAGTGGTTAGAAAAACATTTTATATAGCCCACCTAATCATGAAGGGATTCACATCTAGATCAAGGGAGGACATCGTACCTCTTTACTCATCCCTCATCAGGCCCATAATTGAGTACAATGCCCCTTTTGGGATGTACCTTACCAGACACCTGCAGCAACTGGAAAGACCCCAAAAGTACCTCACCAAGAGGATCAAAGGGCTCACCAAGAGGATCAAAGGGCTCAAACAGATGCCATATGCTGCCCGGTTAAAGAAACTCCAGCTCTACTCAGTGGCATACCGCCTCCTCAGAGGCGATCTGTGCCTGACGTATAAAGCCATGTCCAACCCGGAATTAATGGACATGCTGCACCTCAGAAAATCCAAATCCCATCGAGCTACGCACTCAAAAGATTTGAACCTCAGCACTGAAATAAATAGGACATGCTGGAGGGACAGATTCATAACCCAGAGGCTCCCTTCACTCTGGAATAAAATCCCAGTCCAGGTTAGGCAGAGTCCCACATTGACTCTCTTCAAGAGGAATCTTGATGAGTGGATGGGAGATCATAGGTTTACCCCGGCTATCACTTCTGTGTCACTGTTAGACAGAGGCACAGTATACTAACCTCAAAAAAAGGCATAGCAAAATTAATTTAAAATGGGTGGCGAAAGCCAAACACACTCTGGCTAGGCTTATAAATGCCCTAGGGCAGATAGCCTAGTATGAACCTATGAACCTATTACAATCTGACAGTTACATAAAGGATTGGAGTAGACGTCCACAATATGCACGCATTTGCATACATGTCAATCAGTAACAAGGAAGTTTTCCCCATATGAAGTTGCATAACTATAAACAAACCAGCCCTGTTGAGCTACAGATATGGACGGAATCAATATGTATCTGTATCTGATGTGGAATAACCTGTAAAGCCTGAGGTATGTTTATGGAGAGTAATAGCTTATGGGGTTGTCTGTGACTGATTTACGGGTACTCTCTGATGCTGAATTATATAGTAGTGGTTGTGATTACTTCCAATGAGATATAGGCAACATTATGATGGCTTAGCATTTACTTTGTTTCTTGTGGTGATATGTAGTCAGGAGTGCATTGTTTCTATATACATGTCAGTGGTTTTATTGTTTCTATATTCATGTCAGTGGTTTTATTGTTTCTATATATGTCAGTGGTTTTATTGTTTCTATATTCATGTCAGTGGTTTTATTGTTTCTATATACATCAGTGGTATTATTGTTTCTATATACGTCAGTGGTTTATTGTTTCTATATACATGTCAGTGGTTTATTGTTTTTATATACATCAGTGGTTTATTGTTTCTATATACATGTCAGTGGTTTTATTGTTTCTACATACATGTCAGTGGTTTATCATTTCTGAATATGTCAGTGGTTTTATTGTTTTTATATACATGTCAGTGGTTTATTGTTTTTATATACATGTCAGTGGTTTATTGTTTCTGTATACATGTCAGTGGTTTTATTGTTTCTATATACATGTCAGTGGTTTATCGTTTCTATATACACGTCAGTGGTTTTATTGTTTCTATATACATGTCAGTGGTTTTATTGTTTCTATATACATGTCAGTGGTTTATTGTTTCTATATACGTCAGTGGTTTAATGTTTCTGTATACATGCCAATGGTTTATTGTTTCTAAATACGTCAGTGGTTTTATTGTTTCTATATATGTCAGTGGTTTATTGTTTTTATATATGTCAGCGGTTTTATTGTTTCTATATACATGTCAGTGGTTTTATTGTTTCTATATACATGTCAGTGGTTTATTGTTTCTATATACATGTCACTGGTTTATCGTTTCTGTATACGTCAGTGGTTTTATTGTTTCTATATACATGTCAGTGGTTTATTGTTTCTATATACATGTCAGTGGTTTTATTGTTTCTATACATATGTCAGTGGTTTATTGTTTCTGTATACATGTCAGTGGTTTTATTGTTTCTATATACATGTCAGTGGTTTATTGTTTCTATATACGTCAGTGGTTTATTGTTCCTGTATACATGCCAGTGGTTTATTGTTTCTAAATATATGTCAGTGGTTTTATTGTTTTTATATACGTCAGTGGTTTATTGTTTTTATATACGTCAGTGGTTTTATTGTTTCTATATACATGTCAGTGGTTTTATTGTTTCTATATACACATCAGAGGTTTTATTGTTTCTATATACATGTCAGTGGTTTTATTGTTTCTATATACATGTCAGTGGTTTACTGTTTCTATATACATGTCAGTGGCTTTATTGTTTCCCCATGAACTACCACATAGGCAGCAATCTACTTAACACCGAATGCGTGATAAGAGACCTTAGGACCCAGGTGGACAGTAGTCTCTTCTTTGATAGCCACATCGCCACAGTAGTCAGGAAGTCTTTCTACGTGGTACACCTCATCATAAAAGGGTTCTCATCCAGGAAAAAAGAGGTAATTGTTCCCCTCTACATGACACTCATTAGACCCATTATAGAGTACAACGCCCCTTTTGGAATGTACCTCAGACGACATCTGCAGCAGATGGAAAGGCCACAGAAGTACCTCACAAAGAGGATTACTGGCCTCAAACAAATGCCCTACACTGGCCGCCTCAAAAAACTCCAGCTTTACTCCATAGCATATCGCCTACTCTGAGGTGATCTCTGCCTAACATATAAAGCTATGTCAAACCCAGAGCTGTTGGACATGCTACACCTAAAGAAATCCCAATCCCTCTGAGCTACACGCTCTAGGGACCTAAACCTTGTCACCACAATAAACAGAACATGCTGGAGGGATAGATTCCTGTCCCAGAGACCTCCCATACTCTGGAACAGGCTACCCATCTATGTCATGCAAAGTTCTTCTTTAGCACTCTTCAAGAAAAATCTTGATGAGTGGATGGGAAATAGGAAATACACCCCGAGGATCACTTCTGTGTCTCTGCCCGACAGTTGCACAGGAAAATATCATTCTTGGGTGGCGTAAGCCAGGGAACCTTGTTGGCTAGGCTTACATAGGCCCTTGGGCCGATAGCTTAGTACCTACCTATGAACCTATGAACCTATGTTAGTGGTTTTATTGTTTTTATATACATGTCAGTGGTTTATTGTTTCTATATACATGTTAGTGGTTTATTGTTTCTATATACATGTCAGTGGTTTTATTGTTTCTATATACATATCAGTGGTTTATTGTTTCTATATACATGTCAGTGGTTTATTGTTTCTATATACATGTCAATGGTTTTATTGTTTCTATATACATGTCAGTGGTTTATTGTTTCTATATACATGTCAGGGTTTTATTGTGTACCCTATCATGGTGGTCACATTTGTGATGCTGTCTGTCACTGACTACAATAACATCTGGGAGGCATCCTACATTCGTGAGGTAGAATTATGTTCAGATGTGCATGTAACTATGGCAACACCATTGTTATACCACTGAAGTTATGGCACATTGGTTATGTGTTTGGCCCCTACTTGTCATAATATCCACTGACATTGATTCATCTTCCACCTCTGCATACATGACCTGTGCAAACTTGTTGAATGGATTCATAGCTATGTATATGCATACTGATGTTAGGGCATAAACAGCAGCTATTCAGGCATGTTTTTAATGTTCATTCTGATTATCTGTATAGGACAGTAATATACATGACACTGATTTTTTTCATAGCAATGCACTGTAAATGAGAGGGTAGTCTTTCATTTGACATATGCTTTTAACATTGTCATGTCAATATGTGAACCCCTATATAAACTCTAAAATGTGCATTCACCCTATCTTCCAGATGTTGATCCGCAATAGGACAAACAATTGCTCACATACAGAAAATGAGATAATAAGAGAAGCTTTGTGCCGGCATGGATGCAACCTGCTTAGACGGAATGACAATATTACGTGGAGGAATCAAGTGTGGATGGATCTAACACAAATGATAAATGCTGTGTGAGTAGATACAATAGTTCCAGGAAGACCTGCCAGAAATATTACTCTGACATAATCCTCTGCCTCTATGAGAGGGAAAGGAATACCCTGGAGGTGGGCAATCATTGCCTCCCCTGGATGAGATAACAATGTTCCTGGCCTCCCATTATACCACCTGCCAGGATTATCATATGCCTGGCAGAGGTATTGAAGCAGGTATTCCAGGACTTACGGCTATAACCAATGCATACAGACACTGTAGCATACACACATTCTCATTGAAGGAAATTATTCACAATTCTTAGTGTAGTGTTATATTCCTGCTACAGCAGCATAACTATGTTGTGGACATGAAGGCAGTCCTGATGGGGATGTACAAGATAAGTGTTATAGCATGTTATTTTACCAACACAGTACATACAAAACATTGTCAGCAACATGTTTGATGTTGTGTTTTTCAACTGCATAGTCCAATCAACACCTGGATAGCAACAGCACATGTAACATAAGTGTATCTGTATCCTGTTAGTGTGATCTATAGTAGTCCTGTGCCTCTGCCTCCTGTTATGACAGTGGAGTATATTCACATATTGTTGTTCATAGGATCATAGGATCCTAAATTCATATGAGGTTACTAGGCTAATGGCCCTGGAGCCCTTACAAGCCTATCCAAGTGTTTATCCCTCCAAAAAAGAAACTGCAGTCAGCAGCAGGGTCAGATGGCATAGTGGTAGATTGATGTGGCTATGGTGTGCAGGGTCCTGGGTTTATAACTTGCCAAGACTGGTTATTTGCATCTTAGGTGGTATAGTGGTAAATTGCTCTGACAGTGGTGTAGAGGGTCCTGGGTTCAAGACTTGGCAGGACTGATTATTCCTACCTATGAACCTATAGGAAATTCACTCCAGGGATCACTGCTGTGGCTCTGATCAACAGGGGCACAGGAAAATAATTTTCTTGGGTGGCAAAAGCCAGGGTACCTTTTTGGCTATGCTTATATAGGCCCTAGGGCCAATAGCCTAGCACCTACCTATGAACCTGTCACCCCTGTAAATGAGGGACAAAGGTGGAAACCCTGGGACAAATGTGTGGTTTCTCATCCACTCATCAAGGTTGTGCTTGAAGAGGGTCAGTGAAGTACTCTGCTGACATGTATGGGAAGTCTATTCCAGAGACAGGGCAGCCTCTGGGAGACAAACCTGTCTCTCCAGCAGGTTTTGTTGATGTCACATATTAGATATAGGCCTATCAAATGGGTAATGTGCAAGGAGTTAGACTCCATATATGAAGCATTTCTAGTAGGGCAGGGTCCGATATTGTCTTGTAGGTGAGAAACAGATCACCTCTGAGCAATCTGTATGATACTGAGTAAAGTGATAGTGATTTGAGCTTGTCCACATAGGACAGGTATTGGAGGTGATGGATTCTCTTTGTGAGGTATTTCTGTGGCCTTTCTAGTTGTTGCAGGTGCTTGGAGAGCTACATACCAAATGGGGGCATTATACTCAATTATAGGTCTAATGAGGGAAGAGTACAGTGAGGTAATAACCTCCTTTTTTCCGGATACAATCCCTTTACTTATGAGATGAACCAAGTAAAAGGCTTTTCTGGTCACTGCCACCACATGATGGTCAAATGTGAGATTGTTGACAACCTGAGTACCCAGGTCTCTCACCACAAGTTGTGTGCTTAGGGATTGCCATTGATCTGGTAATCAGTAGGGTCATGTTTTTGCTGAATGGTACGATAATACTTTTTTTGCATTTAACTTAAGGCCATGACTTTGGCACCAGTTATTTGTAGCTGTGGGACCCTCTTGCAGTATGTTAACATAATTTGGGAAATCAATGACAGCACCCAACATACAGTCATCCACAAACTTAGTCAGCCACAGACCCTTTATCTTTGTCTGGACCTCTGAGAAGTAGATGCTAAACAGTAGCGGTCCCAGGACAGATCTCTGGGGACCACCACTAGTGACAGGTCTGCTGTCGGAGGTGGTGGCATCTATTTCAACCTTGTGGATCCTATCTGTGAGCCAGTTGGCCACCCATCTGATGAGACAGAGATTAACACCAAGTTGTGTTAGCTTTTAGATGATACCCGAGTGGGGGATTGTGTTATAGGCCTTGGCCAGGTCAAGGTAAGCTGTATGTACTGACTTTCCCTCATCCAGGGCCTTGGTTATAGTCTGAAAGAAGTCAACTAGGTTCAATAGGCAAGATCTGCCCTTGACGAATTCGAATTGGGTGGGGTTGAGTGTTTGGAGTGTGCCTAATGACAATCGTGGTTCTCCACTCTGCAGAATGAAGCCTGTAATTAGGCTGTGGTTGACTAGGGTGCTCAATGGTAAGGCTAGTTTTTGCTGGAGATGGTGCAGGATGCAGCCTGGGATATTATCAGGTCCCATGGAAGCTGTGTTCTTTGCCTTGGATAGGGCCTTTAATACTTGATCTATGGAGATGTGAGGTATGGGACAAGTATTGTGGATGTTGACTGGGCCTTTGTAGGGTGATAAGGGGGTGAAGTCTGTGTTGAACCTATCAACTAGCAGGTTGGCTAAGTCAGCAGGATCAGTGTAAGTGGTGCCATTAAGTACTAATTCGGAACAAACTTGGGCTTTGCCATGGTGGTTCATAATGTAACTCAAGAAGGACTTGTGGTTTCCCTTTGTTTTGGAGGCTAGTTTCAACTCATAATTGGCTTTGGAGTTTTTCACTAGTGATCTAATTTGCTTGTTGAGGCAGAGGAGAGAGATTTTCTGATTTGGAATTTGTTCTTGTTTACGCTTTGACAACAGTTTTGTCTTTTTGTTGTAAAGTATGTTGATAAAGGATGTCCACAAGTCAGGTTTGTGTTTCCTTGAGGAGCAGGTTTTAGTTCTGTTCAGTATGGCTAAGTTCATGCAGTTGTACAGCTGCTTGTATACTTCACTGGCATACTATTCAGCATAGTTGCCTGCATCTCATACCTCTCAACCTGGAACATCAAAAATCTGGACAAAGGACCATGAAAAATAGGTATAAATCTGTATGCTGATTAACATAAAATTTGCATGCATAATTATGTAACCCCACCCACCCCAATGGGATTGTGGGATATCAACTTTTAAATGCAAACTGAAGAACAGACAACCAAAATATGGCCCCAGACACCCAGACCCTGCAGTAAATGGTAACCATTTTCTTTTAAATGTGTAACAATGATGTATGTTCACCAGGAAGGGAGAAGATGATGAACCTTAGGATTTTGTTTTCGTGACTTGCAATATGTGGGGTTTATGATAAAAGTAGGGCACTTAATGGTAGGCAATATTCTAATCTTAGCAAAAGAATATTATACTTTGCTAGGATCTCCAAAAGTCATAACTCATGGCCTACTGATCAGTGGCATAGCTACAGTTTGTGCTGCCCGGGGCTGTCTTTGAGTTTGCCGCTCTTGCTCCCCTCAGAAAATCATGGTTGAATGGGGCCTCCCCATATACAGCCCTCTCCCTGCAGCCATTCCAATGTCTCATTACTTGGCTATTTCACCCCATTTAAATGACATTTGGATTGCATTTAAAAGTTTTATTTTACACTACTAGACATCTGCTAAACAAAGCAATGCAGTCTCACAATAAAAATGGACTTAGCATTAAAACATCTATGACGTTGAAACTCACATTCATTGAAACAGCATTGAAACCCACATTCAAAGAAAATACATCTGGCCAGTGGCAGATAAAGATTACCTTTGGGCTGTTTTCAAATCATAGGCCCCTTGCACATGAAACATACATGTGTTCTTTGATACACCTTTCTTATTGTATTAAATTATATTCCTTGTATAATACAGTACAGTTGTTAGATGGCATTTTAAATTTATTGTTTTGAACATTTTTCCAGTAAACAATGAAACAAAATGCATGCACCAATAATGACAAAACTGCCCAATTCAGAATATTTCCATCATAAAATGTCTACTCAAACTTCTACAATCCACCAGTATTAGTAAATATGCACAATCTCTGCAGAAGTAAGAGTCATCTAAATAATTCCACATTAAAGAGATCTGTAACTAATGAAGAGGTTGCTGCTAGCAAACAACATTATATTTCATCTACAAATAATATGCCTGTAGCCCTTGAGGAATAAATTGCCTATGCTATGTTACATTAAAAAAATGATAAGCTAGTAATATTGCAGTAGGGATTGGATAGCAAACTGATAACAGATTCATAGTTACTAATTATCACCGGCAAAGAAGACAATTATCAGGGTTGCAGCATCCACCTCCTTTGAAAGTACAGCACAGTACAGTATCAGCAATGCATCTACATACTGCTGGAGTAGAACCCACAGCCTTCTGCATCAAAAGCAAGTATTTAACCAGTTATGCTATTAACAATGCAAGGAGACTCAGCATAAGCAGCACTAAACTTCTTTGCCCCTGAAACTGTCAGCTCCTTGCAAAATCCGCTCGACACTCAACTGTATCTCTCAACTTTGCAGCACAAGAAATCTGGAAAAACCCCAAAACCAGGGACACATTTTAAACATTGCTTGTATAATCTTGAAAAGTTGCAAGAATAAAATGCGTTGCTTTCACCATGCATTTCTCTGCAAAGTCTTGAACCCAGGACCATGTGCACTACAGTCAGAGCAACCTACCACTATGTCAAATCAGCAGGTTCCTGGGAGGTTGGAAGACTGAACTTAAATGGCTATCATTTAGTGAATTCAATTCTCACCATAGCTCTCAACCTCATAGCACAAACCACCTGGACAAAGCTAATAATGGGGGAATACAGCCCCCAAAATAGGGGGGACATTTCAAATATTGATCTTATAAACTTAGAAAATTGCTAGATTAAAAGGTTTTGTGTTACCGTTCAAATGCCTGTCATTATGTAATGAATTCAGATTTTATGAGGAACACAACAGGCAAAAATCTGGAAAGTTTTCACAAGTGGTGGTGGGTAGGGGACTTTAGGCTCTTGTTACTTGTATCTCACACACACACACACACACACACACACACACACACACACACACACACACACACACACACACACACACAGCTTGGCAGCAGCATATTAATAATAATAAAGCAGCTCATCAGAATAACTACCACAAATTACACAAGTAACTCGCCAGCAGAATATACCTCCGTCCTTGGGAGCATAACCATTCCCTTCTAAGCTTGTTCTGTTCCTGGGCTGGAACCGCCATTAACAGCCTCACAGTTTGCTGGAAATGCACATGCATAATGCACACGCATAATAATAATAATAATAATAATAATAAAGCAACTTGGCAGAATCACACACATGGCAGAATAACTACACAATAATAAAAATAAAGCTTGGCAGCAGCATAATAATAATAAAGCAGCTCAGCACACAAATTACACAAGCAGCTCGGCAGCAGCATAATAAAATAAAATACCTCCGTCCTTGGCAGCATAACCATTCCCGTCTAAGTTTGTACTGTTCCAGGGCTAGAACCACCATTAACAGCCTCACGGCTTGCTGGATATGCTTGCACACACATAATAGTAATAAAGCAGCTCGGCAGAATAACTACCAGCCACAAACTCCTTGGCAGAATGACTACAGCACACACACACACACACACACACACACACACACACACACACACACACACACACACACACACACACACACACACACACACACCAAGCTCAGCAGCAGCATAATAATAATAATAATAATAATAATAATAATAATAATAATAATAATAATAATCATAATAAAGCAGCTCGGCATAATAACTACCACAAACTCCTTGGCAGAATAACTACAGCAGATAATCCTCAGCAGAGTAACAAGGCAGCTCGGCTCAATAAATAACTACACAAGCAGCTCGGCAGCAGCATAATAAAACAAAATACCTCCATCCTTGGCAGTGTAACCATTCCCTTCTAAGTTTGTTCTGTTTCTGGGCTGGAACCACCATTAACAACCTTGCGGCTTGCTGGAAATGCTTGCACATTGCATGTTGAGCCCTTGAGCTCAATTCTGACATGCTGCTCATGGAGCTGACATCATCCCGCACGGGATGACGTCAGCTCAATCCAGAAAAAACAAAATTAAAAAAAGCCGGGAAATTCAGAAATTAAGGGATGCCACTCGCGAATCATGGCACCCCATTATTTGGACCTCAAAACTGGTAAAAACCAAGAAATGCGGTACAGTTGAGAGATATGTTGCATCTTCTGAGGGTGGTGGTGGTATGAAGCTGCTGATACCATCCCTTTGGAGGGTGTAGTCAGCTTTTGAGAAGTTTTTAAGCCATAACTGTACTGAGCAGATTGTATCCAATGAGGACACCCTAACAGTAGACCCACACATGGCCCTCAGACATCAATGTCTGTGCTGACCACTGACTAATCAATCTGTAGGTGTTTTTTTCAAATGTCTGATGCCACAGGGTTTTTCTAATCATTTAGCTGATCTACGTGACTGGCTTCAGGTTGTTATGTGTAGTACTTACTTATCATTAGTTTATGTTATTACAGATATTGATGATAATAATGCTTTATATCACTTTCTCTATGCTTCTATGTTTGCATCTGTTGGTAGTTGACATATTGCACATATTTCCATAGTTAACAGCATGCTGTCTTAATCATCCAACATTGATTGCTACATTACACATGTTGCCTGCCATTCCTTCATGTACAGGAGTGCCTTTGTATGCATACCTGTGTTATGTATGGCATTTTAATATGGTACTCTACATGACACAACCTCATCCTCACTGCACTTCTGTGGACCTGCTCTGATATGGTACTCTACATGCCACAACCTTAGACACTGCACTTCTGTGGACCTGTTTAATATGGTACTCCACATGACACAACCTCATCCTCACTGCACTTCTGTGGACCTGTTCTAATATGGTACTCTACATGCCACAACCTCATCCTTACTGCACTTCTGTGGACCTGTTCTAATATGGTACTCTACATGCCACAACCCCAGCCTCATTGCACTTCTGTGAACCTGTTTTAATAGGGTACTCTTACATGCCACAACCTCAGCCTCACTGCACCTCTGTGGACCTGTTTAATATGGTACTGTACATGCCACAACCTCATCCTCACTGAACTTCTGTGGACCTGTTTTAATAGGGTACTCTACATGCCACAACCTCAGCCTCACTGCACTTCTGTGGACCTGTTTCCATTTTGTATCCTCATGCTGACATACAGTTTCCATCTGTGCCTTCCCATACCTCACTAATTACACACACACACACACACACACACACACACACACACACACACACACACACACACACACACACACACACACACACACACACACATGCACATACCTGTGTTGCTGTATCTCCAACATGACTACACATTCCATGGCTGCTGTGTAATCACTGTCATTGATCGTCTGAATGATAGAATGTATTCTTATCTCACACTGAACATGCTGTAGCAATAACCAGTCTGTTAAAGTGTTGCCTTATGTGTAGATATTCCAAGGCTTGTTTGTTCTTATTTTATTTTTAGGCCAGCCCTCAGGATGTTTAATCACTCATGCTGCTGTATGTTATTTATTGTGTTGTACAACACTGTTAAGCATCATGGGTCCCTATTAGTTCATAGAAAATTCAGTTCAGCGAATGGCATTTTTGGTGCACTTACATCGAACACGCCATTCGTCAAACTGTTCATACTGAGATTGCGCTACAGTGAAGATTGGAAAATCTGCCCTTTCCTCACTGTAGCATGATCTCAGAATTGGTATATATAATTAGCACGGGAGTGTGGGGGTGCAGACTCCACAAGAGTGGAATTCAATGAATGGCATTTCCAATGAAATGCTGTTCATTGAAGTGAGCTTTCGCTGATTTAATATAGACCCCACATCACACAATACTATGTGTGATGCATCAGTGTTAGTGTACAGCTCCTACTTTTGGTTAAGTTTGTGTTGATACATTCCCATACATTGCACTGGCCTAAATTTTTGTGGTTCTGGATATTTTATGGTTACCTTTCCATGCTAGTTATCTGTATGATGGTATCCTACTTGTACAACACCTTTTGCTCGGCACACCTCCTGTGTGCCGCACATTCACCTGTGTGCTCCTCTTTGGTGATTTACCTTGCAGCAAAACCTCCTGTGGTGATGAGTCCTCTACATCCAATAAAGACGTGTTCCTTGCTGAGTGTTATATATATGTTCTTACCAGTATTTAACATGTTTCTGTTGTATATGATGTTCAATGTGGACAATTATTGGTTTATTTCCATTAGTTGTGCTTTGTGATTCTGTTTTGGGGCAACATGTGTCCATCACTATTTAGTCTGTGTACAGTTGTATGTGTGGCCTGTCATGCCACAAGGGTATTTGTCAGACTTTGATGTGTTGCCTGAGGTAGGACTGGCCACATCCTCCTTCACCCATGCCTATTTCTTCTTACCCATGTGTCCTCCTATCATCCTCTGGCATCTCTGATAGATCAGCAGCAGTTATCCGCAGTTCTTGGAGTAGGTTATCCACACTTGTGGCTGGAAGGCCACCCTGTTTTGATGTTATCATGTTGTGAAGCACTGCACATGCAGTGACCATCTCTAATGACTTTTCTGATGTGTATTATAATGCACCCTGAGATGTGTCCAGACATCTTTATCTTGCTTTCAGCATGCCAAACACACACTCAGTAGTGTTTTGTGTCATGCTGTATGCTCTCTTGTATACATCCTCAGCAGGGGATGATGGGGCTTTGTATGATGCCATTAGCCAAGGTTCCATTGGATAACTGTGGTCATCTGTTTTTAGGTGGATTAAAAGGAATATTTGTATATCTTGCTTCCTGTTGTAGTGTCTCCTTCTGTTTACTGTGTAGTGGTGGTCATGTACTTACCTTGTAGGAGCCCCTCTATTATTTTACCATGTTAGAATGCAGCTCTCAGAAATCTTTCCCCCCAAAATGCAGCATCGGGCACACTACCGGGATGTGTTGCCATGATACTAATAAGGAGGACATCTGCAGAGCACACCACCTGAAAATTGAGCGATGGCCATCCATTTCTATTGATGTACCATTCAAAATAAGGTACTGCTGGGGTTTTGATTAGGACATGGGTGCAGTTATTTGCACCAAGGACATGGGGAAGTTAACAATGACATAGAACTGTTGCATGACAGTTCTGCACTCCATGGCTGTTGTTGGGAAGTAGATATATTCATCCACCTTGGTGGATATTACTGTCAAGAAGTGAGCAAGCATGCGACTGTCAGCTGTCTAGAATACTCCAACTGTATCTCTCATATGCTAGTGAAATATCCCAGAAGGCTGCATGCCCAGATACCGGTGCACTTTTCTTTCTACCGGTACTGCAAACATACATGCGCAGTGCACACGTCCTGCATACTGCCCGCATTAGCTCTCTGTCTAATTTGTATCCTGTTAAGTCAGCTGGCTTAACTGTAGCCTGGCTTGGTACCTTGCTGGCTACCTCCTGAGATACATTTGCAGATAATCCTCTATTATGGCTTGCAGTACCCTGGCCTGCTCTAGTGCATTAAATGCTGGTGGCATCTTTTTAAGTTATTTTTGCAGAATCCACAGGACTAGTTAGGAATTAATAGAATAAAGTACTGTTGAAAGTAAGCACAAATGTCTTCTGCAGAGTGCTTTTAGAAGATTTGTTTTGGAATCTGGTGGGCAGATGCGGAGTCTGCAATTATCCTACACCGAATAAATAATTACTTGGTCTTGTTTTAGCATGTGTTATAGAATCATGTCCACTGCTGATGTCTTCCCTTGGCATGCTGCACAGTCTGCAACTTTCTTTTGGAATTTATCCTTATATCCTATTTTCCATCTTCTATTTACCCGGGCTGTGACTACAAATGGTCCGTTGAGATCAGTGCAGTACCATGGTAAACAAATGTAAATAAATAAATAAATAAATAAATAGTAAGTCTGAATGACTACCCCCCCCCACACACACACACAAGCACTTCACACCATGGCAAGCCTTTAAATCTTCCTCAAAATTTGTTTCTCCATTTCTCTGTTTGACACGATCGACATTTCACAATGTCGAAACTCATATGGCCGAGACCATTTGATTGGCATTTGAAATGTCAACCTTGGGGAGCAGGCATCTCTAAACAGTGCAGAATGGAAAGATTTCCATTTCCGCACTGTAGTGCGATCTCCGAGTTGATATATTAAAGTTACGGGGGGTGTAGGGGGCAGAGCCCCCCACGGGGCCCCCCTACTAGCATCTTTAAAGTTATTTTTTTTTTTGGTCTACTTGTATGTTCGACTTTCAAATGTCGATCATATACCCCGGGATTCATGAACCTTGCGCCAGGCGCCAGCATAGCGTCGGCGTTATAACGCCAAATATGGCTGCTGAGCGATTCAGGTATGAATGAATTCCACGTGCACTACCGGCGTGCGCCGGACCGTCTCCGCCCCCGGCGTAGGTATGCAAAACACACTGTGTGCGGTATTGCACCATGCAAATGAGGGCAAATAGCGATCCACGGTGGCGCGAGGCGTAGCGTAAGACGCGGCAATGTAAACCAAAAAAAACGGTTTACATTTACCCAAACATACCGGAGGAGTAATGGAAGGCTGTCAAAGTCAGGTATCATATAGGTGCAATATGCCAATGTGGAAAGGCACCGAGAATGTCCAAAGAAAATATGCACAAAATGTAAAAAATGACATAAATGGCACGTACGTAGAAAGAACAGCAGACCCCCGGGATATGTGCACAGAAGTTGCAAAGCAATGAAATAATATGACAATGTCCTAAAAGAGCAGTATAACGCACATCAGCTGCACAGCCACCACACACCATAGTATGTATGTAAAGCTTCAACCCCAGCGCAATGGTTGTCAAGGAGTGGTGGCGCTGTTCGTTGCCGTAACCATGTATTAGTAGTCAATTCCATGCAAATGAGGCAGATAATAGTGAATCGCAAAAACGGCGCCGGCGTAAGGATGGAGCAAACGGCGTAGCGGTACTACACCGAGGAGTGGCCTACACGAGATACATGTCAACCACAGAGGGTGTGCCACTGTAGGAGGAAGGATATTGGAGGTCAGCAAATCTGGGCTGTACAATGCACATCACAGCATCAGGACTGGCGTGTTAGGAAATAGATGCGCTGAGAGTACAGAATGCGCGTGCAGATGCATGTGCACGAGGGATGACTACGTTCCCTAAACCAGTCATGTGACGGCCTCACCGTCAACAACCACGGATATAGGAAGGTAATGCGCTTAATACGAGGAAATGCGGAAGCAGTGTAAATGGACCGGGTTA